>NC_142028.1:15878230-16178230 GCF_982192425.1 Myodes glareolus
TACCACCCACCACGTGTTTCTGTGTACCAACACCTATCTTAGTGCCATAGATTTTTTTTTTCATGGCAGTTCCTTTCCTAAGTAGGGTCAGTGCACTCTCCCCAGACCTGAGACAGACGCTGGGAACATTATCCAGTAAGCCACTGCCACGTGGAGAGACACAGATTAATAGAAATGGGTTAAATTAATGTATGAGTTAGCTAATAAGAAGCTAGAGCTAATGGGCCAAGCTGTGATTTAATTAATACAGTTTCTGTGTGATTATTTTGGGGCTAAGTTAGCCCGGTGGCTGGGAACCAACAAGCGGCCTGCTGCTAGAGCTACCGCTGACTTCTCCCACTAAGGTCTATCTAAGGAACTCATGGATGCTCTGGAATACTGGCATCTAACTCCTCAGGAAACTCAGATCCTCTTCTAAGACAGTTTCTCATTCTTACATTATCTTTCCAGAGCAAAGGCCACACTCTAGTGTGTATTCCTGAAGCCCCTATGAGCCAGGTCAGCCTGCCTCCCCCTCTTCACCTGTAACTCAAGAGATGGGTTCTTTAAAAGACAGCACTCAGTATGGCAGGGTGGCATATGCCTCTGACCTAGGGTTTGGAAAGAAGAGTTGGGACTGGGCGTTCAAAGTCAGTCCTAGTTTAATCTAGGGAGTCTGAGGCCAGCCTGAGACCTTGTCTCAAAAAACAACAAACAAAAACAAAACAACAATAATGAAAACAGACTGTTAAAATTAACCAGTTAGGATACTGTCTTTGTCTCAGTGAGAAATAGTATATTAAAAAACATAATTTTCCCAGTCTTTTAGCTTATATCAAAATAAACCCCTTTAGTTTTGTGAACTTGAAACCCAAATTCAAAGAACCAAGGACCTGAACCATTCAAAAATAAGCCAAGGGCTCAAAAACTGGTAACAAAACAGATTCAATGGAGAAAACATGATAAAGAAAAATTAAGTTATTCTAAACTACCCTGTCTCCCTTGTAATCACTTTGTTGCCCCTCGCATGATCTACACTAGTTACCATAGTAATATCTTCATGTTTATTAAAAGAGTCAAACTATGCCAACAGAATGTTTAATTTGTTTTCCTCCCTTAAGTAATTCCTTTCAGCAAAACAAATGTGTGCCAAACACACACACACACACACACACACACACACACACTATACCACACAATACACAATCTGCTCTTTATCACTGACTTTACAAAGAAGGATTTATGTCAAAATATTTCAAATCCTCAAAATTCTTGGTATGCTTCTAGAAAAACACAGCCAGCTGTTTGTAGCAGCTTAGTTTTACCTGTGACCTCTGCCAGTGGAGAACATTAGTAGCGTGGTCTTAGGGGAGTGGTGTGGTCTTGGGGGAGTGGCGTGGTCTCCGCACCTGTTGCTGAGTAGTAAACGGGAAGCCATTGCTAAAACTGACCCCATGAGATGCTGGTAAGAAGGAAATGGCAGTGTGTGGAAGGCTCTTAGCAGACCCTCTGCCACCGGAAGGGCTCCAACATCTAGCTCCATTACTGTTCTTCCCTGTTTCGTTTTACTCTGGACTTCAGTTCTCTGAACCATCTTCCTCCTGCCTGTGGTGTACCCCTGGCCTTGATGTAGAGTGACTGTCTCAGGGGAACAGGTAAAAGAACAAATAATTCAGAGCTGCTTATAATGTCTTATGACTATAATCTTGGCTGAGGCAGGAGGATTGTAGGCAGAGTTTCTCTGTGTCCTGGCAGCTGCTCCCAAATAACCACACTGAGACTATTATTAATTATGAATGGTTGGTCAAGAGCTCAGGCTTATTACTGACTCGCACTTACAACTCAAAGTAACCCATTTATATCCATCTACATTCTGCCATGTGGCTTTTCCTCTCCGTGTCTGGCTGGCAACTCCTCTGTTTCCACCCCTCTTCTTCCCAGTGTCCTTAGTCTGGTTCTCCCACCTAACCTTATCCTGTCCAGTTATTGGCCAGTCAGTTTCTTTATTGAACTAATTGCAGTGACACATAGTCACACAGTGTACAGGAACCTTTATTCCACAGAGGATTGCTGCAAGTTCAAGGCCAGCCTGAAGTACATAGTGAGATAGAGACTGAGACCAGGTCTAAAAGAATTGACTATGACCTGTGGGGTAAAAAGTAAGTAGGCTCTGGAGTCTGAGTGTGTTGGCAGCTATGAGGCCTTGTGACGACACCTGAGCCCTGGGCTGGTTACTCTGCTTATGAAATATAAACAGTGCTTGCTTGTGGAAATGACATGACAGGACTTAGGTGTCACTACTCACTCAAGCAAAAGCAAGAACCTGGGCAGTCATTTGCATGTGGAAGAGAGATAAGGGGTTAATAGTATAAATACATGCTTTAGTGAGATTAACTGTAAGGACAGAGACAGACAGAGAAAGGGGAGCTCTACCGCATTTTAAGTGCCTCCTTTTTGCTAGGGAATATTCTAAATTAACAGGAAGGAAAAATTCATTCAACCTGGGAGGATAGCATTAAAAACAGCTTCTGGGGAGTGGGGAGATGGTTCGGCAGTTGTCTTAGTTCTGCTTCCATGGCTGTGAAGAGACACCATGACCACAGCAGCTCTTTTTTATTATTATTGATATTAATTGAGCTCTACAATTTTCTCTGTTCCCCTCCCTGCCTCTCACCTTCCCCCTTCAATCCTCCCCCAAGGTCCCTATGCTTCCAATTTACTCAGGAGATCTTGTCTTTCTACTTTCTATTTCCCATCTAAGTTTCTCTTAGTGTCCTCATTGTTGACTAAGTTCTCTGGGATTGCGGTTTGTAGGCTGATTTTCTTTGCTTTATGTTTAAAAACCACCTATGAGTGAGTACATGTGATAATTGTCTTTCTGGGTCTGGGTTACCTCACTCAAAATGATGTTTTCTAGCTCTATCCATTTTTTGCAAAATTTAAGCTGTCATTTTTTTCCCCACTGTGTAGTACTCCATTGTGTAAATGTACCACATTTTCCTTAACTATTCTTCGGTGGAGGGGCATTTAGGTTGTTTTCAGGTTCTGGCTATGACAAACAAAGCTTCTATGAACATAGTTGAGCACATGTCCTTGTGGCATGATTGAGAATCCTTTGAGTATATACCCAAAAGGACCACAGCAGATCTTATAAGGAAAACATTTAATTGAGGGGGCTCACTTAAAGTTTTAGAGGTTCCCTCATCATGACAGGGAGCATGGCAGCCTGCGGGTAAATGTGATGCTGGAGGAATTGAGAGTACTATATCCTGTAGCCAACAGGAAGTCGACTGCAACACTGAGCATAGGAAACCTCAAAGCACACCCCCACTGTGACACACTTCCAACAAGGCCATACCCACTCCAACAAAACCATGCCTCCTAATAGTGCCATCCCCTATGAGATCATGGGAGCCAATTACATTCAAACTACCACAGGAGTTAAGAACATGTACTGGTCTCTGGAACCTGAGTTTGGTCTCCAGAACCCACATCAGCCAACTCACAACTAGCTATAACTCCAGTGCCAGGGGTTCTGATGCCTCTGTCTTCCTCAGGCCCCTGCACTCACCTTACATACTCAGGAGCCACACACAGATGTCACAGTTAAAAATAATAAAAATTATCGTCCTAATTCTTATGAAGAGGCTGCCAAGGATGAACAGGATTATAGGGTGACAATGCCACTTTTGTGGCTGATGTAGTAACATCACCGTATTAAACAACAGCTAGGGGTCACGCATCCTGTAAATATTCATTGAGCATGTCCTATGTGATGGAACCATTCTAGCAAGGGAATGGCTAGGGAAACACCTCTGCCCTCAGGGATTTTCCATTCCACTTTGATGAGGCAGACAACAAAACAAACCGTAGGTTATTGGGCGGTAGGTACTATGGAACAAAACCGAGCAGAACCAGGGCCTAGGGGATGCAGTATGGGAGAGTTGCAATATTAAAATGGGTGATTAAGGAAAGTACCACAGAGGAGGAGCTGCTGAGCAAAAAGGGGTGCGCAGGGGTGGAGGGGAGAGTTAGACTCATACCTGTCTGAGGAAAGAGCCTCCCAAGGGGAAGCAGCCTAAGCGAGGCTGCTTCGGCTGCTCTCACTACATATGTGACACTTTACATCCCTCTGCTACAATTTTATCAATTACAAAACAAAGACAAGGAAAATAAATACCTCCTAAGTTTGTTGTGAAGGCTAAAAAGGTTAGCAGATGTCGAGGGGGGCAGGGTGATGATGGCTGCGTCAGTAAAGCTCCTGCTACGTAAGCATAAGGATCCCCAGCACCCACATTTAAAAAAAAATCAGATGTGATGGCACACATTGCAAATTTAGTACTGAGGGGGGAAAGGAAGTAGAGAAGGTGAAACCCCAGAGCTACATGGCCTATTATTCTAGCCAATCAGTGAGCTCCAGGGTCAGTGAGTGTCTCTCTCTCAAAAACTAAGGTGGAAAGTAACGAGGAAGATGCTGAGTTTCCACCTCTGGCCTTCACACATATGTGCACACATGTAATGTGCACTGGAATTCACACACGCCCACATTAATACATATATTTTTAATGCTGAGGGCTCAAAACAGACCCAGACTAATCAAAGGTTAGCTTTGGCAGTGATGAAGATGATGACAAAGACAGGAATGATAGGGGAGGAGTCGTGCAGCAGCTGATGATGATGATGAAGATGATGATGGCCCAGAGACTGAGAAAGTCTCTGGACCTCTTCCTGTCTCCTGCGCAGAATAACTTAAGTTCTCTGAGTCAGACATCAAAGAGTCGGTTCCTTTTCTTGATGCTATAACAAAATGTCTTAAGAGGGAGAAGGATTTATTTGGGCTTACAGCTTGAGGAGGCGCAGTCCACCACAGTGTGGAAGGCGCTAAGGCAGGAGTATAACGCAGCTTCTCACTAAGAGCACAGGAAATGCAAAACAGACAAAATACGGCCAAGTTATAAAGCTCAAAGACCCGCCCCCAGTGGGTAATTCCTCCAGCAAGACTGCACTTCCTAAGGGTTGGCATACCTTCCAAATCAGCACCAGCAGCTGGACACTGAGGGTTTATGCTCAAATCACAATGGAGAGTTGTTTTGAGTTTAGCTTTTTAAAGTAACTGACTTCAAATGTTCCCATTAGGAAGTCACTGTGTTACATCAATGAATAAGAAAGAAATGGGCTCATTCCAAAGAAAATTCTCTGCGGCTAGGGCTGGGGAGAAGGTTTAGCAGGGAAGAGTGACTGCCGCTCTGTCAGAAGAACGCAGTTCAGTTCCCAGCACACATAGCTAGTGGCTCACAACCACCTGTGTGGGCTCCTGCATTCTGGTGTGCACACTTCCACACAAGCACACATGCGTCCACACGTGTTTCAAAATAAAGCAAACCTTGCACAGGAGGCAGAAGCAGGTGGGTCTCTGTGAGTTGAGGGTGACTTATCTACATAACAAGTTCCAGATCAGCCAGAGCTATATAAAGAGTGAGACCCCATCTCAGACGTGAATGTGTGTGTGTGTGTGTGTGTGTGTGTGTGTGTGTGTGTGTGTGTAAGGGAGAGAAAGAAAAAAAACATTGAGAGAGACAGAGAGAGAGAGAGAGAGAGAGATCTTTATTTTGAGGCAGTGCCCCATTACACAGCTCTGGCTGTCCTGGAACTCCCTTTGTAGACCAAGCTGGCCTTGAACTCAGAGAACCACCTGCTTCTGGCACCCAGGGATTAAAGTCACATGCCCCTACACTTTGCTTAAAAAATAAATGTTTAAAAATCTCCCCCACCTAACCCATCTCTAAGTTGTGTCCTTTTTTGTTTCTCCAGCTTCCAGCAGGAGATGCACCCCTGATCTGATGGTTATTGCTTGCCTCTGTTTGGTCAGCATTGTTATCTCCTCCATAGACAGAGAGCAAAGGAATCCACTGGCTCCTTTTTAAAGGAGCTATTTAAACTTTTTACTCATCTTTTGGTATCAGAATCTGAGATCCACACTTCCCACCACACCACAGAGGATACAGGAGACAGAAGTTGGTGGAAGAAAATAAGTTTATTCAAAACCAGCCCTAACTAAGGCAGAAGACACTGTCTCAAATCCCTACTGAAGGGGATCTATCTATATTGGCTACTTCCTTGTCGCTGTGACCAAAACCAAAGGCAGAAGTTCAAGGTTCAAAAGGAAAGTTTTACTTATAAACGTACAGAACACCATGGCCGGAAATGCATGGCACCAGGACACCGGGCACTACAGATGCTTAAGTGGGACAGGGTACCAAACCTCAAGACACTAAGTACTCCAAGACCTAAGGAGCTTTAACATTCAAACCATAACAAGGTCTTATGTTCAAAGTGCTCTTACAGAGATGGGAGTGCAGACAGACACCGGGCAGAATGTTCCTGTCCTGAGCAGGCTCTGTCCTCAGGGATGCCTTTTTTTCTCTGCCCTAGCAGGAACCTCACAAAGGACCACTCTCCTGCCGCAGCTGCTTAACCAGACCTGGCAAAGACCTTTATTCCACTATTGCCCAAGCGCATGGTAGCCTCTACCAGGCGCATTCTTATCCAATCAGGACACCACTTGCCTATGAGTTGACCGGAGACCCACGGTGAGAGAGGCCACCACTCAGTTGTAGCCTATGAGACACAGCCAGGGTTTGTTTTCAAAATCAGCTTAGGAGCACAGCAGGAATCTCTTCTTCTGGGTGATTAGCAGAAGCGGTACATGTGTGCTCAGCCTTGCTACCAGCCTCCTTGCCACAAAGAGAGAAGAATTTGCCTCCTGAGAAGCGAATTCAGTGGAGGCCGAGCTAAGAAACAGAAAGAATTGAGACAGGCGGGAGCGTGTGGTGAGCCCTAGGGCAGAACTGTGCCTGAAGCTTACATCAAGCTTCATCATTACACGAATCAATAAATGATGCCTTTGCTAACGTAATCTGGATTCCGTTTTCTATCTCAAGCAATTGGAACGGGTCTGCGAGCACACACGTTCACATTTTTTTTTAAACTTGGTGATCCTAAGTAGTAAACAAATCACAGAAGAGTGAGAAGGAAAACACCGAATGATTTTTCTTTGGGACTTTTGTCAGCATTCAAGATCAAATCAATACGCTTTCAAACGGGGAGGCACGGTCGTGCAGAAACCTGGGTGGGAAAATGGAATGTGTTGGTGTTAGATTTCTCAGGCAGCACAGGGAGACCCGCATTCTCTTTCTTCCTCTCCGGTTGAGTCTGACCCAACAAGGCATTCTATCAGCTAGTAAAACCTCAGCCATGCCTGTGACAAGTTCCTACATGCATGCTCCTAAAACATTATTAGAAACTGGAATTTAGGCATGTTACTTTATAGACTAGATAGAAATTTTTATTTCAAATCCTTGCAGAAAAGCCTATGTTGTGGGGAGAGGATTGTGCGGAGTCAAGGTGAGACTATAAGGGGAAATGATTATCAAGTAACTACCAAAATACTTGAGTTCCGTTATGTACTATGAGATGCAGAATATACATTATATACAAAATATATATTTTTCTAGCCTTTCCCTCAAGAAATGTATGGCTTAAATTCAGACCTGATCTCCAACGGCCCTGCTAGTGCAGCAGATGGAATAAGGAGTGTGGGGTGACTGAACTCTGACTACGTGATGCAATTCTTAGCCCCTTGAAGAGGACCGAGATAAAATGCACCGGAAGTGGAAATCAGCTCGTCTGTCCCAGAGAGGAGTGGGGGAGGAGCCATATACTCCAAACAGCAGGATGGACAGCTAGCCAAGTAAGCCACCTGTCGGACTCCTCAGCAGCCGGCACCCTGTCTCTGCAGCTGGGGAGTCCCAGACTAACAGGACTGACTTAGGGTTACTATTGCTGCAACAAAACACGATGACCAAAGCAAGTTGGCAAGGAAAGGGTTTGTTTGGCTGATACCTCTACAGCACTATTTATCAACGAAGGAAGTCAGGGCAGGAACCTTGAGTCAGGAGCTGATGTAGAAGCCATGGAGGGTGCTGCTTACCAGCTTGCTCCTCAAGGCTGGCTCAGCTTGCTTTCTTACAGAACCTAGGACCACAGCCCAGGGATGACACCACCCACAATGGGCTGTGCCAGCTCCCTCATCAGTCCCTTAATCAAGAAAATGCCCTACAGGCTTACCTACATCCCAATCTTACGGAAGCATTCTCTTTTTCAAACAAGGGTCCCACCTCTCAGATGAATATAGCTTGGTGTCAAGTTGACATAAAACTATCCAGCACAAGGAACAAGAATTACCACAAACAGTTTCTGTTACCCTTTGCATAGAGTCTTTGGTGACAGCCTAGGGAACGGCTTTGCAGGGCGCCCTGGAGAGGCAGCAGGAAAAGTCCCCCAACATCCGGCATACATTTCTCTTTGGCGCCATATTGTGATCAACGAAATTTGGTGTTAGAATTTGTGGTATGTGATTTCGGTGTTAGAAATTGAGGACAGGGTGGGCGAGATGGTTCAGCAGGTGAAGGGGCTTGCGGGGCAAGCCTGACAACTAAACTTAAACTCTGGAACCCACATAAAAAGCAATATATGGTCATGTGCATCTGTAATCCCAGTACTTCTACAGTGAGGTGGAAAACAGAGAAGGGAATCACTTTGAAGCTCAAATGCAACCAGCCAAACGGAAATATTAAAAAAAAAAACTGCCTTAAAAACAAGATTGGCGGGTTGGAGGGGAAAACCTCCTCTCGAAGGTTACCTTCCGACCTCACATGGATATCATGGCATGCGCACACTCACACACATGCACAGTAGCAGAGATATGCTTGATCTTACTTTTAAAATTTAAATACATTTGATCAGACCTCTCACAAATTTGTATTCTCTAAGAAGAAATTTAAAAGGAAAAAGTCTCAAGAGGAATATGGAAAGAACGGAAAACCAAGTCCTAGGGTCATGAGAGTCCAGGCACTTTTAAGATGCCTTGAAGAAGAACCAGGATGAAGGCTTTGGATGAAGGCTTTGGATGGATGGTGCCAGTATTTGAGCCAGGTCACAGGATGTCTAGTGGGAGGGAGGGGTGAGAGGAGGGGAGGAAGACAATAAGACATTGTATATGGCAGTGTGTTGTGGCCAGAACAAGTACAAACAAACCATAGACATGAAGCGGGGAAGAAAATGAGATGCCTCTGGACCATGGATATAGAAGCTTTCTAGCAGAGATGAGAATGTGTCTAGGTTAGATGCAACCTCATGTGGGTGGGACAGCTGAGAAAGAAAAGGTAAAGCTGGATAGTCCTCAAATTTATACAGCCAAGAAATAGTTAGGTCTGGCAGAGAAAGGAGTAAGGCGGTGGAAGGTGAGACTTAGAACCCACAATGCAGGCTGACAAGATGGCTCTGTGGTAAGGGCACTTCCTGCTGAGCTGAGTTTGACCCCCAGAATCTACATAGTAGAAGACTCCTCAAAGTTATCTTCTGACCTCGACATGTGCACATGCACGCACGCACACACACACACATGCACGCACAAATATTGTTTCAAATATTTTAAAATTTATAAAGCCACATAACAAAGCCACAAAGTCAGCCGAAAGCATTTCATCTCTGTGTCTGATCAGGTTTCCGGTGGTTCTAAACAGGGGAATCTTACGGAGTGCTCTCCATACAGTTAACACCATTGTCTCGAGCAGCCCGCAGTGAACACGGTAGAAATATGGGCTCTGAAGCAGATGCTGCTATATCAGCAGACTCTTAGCAGTCTGTGCCTTCATCCAGTTCCTCTCTCCTCCAACATTGCAACCTATGTGGTCATGACTCTCAGGAAGTAAGTTCCTCCTGACTTAAGTTGCTGATGACTTAAGTTCTCCCTCCTGCTGCTATTCACAGACCAAAGCTCTGGAGACAGAAATTATTCTTCTGAAATAATGCAGACTTATGAGTTTGGTTAAGGATAAAAGCATGGTTTCTATTCCCTTGAGCTCTCCCACAAGTTCAAAGTGTTTAAGTATGAAATCTGTAAAGTGGGTCTTTTATTTACATCAAATCAAAACCCAAGTTAGCATTTCATAGTTTAAGCTGGACCTGGTAACACATCTGAAATCCCAGCATGGGAAGGTGGAGACAGGAGGATGCCCAGAGTGTGCTGGGAGATAGTTGAAGGCATTCTGCGGGCTCCAGGGTCAGCAAGGGAACCTGTCAATCAAACATTGTGAAGTACGGTAGAAGAAGATGCCTGATATGAGCCTTTGGCCTCTTCACACACACAATCACACACACACAGTTGGTCACACGCACACAGTCAGACACACACACTCAGACACTCATGAAACGGTAGACTAGTCTAGCTGTTTCGCTGTAATAATTCTTGTCTTCTTCTGTTAGTCCGGGGTATCTTCTACAGAGAAAACTGATGCTGAAAAATTTACATAGACCGTTAGAAGAAACTACTAGACAAGGCACAAAGTGACTACCTCTCGTAGTGATTACATCCAAGTAATGACGCGTCTTTCGTTTGTGTGTATAAAAATATCCAGAATGCATTTAATATTTATTTCTATGTCATAGCACAGTGCTTTCTTCAATGTGCCCATCTGAAGCTCTGTGTGTACTCTTTTACCTAAAACAGCAGGAGAGGGGCGAGACACTTGCTGCTCTTGCGTAGGACCCAGACGCAGGTCCCAGCACCCACATGGTCACCCACAACAGTCTGAGACTCCAGTTCCAGGGACTCCAGTGCTCTCCTGTGGAGTCTGAGGGATCCTGCATACATGTAGACACATACATAGATGCAGGCAGAACACCCATAACATACACAAGAATGAATAATTTTATTAAACAGTGAAAATAAAGTTTCTGGATAATTTACTTAGGAAATCAGTATTTGGGGGGTTAGTTGTCCACAGATTTGATTCCGGTTGACTTTTGTTAAATTAATTCATTTTCTTTTTAAATTTTTTATTGTTTTGGGTTTTTTTTGAAACAAGGTTTCTGCATCCCAGACTAGGATGATTCTTCTGTCTTTGCCTCCTGAACACTAAGATTGCAGGTGTGTGCCACCACACCCTACTACTCAGGGTTGGGGACCGATAAGGGGCAATGGTGCATACAAGAGAAACAATTTTCCAACTGAGACATCCCTGGCTCTTGATCTGGTCACATCCAACTGTCATTCTGCTGAATTTCTGGAACCTCGGGGCCTAGCAAAGATTGAACTGAGAAGTTGGAAAATAAGGGATTGGAGATTGCCAGGCAGGGCTTTCCTCTCTGGAACGTTTTCTGGGGATCTCAAAGGAGACTATTAACTTTGTTTATGGTAAAATCACCACAGCTCCTGCCCCTCTGAGATCTACAGCTACAGCTTGTCAGGTCAGATGCCCTCAGGAACCACCTGCCATCTCACTTGGCATCCTCGGAAATGTTTGAAGATAATAGCTTCATGCTCACCAAAGTCCTGCATGTAAGTGTTGAAAGAATGAAATAGGACTCTTTTTTGTAACTTTTATTTTATTTAAAAATTTCATGAGGCTGCCTGGAGAGGACTCAGCTCTCTAGGCCCTGGGAGGAACATCCCGCTGCCCCGTCCCACCCACCAAGCCCGGGAGACCCCGAGTAGTCTCCACACACTTGATAGCATCCTCCACCACATCTGTGACCACCGGAGCTTTGACACAGGTTGCCCCTGGAGAGAACTTTGGCCCAGACTGCCCCTGGAGAGAGCCTTTGCTCAGACTACCCCTGGAGAGAGCCTTGGCCCAGCCTGCCCCTGGAGAGAGCCTTGACCTAGACTGCCCCTGAAGGGAGCTTTGACCCAGGCTGCCCCTGGAGAGAGCCTTGGCCCAGACTGCCTCCGGAGAGGCACTTCAGAGTTTATCAGTATCCATTAGAAACACAGACCTGCCTGCACCTGGAAAAAAGCGACCACCTTAGCCACAGGCTGCACCTTTGCGGACTGGAGATGGGCAGATGGCACTGTAGGGACGCATCCAACAACATAAAAGAGCAGTATGGCACCACCAGAACCAAGTGGTCCTACAACAGGAAGACCTGAACGTCCTAACCCAGAAGAAGTGTAAGAAAACGACCTTCAATATAACTTTATGAAGATGATAGAGACCCTTTAAAGAGGAAATGAAAAATTCCATTAAAGAAATGGAGAAAAAGACAAACAAAAAATTGGGGAAAAAATCAATAGATCTCTTAAGAAACCCAAGAAAACACAAACAGGTGAAGCAAACAGCTCAAACAGTTCAAGATTTGAAAACTGAAATAGAGGCAATATCGAAAACAAGCTGAGGGAATTCTGGAAATGGGAACTCTGGGTAAACAAACAGGAACTACAGATGCAAGCATAACCAACACATTACAAAAGATGGAAGAGAACAATCTCAGGAGTTGAAAATATGATAGAAGAATTAGATTCATCAGTCCAAGAAAACAGTAAATCCAGCAAATCCTTAACTCAAAACATCCTGGAAATCTGGGACACCATAAAAAGACCAAACCTAAGAATAATAGGGATAGAAGAAGGAGAAGAACCGTAGCTCGAAGGCACAGAAAATATTTTCAACAAAATCATAGAAGAAAACTTTCCCAACCAAGGATATGCCTATGAAGGTACAAGAAGCTTACAGAACACCAAATAAACTGGACCAGAAAAAAATCCACTTACCATATAATAATCAAAATACTAAACATACAGAATAAAGAAAGTATATTAAAAGCTGCAAAGGAAAAAGGCAAAATAACATATAAAGACAGACTCATCAGAATTAGACCTGACTTTTCTACAGAAACTCTGAGAGCCAGAAGGTCCTGGTCAGATACACTGCAGACAGTAAGAGATCATGGATGCAAGCCCAGACTATACTATACCCAGCAAAGCTTTCAATCACCAAAGATGGAGAAAAAAAGATATTCCATGACAAAACTTCACATATTTTGATCATGCTTTTTCACTCCCCAAACCCTTCCCAGATCCTACCCACCCACCTTCATGTTCTCTCTTCTAAAATTATCAAAAATAGGAAAACCAAAATAACAAACAAAACATCAATAAAACAATATAAAAAGCACACAAAAAAACATGGAGTTTGTTTCTCATTGGCCAGCTACCCCTAGGCTTGGGGCCTGTCCTGGGGTGTGGTTGACACACTGGAGAAAATTGATTTTCCCTCTCCTGCTGTCAATTGCAAAGAGCTTCTTGGCTGGGCTGGGACTTTGTGTCCACTTCACTTTTTCAAAGCTCACACTGAAGTGTGACTTTCAGTTGGGGAGACCATACCCACACTTGGAGTTCCCCCAACGTGTGTTTAAAATTTGCATTAAAAATACTCTTTTAAGCCAGGCGGTGGTAGTACATGCCTTTAATCCCAGCATTCAAGAGGCAGAGACAGGTGGATCTCTGTGAGTTGGAGGCCACCCTGGTCTACAAGAGCTAGTTCTAGGACAGGCTCCAAAGCTACAGAGAAACCTTGTCTCGGAAAGGCAAATACTCTCTCTCTCTCTCTCTCTCTCTCTCTCTCTCTCTCTCTCTCTCTCTCTTTCAATAAACTGCAACTCTTCTTAGAGAATCCCACATCCACGCTCTAGGGTGTGTCTTACTTCCCTTCTGGAAACCATTCTGTCTTAACCCTCAGTCTTTATTAAGTCCCAACTCTGTGTTATCCTGGCTAGTCCTAAAATTGTTTTCTACAGTGAATACTAGTTTGTCCCGAAGTGATGTCCCCTGAAACATCAGAAAGACTCTTTGGAGTGCCATGAGATGAATGGAACTGTGTGCCCGCCCTGCTCTGTCCACCCTGACAAAACCACCTTCATGTTTTAGCTGCTAGTATCCCCTCAAGACCTTAGAGGAAACCGGTGAGAACAAACTCTGTGCTCTGGTCCTCTTCATGTAAGCAAGGAAATTATATTACTGCCATTTGTTGTTTTACTTAGTCCTAAGTGGTTTGTGATAATCGAGACACTGGGTCCTAAAGAAACTGTACTGAGGCAGGGGAGTAGGGCTGAGTGAGGGCCAGGAAAACCCTGACACAAAAGCTGTGAGATCAGCACACGAACCAAACGTGTGGCCTAAGGGAAGACTGACTCGGGTGGGCGTGTTACAGATGGGACAGCATGGCAGAAAAGCCAGGACAAGTATGTGTGAGAAACTGGGGCTGGAGAGACGGCTCAGCAGTTAAGAGCATTGGGTACTCTTCCAGAAGACCCAGGTTCAATTCCCCCAGCACCCACATGGCAGCTCACAACTGTCTGTAACTCAGGTTCCAGGGGGTTCAGCTCCCTCACACAGACATGCAGGCCAAACACGAATGCACATATAAAAAAGAAAGCCATGTGAGAAAGCTGGTACTATGCACCTGTCACATCAAGGGTCCCAAGCCTCCCAGCACAACCACTGAGCAATTAACACCCTTCCAGCTCTGGTCTCCTTCCTCTCTGGCTCTTAATGAACTGTCTGTTTTTGGTATAGTACAGATTTCTCTGTTCAGTTTTTCTTCTGGGATGCAGAACCCTGGAAATCCCAGGAAGGTGACGACCAGACTCCAATGTCACCCTGTATCAGTAAGAAGTCAAAGCATGGGTTGTGTTTCCTGGGAATGGGCAGTCACACTCCTTCCTTTATGATAATGAACGGATGACAGTTTGGATTACAGTACAGAAGAGTTCACCATATGAGAATGCCAGCACTTGCCTGGACTGGATGCTGTTGTAACTGCAGATGGACTTGTGAGAAGGAGAGATTAGTTGCTTAATTAACGCTTTCAAAGCAACAGCAGATTTAGAAGATTCCTGAACGAAATACTGAGTGCCTTGATCCCTACAGCAGCACATTCTATTTGATCACTGCGGTTATCCCTTTTGGTGTAACCAGTCAGAACTACAGGTGAGCAGTTTGTCAAAGGATGCCTCTCAAGACTGAAATGCTAACATACCACCCTTACAGCATTGATGGAATGTACAAAGTACCACAAAAAAAATGAGAGTTCCAGTTGATTTCAGACAGAAAGGAACACATCTTGCATTGCGCCTCTACTTGGTCCCAGCTTCCCTAAATGTGGAGATGCCCCCTTCCATGGTCTCTATGGCTTTCTGGAGGACCTGTAAGGTGAGCTCCATAGTCTGGATTAACTGTTCCAGTTCATCTGCGGCTGTTTCCTCTGGCTTGTGGGCATCCTCAGTTCCCAGGGCATCTTGCAGCTTCTTCAAGGCATCCTCTGGAGTGGCCTTGGGATGTTCTGGACTTGTGATTTTCTCGGATGTGGTGGCACTTGTGATTTTCTCGGATGTGGTGGCACCCAATTGTTCTTTGGTCTCTTCTCTATAGAAGTCACATAATCGGAGACCCATGATGGGGAACTGCATCAGGTTTGAGAAAGACAATTCCAGACTCCCAAGGACGAGACTACTGCTCAGCACAGAGGCAGCGGCTGGGACCTGGATATTTCTGAGCATTTCTCGAACTGTGTGGTGTGGGCTCACGTTGACACACTTCTCCACTGCAGAGGTCACAGCAGTCGCCACCGTGGAACATAAAGGCCGCTTCTGCCCTTGTTTGTGCTTGGCTTCAACCATCAGTTGCATCTCTTTAAAATTTGTGATCATTTGCTCAAAGAAATCTTTAATGCAACAGTCTTCCTTCAGATCCACCGGGAGGACCCGCGTCTTCATCGTGAGGTTAAACAACTCAACGAACTTATTTATGAAGGAAGCCAGATCTCGAATGTGGAAGAAAAATATTTTGGCAGCTTGACTCAGTCTCTCTTTATCCTTTTCTGACTCCGCAGACATTTCTCCAACAAAGAACTCGCAGCCCTGTTAAGCAAAGCAGAACGCAAATGAAACTAAGATTGGAGCCGGCCACCATGAAGAGACTAAAGGATGACTGAAACACAAAAAGTCCTGACAAGGACAGGAGAGCTCTCCAGTAGCGAGGCAGACGTGGTTCTGGGCTTTAATAGAAACAGAGGGTAGAGCAGGAGGGTAGTGCAGGAAATCTTGCTGAATTTATACCTACTTACACATTGGGTAGCTAGCTGGGCATTCGCAGGCATGGAGGCCACTGAAGAGGATCCCTCCCTCTCAGGACCAGCTTTGAACCCCACATGTAGTTGCCCTGGTAACACACTAACTTTACAGAAGGGGAAATATCACGTCTGTCCTTAGATGGGAAATGCTACAGCAGAGGGAGGAAGCCTGAGAGGAGGAGGGCGGGGCAGCAGGGCTTGCTCAGTCTCCATTAAGAGGAGGCTGTTTCAATCTGAGCATAGTGGTGCAGGCCTTTAATTCCAGCAGAGGTGGGTGGAACTCTGTGAGTTTAAGGACGCTGTCAGTACAAAGTGAGTTCCAGGACACCCCAAGCCAAGGACATGTAGAGAGACCATGCTCACAAAAAGAAATGGGGGGGGGGCAGGGGAGCGCATAATTTCTTCCTAGTATGGTAGTTTGTAGATTTTTTTAAAACTTATCTTGACTTTTCTGCTCTATTTTTGTGGTATTTTTATTCTTTGGGGCAAAGAATGGAATCTGAGCTCTACCTCTGGCCCTGAGCCACATGACATTCTGAACTGCCCATAAGAATGTCAGGTTACAATCTTGTCTGGTGATGGGGGGGGCAGACAATGGTGCCACATGCCTTTAATCTCAGCACTCAGGAGGAAGAGGCAGGCAGATCTTTGTGAGTTTGAGGCCAGTCTGGTCTACAGGAGCCAGGGCTGTTACACAGAGAAACCCTGTCTCAAAGTCTCAAAATGCAAACAAACAAAGTAAGATTACATAATCAGTCACCTAGATAGGACCCCTCAAAGCTGCAAGCTGAAGAAGTGAGATGCACAGCTAGTCCTGCTACAACACTGTCTGGGCCCTAGGGAGACGGCCACCCACAAGCCTGGGGACCTCAGTTTGACCCCAGAACCGGGTGGAAGGAGAAAATGACTCCTGTGAGCTCTCTCCTGACATCACTAGTGCAGCTGGGGCAAGTGCAGGCCTCCACACCACAACAATAACAACAGAGAGGCTGAAATGGCCTCTTGAGTGAGAGGAATGTGAGAGGAATGGTTGGTGTTTACTGATATAAAAACATACTATTACAAAGACAAAACCTCCACAGAGGCTAGCAGATCTTCACTGTCAATCCTGAGTCCTACCTCAGAGGTGGAGTTTTTCTTTCTCGCTTTCTCCCCTGTTTTGGATATTGACACAAACCCTAGTCCTGCTTGCCTTGATACTCTGGTCACCTCTGTCTCTCT
This sequence comes from Myodes glareolus, assembly GCF_982192425.1. Lineage (NCBI taxonomy): Eukaryota > Metazoa > Chordata > Mammalia > Rodentia > Cricetidae > Myodes > Myodes glareolus. Next base: position 15,895,402 of record NC_142028.1, read on the forward strand.
CTGTCTCTCTGTGTCTCTCTCTCTGTCTCTCTCTCTCTGTCTCTCTGTCTCTCTCTCTCTCTGTCTCTCTCTCTCTCTCTGTCTCTCTCTCTCTCTCCACTCCTCTTCCTCATACAAATGCTCGCAAACTTATTTCTATCTCAAAAGATGGATTCTCTCTCTTCTTCCTACCCATCCCCTTATCTTAGCTCCTTCCTGTTGATGTGTAACGTAGGGGAGAGGGCACTCGTCTTGGCACCCTGGCCACACTTGGCGGTCAGTGTGGAGATGTCACAGATACAGGAGCTACAGACAAGCAGAGAGCAAGGAGTGCAGGCTTAGACTCAGCTCCCCCTCTCCACTCCTGCAGCCCACGATCTGGGGAATGGTGCCGCTCACAGTGGGGTGGGGCTTCCCACCACAGTTAATGCAATCTAGACAGTCTCCCCAGACATGTTCAGAGGCCCATCTCTCTGGTGATTCTAGAGTCTGCCTAGTTTGACAACACTAAACATCATATCCCTCCTCCTGGAAGCTGTCAAGATTTACAACTTGTCTGCTCTCCCCCCCACCCACCTTGAACTCCAGTTGAAGTGTCCTTAAGTTTTCTTCTGGGTTCTTTTTTAGATTATTTTATCTCAGAGGCTAAGAAGCCACAAAAGGGCCCGGCCCCAACATGCTCCTTGGTAACATACATAATCAAATACTGTGTGCTGTCCCAAGACTCCCCAGGAACACCAACAGCGCACGGACTATCAGTCTAATCTACCCCTTTCCTCTTCATTCCTGTCTGGTTATAGTGCCTGGCGGCTGGACCTTGACAGCGTGCCTAGATCCTCTTCCCTGCCACACCAGGACAAAGGACAAAACAGCACACGCACCAGCAGGCTCCAGACAGGTCCTAAAACTAGACCTGGAGGTGGCTTCCAGACGAGCCCTGCACTTAAGGCAGGAGGTGACTGTGTTTAAATCAGGAGGCCTACGCTCATCTTCAGTTGTTGGGCCAACCCCATGGCAAGCCTGGGAGATGCATGAACTTGCAGTCCTACTGGGGACTCATGCAGCGTTGGTAATTAGACTCATACACATGTGGAGTCGCCTGACCACCATCAGCCAAGGGCAACCATGTAGGTAACCAAGATGGTGGTACCCACATGGGCATAGCCATGGTGGTGCTAATGAAGATAATGATGCCTATGTGGCTGCCTTGGACCTACACTTCCTCCAGGTCCTCTGGGACCACATACTCCATATTTACCTGCACAGACATCTGCTCAGCCATCTTTACACTCTCCTTCCTTCCTTCCTTCCTTCCTTCCTTCCTTCCTTCCTTCCTCATTTCCTCTCTCCTTACTTCTTTCACCTTCCCTGAGTCCCACTAGGACAATGGAAACAGCACACCAAGACACCACAGGCTTGGACAAAGAGACTGCCACATAGCAATGGCAGCCATTGCCTGTGTACTCACACCTAAGGTAATCTCTCCATAGACCAACTGCTGTCCTGAGGCTGTGGGGATGAACACACTGAAAAGGTCAACTCTGTTACCCACTGGGTCCCCAAACCTGAATGCTTATCTCACCTGTCCTGCAGGGCCAATCCCTTCTGTGAATGGGGCTTTGAAATGTGGGGCCCAGATGTCAAAAAACAAGATACAGCAGAAGGGGCAGCCTGGGGACAGGGTTCAAAGTGAATACTGTCCAGGGTCTAAATGCCAGAGACTTTGCTAGGCAACAAGGAAAATCAGCATGGTTGGGGCGGGGGGGTCACTCCCTCTCAGGTCTCCTGGTTAAGTTTGGTCTGTACGTTCTTCTCTTGGAGTTGACTTCCTCTTGCTTCATCCCACCCCAGTGCTCTCAAAGCCTCCCAGAGGCAGGTAGTCCTCTACTTTTCCTAAAGCAATGAGACTTTTTCTGGGACAAGAAGTCCAAAGTAGTGTGGGAATTACTACTCACCTTCAATTTTCACCTACAAAGACAGCATCAATTGACATGCTGGGTTGGAGAGATGGCTCAGTGATTAATAGTACAGGACAGTTCTGTATTCTGTCAATTATGTTTTAAATAAATGCTGATTGGCCAATAGCCAGGCAGGAAGTAAAGGCAGGACAACCAGACAGAAAGTAGAGGTGGGGCAATGAGAACAGTAGAATTCTGGGAAGGAGAAAGCCTATTCCTCTGCAGTCTGGTCCAGACACCGAAGAAGCAGGATGTAACCTGCCTGGCTGAAAAGGGTACCGAGCCATCTGGCTAACATAGATAAGAATAAAGGGTTAATATAAGTGATAAGAACTAATACAAAGCCTGAGCTAATGGGCCAATCAGTTTATAACCTATAAAGATCTCTGTGTGATTTTCTTTGGGACTTGCTGGCTGTGGGAACTGGGCAGGACAGAAACCCAAACAAGCAGGCCCTCATGTTACAGGTTAAGAGCATTGTGTGCGCTTCCGGAGGACCTGGGTTCAGTTAAAAGTACCTACATGGCAGGTCACAGCTGCCCATAACTCCAATGTCCTCCTCTGACCTCTACAGGCTGCTGCACATGCTGTGCTCATGTGCGCTCAGACTCCCACTCACACACATACACATAAAATAGAAAAGGAATGCTGAGAGCTGATGTGGGGAGAGATGGTCTTAGCTGATGTGGGGAGAGATGGTCTTCCCAGGGATGAGTCACCTCATTGATCAGCCAATATCAAGTGTTAAACACTGAAATCATATACATACAAGTAACACGAAATGGAGTGAGAGGACTGTGTGTAATATATATATATATATATATATATATATATATATATATAGTGTGTGTGTGTGTGTGTGTGTGTGTGTGTGTGTGTGTACACTTAACAACAGCAGCTAGAGAAACAGAAGCCATGATTTCAGGAGGGAGAAGGGGGAGTGCAGAGGAGACAGTGCAGAGAGGAAAGGGAGACCCAGGCACTGAGTCTTTGGGACCAGTGCACCTCTGCTAAGACAATAACAAGTGACAAAAACAAAACTCCTAGCCTGGGAAAAAACAAACTCTGGGATACATTTTTGACTGTGTCTGGTTTTATATATCCTAAGAATCTGAACAAAGTCACCAGCAACAGATAAAGGTCCAAACGCAGTAGAAGCCAAAGAAAATAAATCTGGAGGAGTTGATAAGATGAATTCCCAAGGTTACAACCAAAGAGTCATCCCTCTGCCTGTTTGGTTTTGTTCAGTTTTACGGCGTTTTTAATATAAGAAAAACTCATTAAAAAGCAGAAAATATAGAAACAAGTTCTGCCAATTTATTAATCCCTCAAGTTACATTGCTTATGGCATCAACAGATTGTATTGTCGGAAACTGAAGGCTTCTCGGAACTATACCAGGGAGAAGTGGCTGTAAACCCGACAGGCAGAGGGACCCAGCAGCGACCAGCAAAGCCTGTAGATCATCACATTCCACCAGAAGCTTCCAGATAAACCCACATGAGAAAGCCCTTCAACAATACTCCTAAACATCAGAGGGGACAGAAACTTGGGAGCCCAACAAGGTAAGCGATGTGGAAAGTCCTACGAGTGAGCATTCTAACACCCTGAGTGCCAAGGGTTCAGGGCTCTGGAATAACGCCAGTTTTGGGGAGCCACATATAGTGCCAGCTTTGTTTTGAGAGGATCGCAGGGTATGCTTTGGCGATTGCCTCCTTGAAGATGACAGGGAATGAATACTTTCACTGAAAGATGTAGGACTAAGTCACTGAAGGAGAAAAGCAATGCAGACATTCATTTTAAGAAGGCTGGAGGTGCCATGATGCATGAAAGTATGTTGCTTGTGTGGATAACATGTACTTTCTATGTCATGAATGTCATCAAGAGACCCAGAAGCTAGTTCTGAGAGAATGAAAGTGAGCTCTTACTTTAGTTACTACACAGCTCTTGCTTGTACTCTGTGAAGTCAACCACACTTGGTGTGCCACACACACCATGTGCCTTTAAACAGCCTTTGATGAGGTGAGCATTGTTTTTCTCAGAAATGTCTCAAGTGCTTAATGGGATCCTTTGATAAGTGGAAATGGATAAACTTGATAGTCTACTATCTAATAGAATGCTCAGAATCATTAGTGCATTCTGTTCTAAATATTTCTCAGAGGAATTGGTATCAGAAAATGTATCACAACTTAAAATTTGAACACCAGAGATTTGATTTGAAGTGAGGCTCAGGACTAGACAGCAGCTGCTCTTTCCTTCTACAAGGCTCCTGGCCATATTTGTATGCTGTGTCCACTCACCAGTGGACAGTGAGGAGCCAAGACAGCAGTGCATATGCTGAGAGAACACCAGTGACAATATGGGAGCCTTGGCCCTACCTCCTCTCCCTCTCTTTCTCTCTGTGTGCGCATGTAATATAAAATATAATTATTATGGACAAAGTCCAGATCTACACAGCAGTGATTATACTGACATAGTGAACTTGCATGTATTAATTATCCTTTGACCTTCGACCTAGCTTTAGGAAGGACAGAACAAGGCCCATCTTATTTTTCTATGACCCCATGATGTGGGATTCCCCTCTGTATGCTGTGAATACCATTGGTTAATAAAGAAGCTACTTTGTACCTAATGCAGCACAGAACAGGGCAAGGTAGGAATTTGAAACAGATAGAGGAGAGAGGAGGTGGAGTCAAAGAGAAGCTAAGGAGCTGCCAGAGAAGAAAGATGCCAGCTGCCACCCTGAACCTTACCAGTAAACCACAAGCTTTGTGGTAAAATACAGAATAATAGAAATGGGTTAATTTAAGATATAAGAGCTAGCCAATGAGAAGCGTACGCTAATAGGCCAAGCAGTGTTGTAATAATATAGTTTTTGTGGGATTATTTTGGCTCTGCAGCTAGGAACAAATAAGCAGCCTCCGACTACAATCCCACCATACTATCTGTTCCAATTTAGTGAGAAATAAATCCCAGGGGTCTTATCATTTCATATTAAATGTCCTAAGTATACATTCCTAAAAGGAAAATTTCTTCTGAAATGTATCCTATGTTCTCCAAATCAACACTATTTCAACAAGACCACTTTGGAGAGAGATCAGTATCATGGCATGAAAATTTACTTTGATTATCAGCATAAAAGCTTTTGAAATGCAATTTGAATATGTTTCAAAGGTAATAAAAACTAGGATCACTAAGATAGTAAAAGTGTGTGCTGTCAAGCCTGACAACTTGAATTTGATCCCCAGAAGTCACGAGGTAGAAGGAGAGAAATAACTTTTACTTCCATGTGAAAATAATTCCTCTTATGTTGTTTTTCTACCTATTTATTCCAGGGAAATAACACGGATGATGGAGGAAAAATAAACTAACCAAATCATCCATATAAACATTACATCAGTGACATAATTTGAGATTTAATGAATAATGATAAAGATTTAGAATAGTTTATATAACTAATAAAGTCTTATAAAATTAGAAACATAGGAAAGTAAATGAGCTAAAATAAAAAGAATTTTACTATTACTATCATTTTACCGTGACTATAACTTTGCAGAGATCCTTATGCACATAGACAAAGTTTAGGACTAACTACAACAAACTGAGATAGTAGGACTGCAGATGTCTTTCTCTGTTTAAATATACATTTTTGTAATGGTTTTATACATAAAATATTCTCTGTTACTATTTTTAATTCCTCAACATTATGATTTGGGCATCTACCAGAACTCAAATTATATGAAGCTTCTTCTGTGAAGTTTCCTGCAGGTCCCCCAATCTTCATTTCTCTCTTTAAATTCCTGTAGCTCTTGACAGACAAAGCAATGGTGTTGTTCATAAAGTACCCTAAAGAGTCTTGTGGAAAACGTAACCAGCAAGAAGCAACATAGCAGTGAAGGAGGGGGTGAATAAGAGAGAAGCATAATGAGATATATGTATAAAATACCATAATGAAGCCCACTATTTTGAACGTTAACTTTAAACTTTAATTTAAATAGGTATTTTAAAGCATGGTAAACCAGGTGTGGTGGCACATGCCTTTAATCCTAGTATGTGGGAGGCAGAGATAAGAGGATCTCTATGAGTTCAAGGTCAGCCTGGATTACATCCAAAGTTCCATGCCTGCCAGAGATATTTATATTGATATTATTAAGAGGCAGTACCCTTTCTCTTGTAATGTGGCTCTTTTCCAGCAAAGTTAAACCACCTGCACATTACCATAAAATTAACCTTAATTCCTTTCTTTTCTATTTCTCCCCCACCCCACCCACTTTGAGACAGTCTCAGGTAACTCAGGTTGATCTTGGACTCACTGTGTAGTCGAGGTTGACTTTGAACTTGAACTCCTGATCCTCCTGCCTCTACCTCTTAAATTCTGTGATTGAGTTAGTTATGCACAACTACTCTTGGACTCAAAAGCCTGTTTTAACTACCCAACACTCACATCAAACTATATTTTAACCCCCTAGAGCCCAGATGTAAACCAAGCACAGCAAAACTGCATCAGCAAAGGCATGGGTGAGATGGGACTCCCAGGAGCCACGAGCTCCCCCTACTGGCTAGCGAGTTCCCAACAGGCTGTGGAAGGGCACTAGAATCTGGCTTAGTTGATGCTGCAAGAAGTGGACAGTAACCTTCAAACAGAGTGAGAGCTTTCTCATTCACAGGAAGCACTGGTTATATGATAACTCAGATTTTATGAAAGCCCAAATCTGCCATACATAGGTCTGTTACCTGTTAAACTCACCTCTGAGGCTCCTAGTAATGCCTCGATCTTTAACAGGCTCCAGGCAAGTAACTGTCAAAAATGTAATAAAGTGGTAGTAAGTGTATGGCCCAGAACACCTTTCGGGCATAGATGGCATTGTGTCATTGGCAGGCATCAGTGAGCTTTAAGAAGCCTAATAACAGGGCTTCTGCTCCACTGAGTAGAGCAACCAGACTGAAATTCAGAAGCAAACAGTTGAAAGCCAGAATGGAAGCAGCACACATTATCCACTCTCGATACTTCGTGCAGCATGAGCCTTAACTATCATGTGCACATTTAAAGGGATCAGTTCAAAAACCCACAAGCTGTGACCCTTCCTGAGTAATCAAGTGTCTCTACCTGGGGGCAATACTAATAGAGAGAAATAAAAAGTGGGAATTGTTTAAAAATTGACTTCACACAAGTCAATCACAAATCTTGTATAACCATTTTTTTTCAATTTGACATTGTAGTTATAAATGCCTTAACTTCCTAACCTGATTAGAAAAACCAAGGAAGTGGAGCATCACCCATAGTTCCTTCTTTGTGTTTCACTAGGTTGAAGAAAAGCACTTCTGAAAATTGTACCGAACACAAACTACAAACAACAAACGCAGTTCAAAGATGCTAGCTGGCTTTAGTTTCAGTGTTAGGGTAGACAGCATCAAATTCTTTTAAGTGTGCTCTGATGCACCAAACACAAGATAATTGTTCTTTTAACAGAAAAGGACAGATGTGAGAACAAACAAGATCAGAATATAACTTGGTAGTCAGTTGTCTGCCTTGTAAAACAGAAACAGGAAGACAGCCTTACAACACAGACAACAGAGAAATGATTGCTTGGTAATATATATATATATATATATATATATATATATATATATATATATACCTTTATGTATTTATAATATATAAATATATAAAGCAGGGTTAGAGAGATGGCTCTGAGGTTAAGATCACTGGACGCTCTTTCCAAAGAACCTGAGTTCAGTTACCAGCACCCACATGGAGGCTCACAACTGTCTGTAACTTCAGTTCTAGGGAATTCGGTGTCTTCTTCTGGCCTTAGAGGGCACTAGGCACACACATGATGCACAGACATGCATACATGCAGACAAAACACTCTTACACATAAAATAAAATAATTATAAAACTAACCATTGCAGAGTTTAACAGAATGTCAAAGTGCCAAGCACACAGAAAGCCTATTTGAAGTATGCACATTAAGTTAGAATGGCTGTTCTTTCTGTGCCCAGTTTTTCAGTAAAATAAACTCAGAAAAGCATCATTGCTTTCTTCTCTTAGTAGAAGGTGCTGTGAGTCACAGCACAAGTCCCCCCAAGTTACCTGTATTGTCCCACAGTGTGCTTTGGCTACTAATGCTTTTGTGAGAAGCCATTACCTTCCTTCAAACACTCACTCTTGGCTGTCTTAATGGCTGAGGACAGAGTGTGATGGCTGCTCTCAGCACTCAGGAGGTAGAAACAGGAGATGACTGTGAGTTTGAGATTTACTGGGCTACCTAGTGAATTCATATGTGTCTGGCCTACATGTGAGACCCTCTTTCATACAAAACAAATGGTCACATGCAATATAGACTATACTAAATCATTTAATGTGTGTGCTTTACGAAGAGAGTCCTAGACATAATCATAACTGTCCTGTCCTTGTTTGGTGTCCCAATCCTCCTTAAATGATATTCCAACCAACCATCTTGAAAATACACTCTTATTCTGAGAAATTTTTTGTATTTTGAGCTAGGATTTCACTGAACTGCTCTGGCTGACTTGGAACTTGTTATGCAGTACAGGCTGATCTTGAACTCACAGAGATCTGCCTGCCTCTGCGTCCAGAGTGCCAGAGTCAGAGGCATACACCACCATGCCTGGCTCATGGAGAATTTTTTTAAGATTCTAATATTACATGGGCATCCTTTTCGATAGTCCTTATGTTTTCAAAACAACTGGCCTGTAGAGGTATAAAATAGGCTAACATTTTATTTCCCTTTTTAAATTTTGAAATTATTTATTGGGGAGAGGTGAGGTGGTTGTGGGTGGGTGCATGAATGCCGCGGTAGGTGTGTAGAGGACACGTCCCAAGAGTCAGTTCTCGCCTCTATCATGTGGGTTTCAGGTTTGTAAAGCAAGTACTGGTACCCACTAAGCCATCTAGACGGTCCTGGTGTGAATAGTTTACAATATCAAATGCATACCCACTAAATTTATATCAGTGTTACTGTAGACACAGAGATCTTTATACTATTGATTTACCTCTAGGTGCCTGAGAAACATATCTGGTAGACACACACTTAACGTATTGGCTAAGGGATTGGGGAAATAAGTAACTAAGTAAACAAGAGGTGGAGAGCTGACCTCTGAAGGGCTGTGAGGGTTCAGCTCAGTTTGCTGGATGCTTGTGTAGCATGAATGAAGCTCTGCATTTGGTCCCCAGCACCGAATAAAGCAGGCAGGGGGTACAGGCCTGTAAGCACAGCTCATGGGAGGCTGAGGCTGGAGGATCAGAAATTCACACCTAGTTTGTCTCAAACCAACAAATAAATCAAACCTGCTAAGTTCTCAGGGAAAGCTTTCGCTGTGGCTACTTTGAAGGCCTCTGGGGTAGAGTCACACAGGTACTCTGTGACAATTTCAGCTTGATTTTTCAGAGACGGTGGCTGCAATATGGCTCAGAGTGACTTCCTCTACCCAGAAAACCCAAAGAGGCGGCAAGAAGTGAATCGCCTTCACCAGCAGCTCCTGGACTGCCTGTCTGACAGCTTCCAGGTCACCAACAAGCTGGCAGGGGTCCTGAACACCCACTTGGGCTGTAAGCTGGCCTTCATTGAAATGAAAAGAGATGGGACCATCAAAGAAAACTGTGACATCATTATCCAAGCCATGACCAAAATCCAAAAGGAACTGCAAAAGGTTGATGAGGCCCTGAAAGACAAACTGGAGCCAACCCTTTATAGGAAGCTTCAGGATATCAAGGAAAGGGAAACAGAGAAGATAGCAATTGTGCAAAAGGTCATTTCGGTCATCCTGGGAGAAGCTACATCTGCAGCCAGTGCAGTGGCTGTTAAACTCGTGGGCTCAAATGTCACAACTGGCATAATTAACAAGCTGGTCACAGTGCTAGCTCACATCGGGACTTCTCTCCTTGGTAGCATTGGAATTGCTGTGCTTAGTCTTGGCATAGATATGATCATTCAAGCCATCTTGGGAGCAGTGGAGAAGACGCAGCTTCAAGCAGCCATCAGAAGTTACGAGAAGCATCTGGTGGAGTTCAAGGCCGCCTCAGAGAGGTACCATCATGCCATCACTGAGGTCAGCAGTGCCGTGAAGCGCCAGATGAGATGAAGTCGTGTCTCTACCACTGGGTTAGTCCCCTGCTTCCCCCTTCATTGCAATGCTTATTTCTTTAACTAGCTTCATTTTCCATATGCCCCTGATGTGGACAGAGACAGAGTAAATAATTTGGAATGTCTGGGTTCTGGAGCAACAGTGAGTGCCCAACTCGGAGGTACCAGACCCTCAAGGAAGAGTCTCTAACCAGACGTTCTCTTCCCCTGCTGTCAGAACCATGTGGTAGAAAGGCATCACTGAGCAGCAGGTACAGAATTGTGTCCTTGTTCCCAATCAGTGTCCTCAAACATCCCACATACATGTCGAGACCATGCCTATCACCTGTCCCAGCCGTCACTTGAGTCTAACGAGACATACTCATCGGGCTGGACACACACCTATGGGACACACACCTACAGGAGAACTAGAAATACTTCCATATTTTTACCACTGGATTAAATCCAATTGTCTGATGGATTTAAATATGGAAAGGACAGCAAAGCAGCTACAGTTCCTTCAAGAATGAAAGGAGGCAATGGAACTCGGCTTGGTGTCTACTAATTACAAAGCGTGCCTGGGTGGATTTGGAAAAGAATAAAATAATAAAACTTGTTTCTATAATGCAACTAATATTGACGAACTGTCATGTATCACTTCAGCAGTGTAACACTCTGGAACAAGAATAAATCCCAACTATCCACGCATAAAACATATTAGGGGGAGGAAGAAGACTCCATTCCCTTTAGGAATTTTAGAAACAGCCAGAGGCTATGGAGGCCTACTGATACACCTTAATTTCTATAGCTACAGCATTTGTTTTCTAAATCCTTCAGCTAAATTCCCACTGAGCCAATTTTAGGGTCTACTTCAAAAATTATTATACTGCTGATGCTGAGAATGTCTTTTTTATAGTTGTTTTGTTTTTAAGTAAAAAAAATACATTGATACATTAAAATAAAACATTGAGTATGTCTCAAAAATATCTTACAGATATGAAAAATTTTAACTAGCCATATGACTTTTTCAAATGTATTACTTTTTATTTTACTGCTGCTTTTATAAATTATTTTCAACATATCACAGTTTGGGTCACCTTCAGGTTTATTATTTTATTACCCGATTTGTAAGTTTTGGATGACTAGATCTTTACTGACACTCAGAGTAATCAAACCAAGAATTTACTAAGACACCCAAGCATCACGGGTCATATCTGCAATTCCATCAGTCAAAACGATGAGATAGGAGGATGGGGAGATGGAGTCCTACTTATTGAATAGGCAAGTCATGGCTTCATAGCAATCCTATTTCAAACTTTAATTTTTTTCTACTACAACAAAGCTTAAGTATGGAACTGACGTAACGCTGTTGTGGGACACACTTGACACATTATAAACATTAATATGCATCTCTCGCAATACTTATGAAACACCTGGTATCAAAAATTCCCTTATAACCTTTATCTTGAAAAACATCCAAGCATGAGAGCTTTAAGAAGATTTCAATTAAAATGCTTACCTTTAAGGGGAAAGGGGGAAGGAGTTTTAAGGAATGGGGATGAAGAAGGGAAGGACGAGGACTAGAGAGAAATAATTATTCCAAGCGTGTAATGACATCATAAAGGACTTTGGGCTGACGGAAAGACCAGTAGGGATGGGAGTGTTACGGAACAACTTCTCCTCTGTAAAATCTAAAGTATGTATTATGATTCTCTTTAAAAATATTTTTTTCGTGTAGTTTATCTATTCGTGAGTCGCGCCAGGAAATGACTTTTTTTTTTCAGTTCCACGCGTGCTGGGTGTTTATGAACCACTACTGAATTTCTAGGAGCACCAGGCACCAGAGGGCTGATGTTCGCCGAGTCGGTGCCCAGTGTTACTCGGGAACTTACTTTCATCCATTTACACCCAACACGGGGAACGAACCAAAGACATGGCTCTGCCCGGCGGGGACACAGGCACCTGACGTCTCAACAGAAGGAGCCTCCGGAAATACGTCAGAAGTCCGAGAGAAGCAAAAATTGACCAATCAAATATCAGCTTCCTTCTTTTCATTCTTATTGGACTATATCAGTGTCAATCTACAATGCTTCGGAATGAGGCGGGTTCTTGGCCGACAGCTATCCAATCGGATGTTGGGTTGGAGCGGAAGCAACTCTGGCCCTGACGTCGTTTTGTCCTCTCTATGGTCCCGGGCCTCAGCAACGCGGTGAGAGCGTCGGCCGCGGGTACAGGAAGTGACGTAAGGATGGCGGAGGGGCGCGAGGTTTCAAGATGGCGGGGTCTGGGTGGTTGACCGAGAGGCAGAGGTGAAGGCCCCGACCGCAGAAAGTAGGCTGGGACCGCCCGCTCCCCGACCTCGCCGATCCGGGAGCCCCGCAGTCGCGTGAGTGTGCGCGGTCGCAGTGCTCCGTCGCCCGCGACTCTCCGGGGCCTGCGCGGCCGCCTCGGAGACACCGGGCCCGGGAGTCGCGCTCTTCCTCCGCCGGGCCGGGGTCGCGGGAGCTGCGAGCTGGAGGGCCCCGGGGCCGGGCCGGCGTGGCGCGGCGTCCTACCGTCCCGGCCCGTTATTGCCGCTTCCTGAGCGCATCGGCCGGCGGCCTGCGTTGACGTCCGGCCGCTCGAGTCGGTGTCAACCGTCGCTATGGTGCCGGCCGGCAGTTGCGGTTGAGACCTCGGCTGTGGACCTGGAGAGGCCCTGCGGCGCGTGTGCTGTCCGGGTCCCCACGGTCTTTTGACCCGATCTCTCCCCGATGCTTCTGCTTTTAGGAGAGTCGCTTTTGTAGACGAAGGCATAAGGCCTTGTAAAAATTCTCAGTGACTCGTGGCTCTTGTGTTTTCAGTTGTGGGAGGGGGGAAAAAGGTCAGAACGTGAACCTGAGGCTACTTCAAAAAGGGAAACACTAAAGACGTTCAAAAATATCAAAGCTTGTATCCGTGTTTTTTTTTTTTCTAGTTCTCTATAATCAGTACCCTTCTCTTTTCTTCCTTCCATCATCCTGCCCCTCCTGTTTTCTGATAACGAAACATTTTCTAAGGAAATAATTGCCACCGAAGAGTTCTGAACCATCTAGAAAGTAGCATGGAGCTGGGCAGTTGGTGACTTCACGAAAGAAGCATTAACTAAAGCCTACAAGGTCGTAAAGAAGCCAGAGGAGTTAACAGTTGTGGATCTCCTCATTCCTTACCTTTAAAGGTGCCTTTTAAAGAAAGAAAGTAGATTTGTTTAGTGTGCAAAGAGGAGCAATAAGAAGGTACCCGTAGGCAAATGTCACATAGTTTCAACGGGAAACATTTGTTACTTTTTATTATTGGAAAGGTTAAATTTTGAAGGTTAACATTCATTCATTTTGAATGGAAGGAGGATTGATACAAATAAAAGCCTTGAAAATATTTTCCTACAGTGACTACCACTCTTAGTTACCTTAAAACAGAGAAATCGCCGCCTAGATCCATTATCCCTACTTGTGTTTGATTTCCCCCTCTGTATAAAGGGGATGTATGAAAGGACTAATGACTTCTTATACTCGGGGTTTGTATCCATTGCTAGGACTTTTTTCTAGTTAACTTTTGTTTTGTTTTGAGATAGTCTCTTATAGATCAGTCCACATCCAAGTACAAGCTCCTAGTTGATTCTTTTCAGCTGACAGAACTTTATAAAAGTGTTAAATAGTGAGTTAATGATATCTCATTGCCTTGACTAATACAGATGTTAGCTTTTCTGTGGTCAGCAAAGGTAAAGCTATATAATACATTCAGAATTAAAGAAAAAGCAGATTCTTACAAAATAATCAAGGGATATTTCTTTCAAGAAATTGATGAAAATTCTAAAAAAGGAAGACATTTTAAACATACAGGAAAACTGAAATTGTTCCTTTTTTTTAATTGCAGGTTTTTTCTTTAATGAAGAAGTAAATCATATAAATTGTCAACATGGGACGGAGATCAACATCCTCCACCAAGAGTGGGAAGTTTATGAACCCCACAGACCAAGCTCGTAAGTGCCATTAGTGTGGATGACAAAGTAGAAGAGATAAAAACTGCAGAGAATATTTCACTGTGGCTTAAGCAAGTTCAGCATTGGTAGGAGTGAGTTGGGTAAAGTCATGTTGAATTCTTAATAAAATTAATTCACATGACTAAATTGTTGAGAATGTAAGCAAGTTAAAACCATGTTTCTTTGTTGAACTTGGTTGACTTGCAAGATGAAATCGGATTGTCTTTTGTATTGGAGGTTTTAAACATAGTTTTTAAGTGATCGTTTGGTATTTGAGAATCTCTCCTTGTGGTTCAGTTGTCTCTGTGAAAACACACATTTTGACATTGGGGGTGTGAGGGTTAGAGCTACAGTTGTCGACAGGTCGGAGCCTCTGCTGTCGTTGCATAGCCCATGCTGCATAGGGAAGCCTCGGGAAGTGTGTGTGTGTGTGTGTGTGTGTGTGTGTGTGTGTGTGTGTGTGTTGTTGTTGTATAGATAGTAATGCTGATACTGAAGACGTGCGTTACATGGTCTTTTCCCCTCTCTTTAGGAAAGGAAGCCCGGAAAAGAGAACTGAAAAAGGTACAAATTCAGATGAACTCTGTATATTAATTGAGATTTTTGAATGAAATAATATTTCAAATTATTTGCCAGAAAAGATGCTTTATACTTCTAATAAAAATCAGACAATTGACTATTTAAAAACTGCTTTGGGGCTGGGGTGATGGCTCGGTGTTGAGTGGCACACAGTGCTCTCACAGAGGCTCTGAATCCATGCCTGGCATCAGTGTTGGGTGGCGCACAACCATCTGTTCTGATCTCCACAAGAACCCATAAACGCATGCCCATGCATGCACATAACACATACTCATAAATGAAATTTTTTTAAATGCCTTTTGAGAATAATTCTTAGGTGGGTGTGGTAGTACATGCCTGTAATCCCAGCACTTGGAATGTGGAGATCATAGTCAAGAGTTATCAGGAGTTGAAGGCCAGCCTGCTACATCAGACCCTGTCTTCAGAAAGAAATTATTTTTGCTACTTATCAAAATGTAGCTGCTTTGTTAAATTAAGCTGTTGAATGAATGCCAATAAAAGTGTTGCTGGAAATCTGTGTGTATCTTGTTAGCTATTGACAAAGAACTTACAGGAGTAAACATTTGCTATCCCTCTTCAATGCATTGAGGGGCTTTTATAATCTCTAATATGCCTTTGTTTTATTCTTTAGTCTTGAATCTTTCAAAAACGTCCCTGTCCAGCATAGTATTTTTTTAATTTAATTGCAACTCTTGTTTTTTGTTTTTAAATAAGATTTTCTTTTAGTAGTTGCTGTCTACTGGGTTGATGGAATTACTTCCTAAAAGGCAGATCTTTTTAGTAAAGTCTAAACATTGTTGAGAACATGAAATCTCGTAGCTTTTTCTGGTGGTTTAAACACATGATTAGAAACAAAGGGAAATGTGAAATTATTCTCAGATTCTTGAGACAAATTGAAGTAAAGATGTCCCAAGCATCCCGCCTCTCACTAGTTTTCTCTTTTGTTTCCCTAAGAACAAAAAACAGCGCATGATGGTCCGAGCTGCGGTTCTGAAGATGAAAGATCCCAAACAGATTATCCGGGACATGGAGAAATTGGATGAGATGGGTAAGACTGTATGGAAAGGCCTGATTTAATAACAAGTGTAATAATATGTTGTACACAGCAGCAAGCAGCATAGGCCTAGGGAAACAGCAACCCAATAGCATCGGATACCATGTTTTGTTTTAATGTTATGGAAATAAAGTGAAAAGATAAGATCTATTTCTAGCTGGTGATCATATATCCTGAAGAGAGAAGGCATCATTCAGTTGGAGTTAATTACTGTTATTAGGTAACAAAGGCCTAGTCTGGCCAGCTCACTTTATAATTGTTCAGATTTCATTATATTTTCCTTTGCTATTGTAAGTAGAGTAAGAAAAGACAAATTCCTAGTCACTGGGAATGTTGCAGTAATATATCTTCTAGATGTGAGTAAATCTTCGTTATAGGAAGATTTAGGAAAAGAATTTAATTCAACTGGTACTTCAAGAAAAAAAAATTCTAATCATCAGGGCCCTAGTTCCATTTATAAAAATCTAAAGTAATTAAAATCGAAAAGTGTGTGTTGACTTCCATAATCGAGATACCCCTATAAAGCTGCCTCCGGGAGGAAGCCCGGAAATCTGAGGGCTGTGTGTGTCTGCTCTGCTCCAGCACAACAGTAGTGAGCAGCTGCCCAGGGTAGCAGTGGAAGGTGTGTGTGCAGTGAGGGTAGCTGGTCGACACGGCCATAGCATCGCAGCAGATAGCGGGGAAAGCCGCTCTTTCATTCCCAGGTCCAGAGAGGACTGTCATGCAACTGGGTGACCGCGTGCTAGTTTATAAGTCTGTGGAGGAAGATGAGATTGGCAGGACTGGGAGTCTGTCCCTCCTAGCACAAAGGACTCCAAAATGAAATGGTGGTATCTGAATCTAGTTTGTTATAAGGAGGTTGTTGTTGAAGTAGCTCTTTGATTTTTAATTTTTCAATTCTATAATCTGCTTTTCTCCCAGAGTTTAACCCAGTGCAACAGCCACAGTTAAATGAAAAAGTACTGAAAGACAAGCGTAAAAAGCTGCGGGAAACCTTTGAGCGAATCCTACGGCTTTATGAAAAAGAAAATCCAGATATTTACAAAGAATTGAGAAAGTTAGAAGTAGAATATGAACAGAAGAGGGCTCAGCTGAGCCAATATTTTGATGCTGTTAAGGTAAGCTGCTCTTGAGGGAGGACCAAAATGGGTTGTAGTTTGCTCTTGAAGTTAATGGGGCGTTGATCATTCTCAGTCTCTTCTTTTTTTGCAGTTGTTTTTAAAGTTAAGTGTGCACCTTGTTCTCTAGCCCATTTAGATAAATTATATGTAACAGTAAATCTATTGATGATAAAGAAAAACAACACATGACAAAAATTAGTAACAGTGTGAGTCAGGCATGGTGGTGCACACCTCTAATCCTTGCCTGAGATCCTAGACTGTCTATGAAAGAAGGTGGATGAGGCCCCAGCCTCCTCGTGTTGCTTCTTTCAGTCACTGCTCCATGTATATACACTTCCAAAGTGGGCAAAAACGGGTCTATTAACACTGGCTGACCATAAGGTGTCAGAAATTAATTAAAGAAGGGTGGGCTATGACCAGTTGTGTAAGCTTTTACAGTTTATTGTAAATTTCCCTTTACTGGGATAGAAAATCAAAAACCCAAATGAAATGGTTTTTGTAAAGTAGATGGCATGCTTCCAACAGCACAGGACAAAATCCCAAGAAAGGCAGATGGATTTTAGAGACTATATATACTCTTTGTTAATAGATGTGTGTTACTGTCCAAAGTATTATAGTAGCCCTGCCACTTTGAATGGTTGGGTTTCTTTAAAATCCAAAAGGAATCAGCTGGTTATAGGGATTATAAAAGAAAGGATAAGCTATATTTGGGTTCTTGAAAAAGAAATGATAGATTTTGAAGAAGGACGCTTAAAAGAGATCCCACAGTAGTTTAGAATTGAATATAATAGAGGGTTATTTATTTAGGGATAGACTCACAAATCTCAATGCTCTGCTCGAAAAGGGAACAGCAACCAACTGCCACAGCTGGAAGAGAGAGCGGACACACACACACACTCTTTATATCAGCATATATAGTATATGAGGCCCCGCCCAAGTGGGCAGGTAACTTAAAGGCTGCTGACTGTCGAAATTCCTACAGCAAGATTTCTTTCAATCCTTCAGTAGTTTTGACTTGAGGCGTTCAGCTATTTTCCATATTTGTGTTAGCTGGAAAACAAATTCAGAGGACTCACGGTTCTTGGGGTTGTTTGAATTGGTCCATACCACTGGGTTTCTGTGTTGCAGAATGCTCAGCATGTGGAAGTAGAGAGCATCCCTTTGCCAGACATGCCGCATGCTCCGTCCAACATCTTGATCCAGGACATCCCACTTCCTGGTGCCCAACCACCCTCCATCCTTAAGAAAACCTCGGCTTATGGGTAAGGAAGCCCTATCAGCAGCAGTGTTTGACTGTGAAGTACCACAGCGAGTACAGTGAGACATTTAAGGCGGTGTGGGTGTTATTAGTATGAGATGCTGGTAGATGAGAAGAAAGAGAGAGGGAGCCTTGGACTTATGAGGGGAATTAAACATTTTCACTACCGTGTTGATGGAGATAACACAGTCAAGTTCTCTTTACAGGCCTCCAACTCGGGCAGTTTCTATCCTTCCGCTCCTCGGACATGGCGTCCCACGTTTGCCCCCTGGCAGAAAGCCACCGGGCCCTCCACCTGGCCCACCTCCTCCTCAAGTTATGCAGATGTATGGCCGGAAAGTGGGGTTTGCTCTAGATCTTCCCCCACGTAGACGAGATGAAGACATGTTGTATAGTCCAGAACTTGGTATGAAGGGATGGGGTTTTTACTTTTGTGTCCTCAGTATTGTTTCCATGTCGGCCATACTTAACATGTTCGCCACAGTAGAACATAGGAAATAAGTGAGGATACCATGTACTTACTGCTGTGGATCCCCATGGATAATTCATGAGATCTGCCTGCTGAGAGCGCCTTGCTTACTCGGAGATGTCACTGTGCATCCCCTGGATAGCTCTTCCTAGTTGTGCTGTCGGCTGACCAGAATTGCTGATTGTGCATGTGACTGTACTCATAGTTGTAAAGTATAGCGTGCTTGAACTTTTTACAGGAAAACAAAAAAGAATTTTAAACAAGTATACCCAATGAAAAATATCATCATAGTACATGGTAGCTGGCATTGCATGTTATATTGAGTTAAAATAGCATCATTTTGTCTTTCTGGGTACTGGAAAAGCCAACCAGACAACTTGTTCCTTGTTCTCTTTCCGTCATCAGCTCAGCGAGGTCATGATGATGACGTGTCCAGCACCAGTGAAGACGATGGCTACCCTGAGGACATGGATCAGGATAAACACGATGACAGTACTGATGACAGCGACACCGACAGATCTGATGCAGAGAGTGAGGGGGATGAGTTTGGGCACCGCGATGACAGTGAGCGAGACAACCCTGAGGAGAAGAAGTCAGGTACGTGCAGGCTGACGTGCCACGGTGAGACTAGAACACGGCTCAGCCCAAATGCAGAATCAAAGTCATAGCACACTTTTCTGTTTTTTAATTTGAGGTGGTATCTATGTGGTTTATTATTACTGTTACATTTATTTGTATATTTCTGTGTTTGTGTGCACCCATGAGTGCACATGTATGCCAGGGCACATATATGAAGGTCAAAATTGGTTCTCTCAATCCACTCTGTCCTGGAAATTCAACTCAGGTAGTTTGATTTGGTGACAGGTGCCTTTATCTCCTGAGAGGCAATCAGGACCAGCTTTTAATCCCAGTTTGGTTTGGTTTGGTTTGGTTTGGTTTGGTTTGGTTTGGTTTGGTTTGGTTTTGCAACAAGTGTCACTGTTACTTAGGCTGGCCTCAAATTCATGGTGATCCTGCTGCTTCTCTCTCCAATGTTTTAGAATTACAAATATAAACCCCCATACTTCTCCATTTGTCCTGATAGTTTGAAAAGTTTTGATGCATTATTCTTAAGAGATATTTGTGAGGAAATGTACTTATAGTTTAAGAGAAAAAGTACATACAAGAAAGTCCACAAAATACAAGTATTCAGCACCATGAAGTTGCTAGCACGTACTATCGCCAACATGTTGTAGGAAATGAACATGCTGTGGGAGAGTAACCATGTCTTAAGTAAGCTTATTTAAATATCTACCCTGGAAGCTTTTTAGATTTTCTATGTTAATGGTGTGATATATTAACCAGGGTCATAATTGCAATTTAGGTGTATCTGTAATTTAGCATCTCAGGCCTATATTTTCTTTTAAAATGTTTATTCATTACCCTTGGTGTCTTGTCTTCGTTGAGAAAAACACCTAATTTAGCAAATACTTTATGTATAATAGAATAACTATTCTCTGTGAATCAACTATGAGCATCTTTCAGAAAGGTTTGGGTTTTTTGTTGGTTAGGTTTTTGGGTGTGTATGGTGCTTGGGAGTAAACCTAGGACTTTGATGGATGAATGCTAACTACATTCTGTTGCCCTGTGTCCCCAGTTTTATACAGTGTGTTATATTTTGTCAAAATTGTAAGCATTGTGTTTTAGGTACCAAGCAGTTCAAAGAGCACACCAGCTCTGTGAAACCCCAGGAGCTGGGAGCTTCTTTAGGGACTGCTGATGTGACCTGCAGTGTAGTGGTCTGTATTATATTTGTATTTATAAATACAACAATGCTCATCCTAGCTTTTTCATTTTAAAGAGTGTATGAGGAGTGTGTGAGTGAGAGAGAGAGAGTGTGTACAAATGTACATATATCTATCTGCACATGGGTGTGCAGATGAGCCTGTCAGAGTGCTCCTGAAGGTCAGAAGATGACATTAGATCTCTTAGAATTGAATTTTCCAGGCCCCTCAGGATTGCGTGAGTGCTCTTAACCATTGAGCCATGGTGTTTTTTGGATTTTTCCACGTGTTTCTTAATCATGATTGCTATCAAAAATTCTATCACAAATGGTGATAGAATGAACCTGACATTATAAAATTATAGATCACTCTGGAGTAGGAATTGGTCTTAGAAAGGAAAGGGGCACTAGAGCCCCGTGGACAGTGTTTCACTACGTAGTCTCTTCTTCTTCTGCCAGCTATTATTGAGGGGTTTTTATTGGCGGGGGTGGGGGGATTGTCAGGACAGGGTCTCACTGTATCTGGCTTGCATGAGAACTCACTATGTAGACCAAACTGGCCTCAGACTCACTGAACTCCTGCTGAGCACTCTAATAAAGATAAAAACCAGCCTGCTTTTCTTGTATATTTAGCATGTTTTTCAAATGGCTATCTCAGCTCTCTGGTTTTTTGTCTAACATTTATTGCTTTTACCATATTCAAGCCATTTTTTTCTGGGCAGCAAAACTTCAAGATAAACTAAAACTCGTCTCACGTAGAAAGTGTAATGCTTGACAGTGTTCAGTCGGTAGTCTCTGTCGGGGTACGAAGTCTTTCTATTTCTAGTTTACGTTGTGGTAGCACTGGTGGTGTTAAGGAGTAATAATAATTTTTAAGCTCCTGATAGGTTATTACTGAGATTTTCCCCACCGTTTAGGTGGTCTATTATCATCCATTGCATTGCTAATTTTCTAGTGCTGAACCACCTTGCCCTTCTTGTGCACCTTATAGTCTATGTTGATTAATAGGGTAGACTTGAGTTAGTGGGGATGGCGCTTTCATGGGTTGGACAGCTTTTGTTTTTCTTGTGACTTAATGTTTGACTGATTTGCTAAAGAAAACTCTGTTTTTGTTTTGGGTTTTTTTTTTTTTTGGTTTTTTCAAGACAAGGTTTCTCTGTAGCTTTGGAACCTGTCCTGGAACTAGCTCTTGTAAGCAGGCTGACCTCGAACTCACAGAGATCCACCTGCTTCTGCCCCTTGAGTGCTGGCATTAAAGGTGTGTGCCGCCACCACCCAGCAAAAATTGTTGTTTTAAGTCATATCTTTACTGTTTTAATTTCCGTTTTGGACTTAAAATTGCATTGGCTAATTCAGTTTGTAAATATACTTTTTTAAGTATCCTGACAATTTCAAAATCTCTAAGTTTTAAATCACCTTAGTATATATGCCACCAGTTAGCACAGCATTGGTTATCTTTACTATGTCTCTCTGCATTTCTCGTCTGTCATGGGTTATAGTCAATCTTACTATTTGTATTGTCTGCATTGTAGTGAACATTTTTATTGAATTTTGATGATTCTTGTCAATTTCATTTCCTTCCTTGACCATTCAGGTCTGAGTGTCCGATTTGCTGATATGCCTGGAAAATCAAGGAAGAAGAAGAAGAACATGAAGGAGCTGACTCCTCTTCAAGCCATGATGCTTCGGATGGCAGGTGAGAAGCAAGGATGAATGTTCTCTAGCATTCTCTGTGCACTTGCTTAGCATACTTTCTTCCATGTATAGTCAGCAGTTCTGAAGTAAGTCGTGCTCTGTATTCTGTAAACTGAAGGTGTGCAGCCATTTGGTAGTCTGCCCAGAGTTTCACTGCCAGTAAGCTGTGGAAACGACTAGTTCCGGGTGCCACATATGTTCTCGGGCTGGTACGTGGAGTTTGGAGGACAGCCTGTGGGAGTCTGGTTCTCTGCAGCTACAGTGAGTCCCACAGATTGAATTCTGAATGTCAGGTTCAGTGGCAAGCCATCTTGCCAGCCCTGAATAACATTTAATTCCAAGTTTGTCTTATTCTTACAGCCTGCGCTCATGCTGCTACACTAGTTACAGAGGAACAGAATACTATTTGGTTGTTGTGTATTTAAATAGTAGGAAAAGGGCTTTTGGATTGGTGGTTTTTAAGAAGAAGTTTTTTTATTTTTATGTATTTACTCATTTGGTTTGGGGAGACAGAGTCCATTATGTAGCCCTGGCCATCCTGGAACTCACTCTGTAGACCAAGCTGACCATAAAGTCAGAGATCAGCCTGCCCCTGCCTCCCAAGTGCTGGAATCAAGGATATGCACCGCCACACCCAGCTATAGTGTGTTTAGTCGCTGTTCTCCAGGCCATAAAGCACAAGTCTATAGCTAGTCTTTCTCTGTCCCACCAGCCAACTCCCAAATCATGACACAGAGACATATTGTTAATTATGAAAACTTAGCCGTTAGCTTAGGCTTATTTCTAACTAGCTGTTACAACTTAAATTAACACATTTCTGTTAATCTGTGTCCTGCCATGTGGCTCCTGCTGTTAGCTCTCCTCTTGCATGTCTTGCTTCCTCTGCTGCTGGCATACTCTCTGCCTAGCAGTTAACCGGTCAGCTTTTTATTAAACCAATCCAAGTGACACATCTTCATGGTGTACAAAAAGATTATCCCACAACACAATTCACCTCTGTTTACCTGTTTTACAATTTTCATTCAGGTCAGGAGATCCCTGAGGAAGGACGGGAAGTGGAGGAGTTTTCTGAGGATGATGATGACGACGACTCTGAGGACTCTGAGGCGGAGAAGCAATCACAGAAGCAGCATAAAGAGGACTCCCACTCGGATGGCGCATCTGCTGCCCCTGCACAGCAGCAGGCTCCTCCCCAGTCTGTCCCTCCTTCCCAGATACAAGCACCTCCCATGCCAGGACCACCGCCTCTTGGACCACCACCTGCCCCACCCTTGCGGCCTCCTGGGCCACCTACAGGCCTCCCTCCTGGGCCACCTCCAGGTAAGCTCCCCCAGAATAGGGAATGAAATCATTCGCCCAGAATGCCGTGTGTCAGCAGTACGGATGTCTTCTGTTTGCTCCTGGTTACACTCTCTAAGCCATCAAGGATGCTCAAAGTGTTGTGTTCTGTTCTGTTCTGTGAGCATTGCTGGTAGCTTAGAGTTCTGACGGTTGCCTCTCTTTGTCCAAAATTTCTTTTTAGGGTCTTTTGTTTCTGATTATGTAAGCTGAATGCATGAACATAATTGTTCTTCCTTTAGTCCCTTAAAGCGATAGACTAGCCCAGTTCTACATTGGTCTCAATGGTTGCTATCTCATGCAGCAGAGGTGACCTAAGTGGATAGATCTGTAACAAACCTGATGCCCTTTTTTAGTGCTCAAACACTTGTTGAATGAATTTTATGTAATACTTCTTTTGTGTTTATAAAGTGATCTAACTTCTGAATAAAATGATTATCTGAGTTGCTTTTATACCCAAACATTATTTGTTTGACATTGTTTTCTCCTTTCAGGGGCTCCTCCATTCCTGAGACCACCTGGAATGCCAGGAATCCGAGGGCCTTTACCACGACTTTTACCTCCAGGACCACCACCAGGTCGACCTCCTGGCCCTCCCCCAGGTCCACCTCCAGGTCTTCCCCCTGGACCCCCTCCTCGAGGACCCCCACCAAGGCTACCTCCTCCTGCACCTCCAGGTAAAGTTTTCAGTTTCCATAGCAGAAGCTAGCCCTGGCCTTTGTGCTCAGGGGTGCACTGTTACCTGAGGGACTTTGAGGGCGTCCAGTGGGTCACACGGGTGTGTGTTCTCCAGTGGGCATTTACATTTTTTCCCACTCATCATTTGGGACTTCCCCAAGGAAATGAACACTTCGCAAAAGTTCTCTGTCTTAGAAGTTTTGCTGAGTACAGCTAGAGCTGTGCATCATGGATCCTCAAAATTCCCATCTTCAAGCTTAAATCACAAGGGAGGGTCCCTTCCTCTTTACCCATTGTCCAACTTCAATGGTACAGATTTCAATGTGGGCTTGTAGTATGACCACATTCTGCTTGACTACACTAAATGTTCTACTTCAATCTGAAGATTTCTTTTCAAACACAACAGCTGAGGCTTTTCCTTTGTCTTGGTGCTATGTAGAGTAACTGAGTTTAGGTAATCAGCAGTTTGGATTTGATGTGGTTTGCTACTTTATATTCACTCTTAAATAGCTTGAGAAGAAAGTAAAAACCCAGAACTGGGGAGGTGGTTCAGTGGTTAAGATCACTGGCTGCTCTCCCAAAGAACCTGGGTTCGAGTCCCAGCCCCCACATGGTGGTTCACAACTGTCTGCAACTCGACTTCCAGGGGATCTGATACCATCTTCTGACCTCCACAGGCACCAAGCATTCGTGTGGTGCACACTTATATATGCAGGCTAAATACTCACATATAAAAATAAATTGGATAAACTCAATAATTAAAACAAAAAGAAAGTAAAAATCGGTGGGGACTGGAGAGATGGCTCAGCAGTAAGAGCACTGACTGCTTTTCCAGAGGACCCAGGTTCAATTCCCAGCACCCACATGGCAGCTCAGAGCTGTTTATAACTCCCAGATCTGACACCCTCACACAGACACATGCAGGTAAACCCCAATGCACATTAAATAAGAATAAACTATTTTTTTTTAAAAAAAAAAAAAGGATGTATGTCACAACACCCAGCTATTTAAAAATAATTTAAAAAGTAAAAATTTGATGTAGGGTATGTACATGCCATGACTGTTAGTTTGTGAACTCTAATGAGATAGATCATAGTTCCAGTCTCTCATTCCATTTCCATTTAGCGAGCCAGGACTAAGACTGTTCCTTGTTCACTCTGGGAGTGATTAGAAGTAACTAGTGCAGGGGGATCAACCCACCCTTGACCCTAATACCCTCACACTAGACAGCCAGGAGCATCCTGGGACGGCCAGATTGGAAATCATGTCTGAAACCAATTTGTCAGCTGATGTTACATTTTTCAAGTAGGACAGTATTCGCCAGAAGAAAAGCTTGTGAGCGCGGTGCTACAGAGTAAAGGCGAACATTATTTTATCCTGTTCTTTCCTATCAGAATATATGCCTTTCACATAGCAGGTTCTCTAAGTTTATTGCATTTCCTGTAAATTACCTTCTTAAGGAACAGTATCAGCCTATGTTCAGACATCATTAGTGGCAATTAAATGCCATTAGTTCTTATACTCATCTGTCTGCCTCTTCATTTAGGTATCCCTCCTCCTCGTCCCGGCATGATGCGCCCACCCTTGGTGCCTCCTCTAGGACCTGCCCCGCCTGGGCTTTTCCCACCAGCTCCCTTGCCCAACCCGGGGGTGTTGAGTGCCCCACCCAGCCTCATTCAGCGCCCGAAGGCGGATGATGCAAGTGCAGCCACCATCGAGAAGAAAGCCACAGCGACCATCAGTGCCAAGCCCCAGATCACCAATCCCAAGGCAGAGGTCACACGGTTTGTGCCCACTGCACTGAGAGTGCGCCGGGAGAATAAGGGGGCTACTGCTGTTCCCCAAAGAAGGTCAGAGGATGACTCTGCTGTGCCTGTTGCCAAAGCAGCCCCAAGATCTGGTCCTTCTGTTCCTGTCTCAGTTCAAACTAAGGACGATGTTTATGAAGCCTTTATGAAAGAGATGGAAGGGCTGCTGTGACAGCTTCTTGTGCCAGGACAGGCTGCTGCCGCCAGCACCGGTCTGTGGAACAAGGGGCTCCTGTTAGACGTAGTGAAGAGCAGTGTCCACCGTCGGGTTTTCCAGCTTCAGTCCGGGGCCTCCTGGCGCTTGCCTTGCTGTGGTCCCTGCACAGGGCGTTTCTTTATATAGACCAGGATGGGAAGCTCTGCTGCTGACACCCGTTCCCTTTAACGTCACCATTTCAGCCCCTTTCTTCCCCTCTCCATATTGGAATTCTATCAGAGAGGTCTTAGTTATTTGTTTGACTCTGCTATGGGCACTGGAGTAGAGATTTCTGGGAGGAAGAAGGTTTATTTCATCTTGAGTTTTGTGTTTGAGTTATTTTTAATATTTTTTCTGTAAATATTTTGTAATATTTTACTTGTAGTGAAATGGATTACAATGTCATTTCCTATTTCAAAGCAAAATATGTGGAAAGAAAATGTACAATTCTCGGATTAAAGTTATTTCCCACGACCTAATCTCTGAATGTTTCATGAAGAAATAAAATGTTCCATACCAAGATCTGTTCTGTGTTGATGATAATGTGAACACTTCCTGGGTTTGGGGCAGAGACAAAGAACACGTTTACAGCAGTGGTTCTCAGGAACCACTGGATTCCATCCAGAACGAGAATGGATTGTGTTAGAAATTGTAAAAAGAAACTTTGAAATAGAAAAGGATAAAGAGGAAGAGTTCCTTCAAGACTATATTGGCTCCCCAGAAATTCAGAGGTGTGAACAATGTCTCCACTTTGGCTGCTTAGACAGGGCTCGAGAGAACCTCAGGGATATGGTTGTGATTGAGTAAGAATGGCCCCAGAGGCTCTTGACATCGAACACTCTTTTTCCCAGTTAGTGGTGCTGTTTAGGGGAGGTTTGGGTGTCTGGCTTTGTTGGAGGAAGTATGTCATGGAGGCAGGCGAGGATTCCCCTTTCCAGTTGTTCTTTCTGCTTTGTACTTGGTTTCAAGATGTAAACTCTGAGCTTGCTGCTGCTGCCGCCATGCTGGTCCGCCATCCCTCTGCAACTGGAAGCCGAAATACACTCCATCATAAGTTGCCCTAGTCATGTGTTTTACCACACCAACAGAAAGCAGATAGGAGAACTTTGGGAACTGACCGTTCTGGTGAAGACTTTGGCAGGGGTTTCTACCAGTTGACCCTAGCGTTGAGACAGGGCTCATGTGACTCCACAGACGGGCACTGAACATGAGTTTCGTGTTGCTAGGCACTCCTCCGCTGTGCCCACTGCATCTCATGCAAATGTACAGTGTCAAAGGGATGGTTTCTGCTGGGCTGGGCTGGGCTGGGCTGGGCTAAGTCTTAATTCTTCCCCAGAGTTGAGTTCTCTGCTGGATTTTAGGTTCTCTGAAGCTTGGTGTGTCTGGCTTTGTTAGACAAAGCACTAAGTAGTCCGTTTGGTTTGGGATTTTAGTGTAATTAAGAAAAGCCAACAGTGAAATTGGCCATTTCAATACAGGGATGAAACAATTACATTATCCAGTTAGCATGGTAAGTACATTTCTGCATGAATAGACTTGCTCCCCAGAATTTGGTCTGAGTCTGGTTATTTTAATATTCTAATTGGAGAGAGTTCTGTTAATGGCTATGTAAGGAAGCTTTTGATTATCAAAACATCTCCAAATGTGTATCTGAAGAGTGTAATCATAAAGCCTCACTACATCAGTTCCATCTGCAGGGAAGGCAGAGAAAGCCAACAGTTCTGGTTTCTTGTCATGGTCATAATTGGTTCTCTGGCTTCACAAGCGTGCTCTGCGTAGGTCACCACTGTGGCATAGATGGATTACAGACAGGCTCACCCCACCACGTCGGAAACCGCCCTCATTCACATTACCAGATCCTCCTCAAAACCCACTGAGCTAGCTATTAATGTCATTTGACTTTACCTGGAGACATAGTCTTTCTTTCTTTCTTTCTTCCATTCTTCCTTTTCTTTTTAATGTAAAAGACCAGGTTTGTTTGGGTAAAGCACTCCAGCCCCCCTAGTCCCCCCCCCCCGCGCCCCCAGAGTGTGGGAAGGGGAAGGGAAGAGGCAGGAGAAAATAATGGAAACACAATTTCTATTCAGCCCAGAGAGAAACAGCAGACAGACCAAAGAAAGTACTCCATTCACTTCAGCTTGACAAACCAGTGGATTTACTGAGGTGACTTAAAAAGAACATGACGAGGGGCTGGAGAGATGGCTCAGAGGTTAAGAGCATTGCCTTCTCTTCCAAAGGTCCTGAGTTCAATTCCCAGCAACCACATGGTGGCTCACAACCATCTGTAATGAGGTCTGGTGCCCTCTTCTGGCCTGCAGAAATACATGCAGACATAATACTATATACATAATAAATCATGTTTTGTTTTTTTAAAAAATGAGTGAGTGGTGTCCCTGTCCACACACCCCCCCCCCCCCCCCCCCACACACACACACACAGGGTTTCTCTGTAGCTTTGGAGCATTTCCTGGAACTTACTCTGTAGACTAGGCTGGCCTCGAACTCAGAGATCCACCTGCCTCTGTCTCCCGAGTGCTGAGATTAAAGGTGTGCACCACCAACTGTCCAGTTCCGTTTGCTTTCTGTTGCTGTGGTAAACACCATGGCCAGAAGCAGTCTGGGCAAGAAAGGGTTTGTCTTAACCACTCACAGTCCATCTTGTTGTAAGATGGGGCAGGAACTCAAGGCCGGAAACTGAAGCAGAGGCCCTGGAAGATGTCAAAGGCTTCCTGGCTTTCAGCTACCTTTCCTATTCCTCCCGGGACCTGAAAGGGTTGTCACTGCCCACAGTGGGTTGGGCCCTTCCTTCCACATCAACCAGTAAGCAAGCAAATGCCCCACACAGGCCAATCTAATGGAGGCATTTTCTCAGTTGCAGTTCCACCTCCCAGATGGCACTAGCTGTGCCAAGTTGACAAGTCAGTACAAGTGACCAAGCCACCCTATCTCCCCCAATTGTATGTAGCTTATTTAACCTTGAAGAGGGGCTCCTGAGGCTTGTCACTTCCCTTAGCTACCTCACTCTCTTGAGCTTCCTTCAATTCTTCCTGCATCTCTTCAATCCACAGAAAATAGAAAGCCATTTAATAGTTTTAAATGAGCTTGAAAGTGTTTCCAAGCCAGGCAACTGAGGAGCATTCTGACTTTTTGTGGTTCAAGTGACAATGACCCCCACAGCCTCAGATATCTAAATGTGTGGTGTCTGGTTGGCAGAAATGTTTCTGGGAAGGATTAGGTGTGCCCTTGTTGAAGGTGTGTCGCTTGGGATTGAAATCTCAAAAGCCCATGCCAGCCGGGCCCAGCCTCTCTCTGCCTCCTCCTGTTGGTGGATTAGACGAAAGCTCTCAGCTACTGAGTCAGCACCATGCCTCCCTGCCTGCCACCTTGTTCCCCACCAAGATGGTTATGGAGTCATCCTCAGAAGCTGTAAGCAAACCCCCAATTAAATGCTTCCTTAAGTTGCCTTGGTCATGGTGTCTCAGAGACAGAGAGGCAACTATGCCAGAACCTAAGTCCCATTCTACCAAGTTCAAGTTCTTAATCACCATAGCATTTGCCCTTGCCAGTTCTGGCTTTGTGGGGCTCACATTTAGCACACCAGTCATGGGGTAAATTCATGTGGCGTTTACATCTAGACAACTACGTCACGGGGTAAATCTTTTCATTCTAGAACTCCAAAACTGAGCAGACCAGTTCTCTGGGATCCAAAGATCAAAACTGGCCCTGTAGGGAAACAGAGCAAACCTTGGTCACACTGCACCATGTTCCACCGAGCGGCTTCTCTGCAGAAGTGTCAGTGTGCAAGTAAAACCAAGCACTGTATGCTAGCCCAAGTCTGGCCTCAGCCACACCAGGTGGTAGCAAAAGTTGGGTGGAAATGTGGACAGTCATCAGCTTGTATCTTGCTCTTCCAGTAGCGTTTCTCATGGGAAGAATCATAAGACAGATGGGTAAGATTACCTTTGCTCTTATTTCTTCAGGACTCAAGTCCCAGATACCTCCTCATATCTTTAGTAAATTAGCCTCAAATGTCAAACTAGCACTTAAAAGTTACACGTTTGAGTCTGTTAATGTGGAACTCCTGGACAGAGAAGAGTGACTGCATATATATTAGCTCTTAGTGGCATCACCCACAACTAATTCTTTTATTTTTTTTAAGATTTATTATGTAGACAACATTCTGCCTCCATGTATGCCCACACGCCAGAGGGCGCCAGACCTCATTACAGATGGTTGTTAGCCACCATGCACCCACAACTAATTCTAACAACTGAGTTTTACTGTTTTGAGACAGTCTCCCTGTGCAGTCCTGTCTATCCCGGAAATCAACATCTTCCCAAGTGGAGTCAGAGTTGTAAGCCACACCTGGCTACAAGTCTTTAAAACCTCTACTGCTGGGAAAAGCTGTCCTCCAGGTATGACAAAGGACCTGCCCTGGTCAACTCTGAGCACTTGTGATAACCTGCAGGCCTGCACAAGATAGGACCCACCAACTTTGTCACTGTTGGGCTCAAGACCCCACCTTTCGCCCCCAAGATGTATGCAGTTCATGATTGTGAGGGGCAGGTTCCCAAGGTCCCATCCTCCCCTCTCCCTAAGATTTACAAGTGACTGCTATTTTTCTTCAAGGGTATAGCCTTGTGTTGTCTTATGCTTTTATAAGGACACCCTGTTACTAAGTTACTCGGGTGGACACACCTCTATTCCTGTCCTCGATGTCCCACAGCCGAGTAGGTACTGGATCACATCTTACCTACTCATGTTCACCTATAATTTAAGTCACAAGGGCAAACCCTTAGTCCTTGTAGATGGCACTTTCCAATGAAAGCATATATATGGTACTAAAATCATCTCAGTCCTCCTCACAGGTATTTTGAAAAGCTTACCTCCTGACATTGCCCATGATACTCCTGGAGTCTGTTCTCAGATGTCAGAGGGAGCAATGTGCCTCTTTTCTGAGAAGTGTGTGACGCAATCTTTTAGGATGACCACGAAGAGTATCCATTTGACAAACAGCAGAGAACCAAATACTCAGACACCGGTTTGTAATGTATTATTTATTTGTCGTTTTTCCTGTCTTCAGGAACCATGAAAAGGGAGGAAATGTGGGTTTCAGGACAGTGGCAACCTAGCTGGCCTCACTCACAGCTCTCCTCTCCCCACTAGATACTAGCATACGGTGTAGACAGCCAATCAACACAGGGGACAAGGGAAAATGGGCCAGGCACTGCAAATGAAGATGAATACAATTCTGACTCCCAGTGAAAAAATGAAGCCGATTGAAACCTTCTCTGGGGTGGTTTTTGCGGATCCTGTGGGCAGAATGAGTTGCTGAGGATGGAATGGAACGGCCAAGGGGAGAACAGCATTTCCAGAGACCTGTGGGTTTCTCTTGCTCTTACCTCACGTGACCTTCCTCTCCCTACCAGGTCATTACTCAGCTTTAGAGCTAGTGGGAAAACGGGGCTCCAGACTCCAGGAACGTTATTAGTTATCCATAAAAGCAGGGTTTAATTTTAAGTAAAAATCAAGCTACTTTCCAGGGGCAATGCTCGAGAAGAGGCTGATATGAAGATAAAACTTAAGGGGAAAATGTAGGTATATGTTTGGGGACATAGTCCCAATGTGGGTCAGGAATGGCCTCGAACTCACTAGCCACGAACGACGTTCCACTCCCAAGTGCAGGGATGGCAGGTGCGGGATGGCAGGTGCGGGCCACCATGAGCAGAAAGAGCAGAAAATGTTAAAGGCTGCTAAACCTAACTAAAGACCGAGGGCCCCGCTGTTATGCAATACCGTCGAGGGAGCAAACTTCATGACTCACTTCCGTATTGCACAAATGAGGTGAAGACGGCTGGTATTCAGATCATGAACACGTACTATCTATTTGCTCAGAAGACTATCGATCTTAAATTACTAGCACCTGTCAAGGTCCCTACGTTCTCGTCTTCTCCAAGTAGCTCAACCTTTCTAAATATGGCCAGCGAGGCAACTTCTTGCGCATAGCTCGAAACACCTCTCCTACCACACTCCTCCCTGAGAAGGCCTGGGTAGTTGGGCTAAGTTAATTCCAGAGTAGCCTTCCCCGCACATCTCCGCTTTCCTGCCCACTGTGATGCAAGGGGGAGCTCCCAACCAAGCCACTGGATCCCCTCTGGCTCCCACATAGCCTGCAGCTCGGGGCGCGTCCCCACCCAGCACCCCGTCGGTCCCGCGACTACACAGCTCTCCGGATTACTCGCTTTTCACCGACTTTATTGGCTGCGGGCTGCGGTGGGCTCTGCACCCGTCGGGCTCACTTGCTCTTCACCTTCTGGCTCTCCGTCTTCTTGGGTAACAGCACCGCCTGGATGTTGGGCAGGACGCCGCCCTGCGCGATGGTCACACGGCCCAGCAGCTTGTTGAGCTCCTCGTCGTTGCGGATGGCCAGCTGCAGGTGGCGCGGGATGATGCGCGTCTTCTTGTTGTCGCGCGCCGCGTTGCCCGCCAGCTCCAGGATCTCGGCCGTCAGGTACTCCAGCACGGCCGCCAGGTACACCGGCGCGCCCGCGCCCACGCGCTCCGCGTAGTTGCCCTTGCGCAGCAGCCGGTGAACGCGGCCCACGGGGAACTGCAGGCCCGCGCGCGACGAACGCGACTTGGCCTTGGCGCGCACCTTGCCGCCCTGCTTGCCTCGCCCCGACATGCTCGACCCCACGCCCCGAGCTCCAAACACCGGCCGGCTCAGTTCCGGGACGCCGTGCGCCACTCCGGAACTACCTTGAGGAACTCGCCGCCTGTGACAGGCAGGAGCCGCTCCCAATCAGCTCGCCCGAGCAGAGCGCCCGCCTTCCCAGATGCGGCCCAATCAAAAGCGCAAATTCCTAGTCCTAATTTACATAGTTAACAGGCTTTCCCAGTCCGGTTGGAATTGACTGCAGGAAAGGGAGGAAAATGGATGGTTCCTGTCTGTAATGCCAGCACTAGGGTAGCCGAGGCAGGAGAATTGCCAGAAGTTTGAGGTCGGCCTTAGCTATTCTGAGATCCAGATCGGCTTGATAGGAAGGGAGGGAGAGAGGGAAGAAAAAAGAGGAATTTAGGAAAACCTTGCATTTGGTACATGGCTATAAGCCAGAAATTGGAGTTGGAGGTCGTCGACCAAGACTTTAGAATACTCTAAAATAGACCCAGCGCTGGAGGAAGACTGCTTCGACTTGTTCTTATATATTCAAATTCTAGGCCCGTGGCATTTGAAATAAAATAAGGTGTTTTTTATTTAATTAGTAATTATTTAATTGCCTTCCACTGATTCACTGAGGTAGTTCAATTTACCACATTTTTAAAAAATTACACAACTGATGTAATGTCAAACGTTAAGTAAAATGCTATTTAACTAAAAGATCACAAATTTAACTTCTTCCTATTCTAATTACAATTTGATTTCACTGAAATAAAGTTAATAGTGAAGTGGGGGGGGCTGCTTGTGATCTTAATATTAAGGAGGTACAAACGGGAGGAGCAGTTCAAGGTCATCATTAGCTACAGAGGATCCCGTCCCAAACACAGAGCACATGCATGCACACACACGAGGAAAAGTAGTGTTTACATGTATTTATGTATGTCTTTATGGCCTAGCGCAATGTTGAATAAACAGTAGCTGGAGTCTCAAATACACCTATTTAAATCTGAGCAATGTATGTATTGCCACCATAAACGTGATCAGCCAGCACGGAGCCAGACAGCTTCCTCAGAATTCTGCCTTTACCACCTAACAGCTGACTTGAACACACTATTTAATGATTTAATGTCCATGAGCATTCAACAGGACACACACACATATACATACATACATACATACATATATATCCTGTTGTATATACATATATACAGGATATACTTATATACAGTATATACCTATATATGTATATACTGAGCCAATGCCTATGGAAGCCTCTGGTGCCGTTTTGGCAAGAAAGTACTAGAATGACTTCTTTAAACCAGCTTGAATGTGTGCTTATAACATAGAAAAGTCCTTTTCTTTCCTTTTATTTATTTTTTTTTTGAGACAGGGTTTAGCAGAGTTTGAAAAAGTATTCTAGATGCAGCTTTGCCTTATTTCTGTAAGAATTTTTATTTTTTAGAGTTTAAGGATTTAAAATCATGAGATAAAATTTAATGATTCAGGCTTTCCTAGGACTCAATTAATCTTTGTTGTTGTTTTATTTTGTTTTGTTTTTCGAGATGGACTTTCTCTGTGTAACAGTCCTGACTGTCCTGGAACTCACTCCCTAGATCAGGCTGGTCTCAAACTCACCTGCTTCTGCCTCCTGAGTGCTGGGATTAAAGACGTGCACCGCCCTTCGTGCTCAATCTTTAACAGAGAGAACAACAACAACAACAAATACTGTTTGAGTTATGGGGATGGATGAAGATTGAAAGGCACTGTGAATTAAAAGCATTTACAAGTATAAAACTTTAGGAAACCGTTTTCCTGCTGGGAAGCTTATCCTCAAGACTGCGACCAGCAACAATTTACTAAAATGCTCAGTCCTCAGCAAGCTCATTAAGCACCTGGGCAAGTGTCGTGACACCCCCCCCCCCCCCCAAATCCTGCGGTCTTCTCAACACAGTAAACTTCAGGGCAGTCCTGTCTTAAAAACAGTAACAGCATGTGAGCGGTGGTGGCACACACCTTTAATCCGAGCACTCGGTGGGCAGAGACTGATGGAACTCTCTGAGTTCAGGGCCATTTGGTCTACAGGGTGAGTTCCAGGACCGTCGGGGCTGTTCAAACAGGGAAGCCCTGTTTCAGAAAGGAAAACAAAATAAAACAAAAAACCCACACCACCCAAAGAGCCTCTTTCTGGTTTGGGGATTTGCAATAAAAAAAAAAATCTATTCAAAGTCAGGCTTCTAATAAGTGTAACTTTACCTCTGAATAGAGAGGGGGTGAAATGTAGGTGAGTCTGTCTAGCTCAGGTTGGCCTCCAGCTTGTGGCAATCCTCCTGCCTCACCTTCTAGACTGCTGTGATTACGAGTGTGAGTCACTACACCTGGCGAAAACTTGAAAGTTTTAAATGCAAGCTATGAGATGCAAGCTTATCGAAGTGACACGTTACAATAGCTGAGCTAAGTAACTATCGAAACAGACAGCTGGTTGAGAAGAAAATATTAATGTGTTTGTCAGGCAGAAGCAGAAAAACCCACACACTGCAGAAAAACAATTGAATACGAACAGGAAGTGAAGAGGGGAGTATTAGCGCGGTCACAAAAGGAAGTGACCATCCATTCAAAAGGCCCACACATGAAAATGTAAACTGCTTTAACGTAAGGTCTAGGAAGCTAGATCTCTAGTGCTAGCTTCTATCCATTTTCACACTACTTTACAGTAGTCTAAGGATAAGCATTCTGCAAAGAGAATGTCTCAGAAAGTGCTGAAGATAGCAAGCATGATGCGGCCTTTTTATTTGCGCTAAGGAAGGGAAAAATAAATTGTTACCTTGTATCGTTTAAATTGTCAACTATGCTAAGGATTTTCAGATTTGGGGGAGGGAACAAAAAGTCTTTTCAGGTCTTGGAGCTAACTCAGCCAGGAGTAAAGAGTCAGGGGGCGGCGCCTAGAGCTCCGCCCACTGCTTGCTGTTTTCAAACAGGTCCGCTCCCAGAGAATATAAGCTCTTGCTTGCAGCCTGAAAGACAAAGAGTTTTCGGTCGTTTTACTACTCATCTGTCTGTAGCCATGTCTGGACGTGGTAAGGGCGGCAAAGGACTCGGAAAAGGCGGCGCCAAGCGACACCGCAAGGTCCTGCGAGATAATATCCAGGGCATTACCAAGCCTGCCATCCGGCGCTTGGCTCGGCGCGGCGGAGTCAAGCGCATCTCCGGGCTCATCTACGAGGAGACTCGCGGTGTCCTCAAAGTGTTCCTGGAGAATGTGATCCGGGACGCTGTTACCTACACCGAG
Organism: Myodes glareolus; assembly: GCF_982192425.1. Classification (NCBI taxonomy): domain Eukaryota; kingdom Metazoa; phylum Chordata; class Mammalia; order Rodentia; family Cricetidae; genus Myodes; species Myodes glareolus. Next base: position 15,931,322 of record NC_142028.1, read on the forward strand.
CACGCCAAGCGCAAGACGGTCACAGCTATGGATGTGGTCTACGCGCTCAAGCGCCAGGGCCGTACTCTCTATGGCTTCGGCGGCTGAGTGCTGCCACCAGCTTCAGACCTTTGGTCTCGCACCAACACCCCCAAACCCAAAGGCCCTTTTCAGGGCCCCCAAAGCATCCAGAAAGGAGCTGGGGATACTTGCACAGGGGGGCTGGAGGAGGGTTCTCAACCTCGGGTTATGTTATCTCAGGAGGTTGGCGGGTTGCATTGTGACTTATGCAAATCAGGTCGCGTGAGAGCACGTTCTCATTGGAGCAGTGGGCCACCGGCTCCGCCCACCGATGTACAACGTGGTCCGGTATGCTTGCTGAATGCTGTTAGTCTGCGTGAATTATTTCTGTTTGCTTGTTTGTGGGTTCCAGGCCGAAAGCTGACGGTGCGTGGTTCCGTACCGCTTTGCGACCTCTAGACCTGGGAAGGAGTGACCTGTGGCGTGCGTCCTCCAGAGGGAAAATGCTGAGGACCCACGTTCCTTGAGGACTGGGGCGGAGGCTTGGGACCCCCAAAGTAAAGTGACCCTGTAGCGTAAATTAGGCTTTCTCAACTGTAACTATTTACCTGCCCCTAAATGTGCCTTTTGGAGCAAGGAGAGGATTCGGGGTCTAAGTTTAGCTCAGTCTGAATTCGGGTACACAGACCGGGGTTTGTCTCCTTTGTCTCCTTAGGTCTCCAGAGTGTAGGGGACTTTACGAGCTGCTCTGAGAGACGTGTTGGTTTCTCAGCACCCAGATGAGTTAGCTGGAGTCACCTGTAACTCCAGCTCCAGGGCACCAAAATGCGTTTGACTTCCTTGGGCACCTGGGCGCAGGTCTGCATCCCCACTCTCTTCCGTACACAAAAATTGTTTTCAATGCCCAATTTTTTTGGCATTTGAAGTTCACTAGTCTTCTCACTGGCTTAGGAATGGGAGGCATTTCTGGGATTCCCTCAATAGAAACCTGGGATTTCATTAGGAACGGTGATCTGTGAAATGCTTCCTATGTGGCATGCAGGAACTTCGTGCCAATCTTCAGCAGATTTACTTTAAGTGTTGTTAATGAACACTTTATAGCTGTGGATGGGACAACGAAGAGTAGGAATTTGGAGGCTGGATTTGAACTTGGCCCTGTGCGATTTTACACAGCTTCATCTTATGTACCCCTGTTTTTGCCAGTCAGGCTCCCCTTTCCCATTACTGACCTTTTCACTTCTACCTTCTGAGCATATGTAACGCTGGTGTAAATTTCAGAGGGATATTTGTCTAACGAACTCATTTCTTCAAGCAAGTGAAAAACTGAGTTGCTTATTTTCTATCTTTAGAAATATTTTCAATTACAGTTATTTGGTTTTATATGTTCAAATTCTTTTATTTTTACTTTTTGTCCAGTGAACTGTTTTTTCCTGAGTTAAGTTTGGTGATTTTCGTTTTCTTATAAAGCTGTACGTTTTTATCAAAATATTAAATACAGAAAATGTAATAAATGTTTATCACCCCCCATTTTAACGAGTGTATTTTAATTATTTGAGAAAATGTATCAAATATCTATATTACTAGCAAGAAAAGTGAAATTTGCCATTTAATGTTACACGAATAACAAAAAAAATCGCATTGGTGCAGTCATTGTAGAAATCAGTTTGGAAATTTCTCAGAAAGCTTAAACTAGAACGGCCTATATATAATCCTCTGTCCCACTCTTGGGTTTGTGCATAAAAGACTCTTAGTCATCATCGCTCCATATTTATTTCTACTTTATTCATTATAGCCAAGAAATGGAGTCAGCCAGTGTGTCCATCACCAGATGAATGGATGAAGAAATTATGGTATGCGTACCTGATGGGTTTTACTTGGTGATAAAGTGAAATCTGGACGTTGACAGGAAGATAAGTAGAAGAGGAAGTTAGTATGTTAAACAGAAAAACCCATGACTTCTTCAATGTAGAGTTGACGTGTGTGTGTGTGTGTGTGTGTGTGTGTGTGTGTGTGTGTGTGAATTGCATGTGTGTGTAGGTCATGAAACTAGAAAGAGGATGCGAGGGAAGGGGGTGTGAAAAACACATGCTCTGAAACCAGAAGCCAGCTGCCTACGTGTGGGAAAGAAGAAATGAGCCAGGCTCACAGCAGGCAGAGAGGGCAGTTTGCTATAGAAAAAAGTGTAGTAAATTGGGTATGAAAACTCCACAACTAGATGAATGTCGGCTATTTACACGACTTGGACGGCAGGGACAGCTTTCCCAGCCCCTGTGGCACCCCAGTGGCTAGGCCCTGCCCCCAGACTGTTATAATGGCCTTTGACTAAAGGTCGTAATGGCCATTCCCAGCCCTCTGAGGTCCCGCCCTGCAGAAAAAAAAATCCCACCAATCCCCGAGCCTGCCCCAAGATCAAGCCGCACAATTCCTCCAATCCCAGATCACCCTGGAAAATTTACCTCCTCGCCCTTCATCCCCAAGAAAGGCTATATAATCCTGTCTTCTGTTTGGTTCTCTTGCTGTAGTGGTATATTATTTGATTTATATTTTCATAAATCTTGCCTGAAGACCAGAAGCAAAGCTAAAGCCACTAGAGGTCAGGCAGTGGTGGCACACACCTTTAATCCCAAAATTTGGGAAGCAGAGGCAGAAGGATGTCTGTGAGTTCAAGGCCACCCTGGGCTACACAAGATCAATGCAGAAACAAATCCAGGTGGTGGTGCGTCACACCTTTATTCCCAGTCTTAGGGGGTCCTATGCCTTTAATCCCAGCACTAGAGGGAATATAAAATGGGAGGAGAGAGAGGCTTAGTCTGCGATCACTTCGCTTTGGTAGAGTTAAGACTTCTCTAGAGAGTGACTTGATTACTTTGCTTTTCTGGTTTTCGGGTTGAACCCCAATTTCTGTCTCTGGGTTTTGATTATTTGTGTTACTGTCTGCTGTTTCTCTCCTGAGAAACCACCCTTCTGGGATTTTCCCTACCAATCCCTCCTGTGAGATTTGTTTATCTTATTCCTCGGCTCCCAACTGCCAGGATACCTTTCCCCTGGACGCTGTAAGATTTACAATGACTCAGCAGGTGAAGGCACTTGCTGCCAAGCCTGACAACCTCGGTTTGCTTCCAGAGACCCATATAGTGGAAGGAGAGAACAAACTCTGCAAAGAGTCCTCTGACTTTACACATTCACATAGTGATCCCCAAATAAGTCAAATAAGACATATTTTGACAAAAACATAGATTTAATGCTGGGGATGTAGTTCATGTATGTGAGGAGGCTCAGTAAAGAATCTGCCACAGTGGCCATTCCATTATTAGGTGGAAGGGTTTCATTGTGGAACGGGAGAGGAAATATCCAGAGGCATCTGGAAGGGTCCAGAGTGGAGAAATAGTGAAGATAACACTTAAGGGCGCTGAGGGGGAAGGGGTAGGGACGGAACACTGAAGGAATCCAGAGACCAGCGTGGACTTTGACATGCAACCATATGAGCCATATGCCCCTTCTTCCAGAGGTGAAGGAAACGATTCTTGTGGGGGAGTGGGGTGGAAAGCCCATTCCATATGTCCCTAAGGAATGTTGGCTTTTATCTACCGGCCGTAAGTCCCTCTGCAGTCTAGCTTGAGCTCCTTTCTATTCATGTGGCCTTCCTGAGATCTAAATGTTTGGGAAGGCACTTGTTTCACGTGCACGAGGCCCGAAAACACTAAATGTTTAGTCTTACAAATTCAGTTTTATAAGACTGGATTTTACAAGTTCATAATTCATAACGAGCAAGCCCCTGCTGTACCTCCCGCTCCCCAATGTCTACTTTGTAGAAATCAGTGAGAAACTGAGCCATACAATATGCTGCATATATTTAAAATTAAATCCATTACCCCCCCCCACACACACACACGGATTTAGTTTTTTTCTTTGCTCCCCGCAAAGTAGGGATTGGGGTTCTTGCATCTTTAACCCTCTCGCTGTGGTCAGTTTTGAACTGACTGTCAATGTTGGTAATGCTGATATCCCATCTGTTCTGAGCAAGGGACAATCCAGCCACCTTTCTGTTCCTTTGGCCACTTCCTAATCCAGTTCTTCCCACCGATTTGTAGCAACCGCTTCAGTGACAATTAAGTACCCACATTGTGCTGAGGACATTGTCTGCTTGTCTGACCAGCACAACAGCCTCACAGAAAACTGAAGGTGTCAATAGGATCGACACAGGGCATGAAGCTAGCGGAGAAGCCTTGCTTTAAGCTCGAATTGGTCTTCATTCCCAATTCAGTTAGATCCTATTGTCACAGAAGAAAAGGTGTTTTCAAAGTCAGTGATTATTACGTTAAATTAACCAATTATCTTTTAGAATAGTTAAAATTTTGAGTCACAGCCCTAAATTAACCCAGAACAATGTTTCTTGGCAAAAATAAAACACCATGTAGTGAGTCACCCGTGTAATTTCAAATTTTGAGTACTATATTGGAAAAGTTTTTTTTTAAAAAAAAGAGTTTAAAAACACGAATGTATAGCTAATGAAATATTTTGTGACCCACTCTGTCAAAAATATTAGAATAACCAATAGAAAAATTGCTAAGGTATATAATATGTTATAATCTTTTGAACTAAATTTTTGAACTCTGACGTGTGTTTTATGCTCATTAACACTAACAGCAACCTCCAGCAGGACACAGCTTGTGAGTGTGTTTGATCTACCTCAAGTTCATCGTCTACAACTGGAAACAGCGCTCCACATCCAGCAGGCTCTAGGCATACTGTAAAAACTTGCAGTAGATGAATAAAGTACCAAAAATTATTTTCTTTGACTATGAACATATATACTGGCAAAGCATTACTTTTTGAAAAAATAATTTAGTTAGCTTGAAATATCAACATAATACTAAAACTGTGTGCATCCAATTTAAATAATTCAGTATGGCCAACCTTGAATTAAAGGGAGTGTGCAAAGCCCAAGCAGGAATCACATTCTTATACATTGTTTACGTTGTTATGCGTTGTTATTAAGTCTTCACACCTTACAAGGCAACTTTCTGCTTTTGGAATCTAATGTATCCTCAACCCATGTTTTCCAATCTACAATGAACTTGTGACCTCATGATGTATGCCCACCCCTTCGCCTTGCTAAATCCCTGAGCCTGTGATATCTGATTGCCCTTTGCCTTATGGAAATGTGTCTTCCCAGACACCGTAATGTCTCCCCTTCTATCCCGCGCTACCGTCTCGCCAGCAAGAACCACGCGGTACACATAGGATACTTTTGCAGTAAAGCTTTAATGCCCCTTGGGAGAGCGGGCATCAGCCAACATGGCGGAGACCCAGATAAGATGGAATCCAACCCTTATAAAGGAAACAGTCCTCGCTTTTGACGTGTCACTCTTGGATGGGTCCACTGCCCATTATCCCAGATGATGCCTCGGGAGTAGGCAGGGACGCAGTGGTAGAGAGTTACCAAACACGTGCGCTGGGATTAAAGGCGTGTGCTACATCACCTTGAACTCACAGAGATCTGCTTGTCTCTGCCTCCCAGGCATTGGGACCAAAGGCGTATACTACCACGCCTTGAGGTCACAGAGGTCAATCTGCCTCTGCCGCCCAGGCATCAGGACTAAAGGCGTGTACCGCCACACCTTGGGGTCACAGAGGTCAATCTCTACCTTTGTTCCTAGAAGCAATGGAGAATGTGGTCCGGCCCTCCACATATCCCCCTTTTTTTACTTCTTTGCAGAAAGGCAACTCCCTAGGAAGGTAAAGATAGAGGTCGCATTTCCCAAAATGAAAACATAAAAATGGGCTTACATGGAATCTGTCCCTAGGCTCATGACATCTGGAACCTATCCGGCCTGCCCTCTGCCAATTTTCTGGGAAAGGGAATATACGGCAGGAAACCCTTAAGCAGAGCGACTTATCTCTCAGAGAGGGCCATTCTCTGTGCGATGCTCTTCAGCTCGACAACCTTCAGGGCTAGCTAAGCCAAGCATTCCACCCAGTGCAATGGACCACAGTCCTAGGGGTGCAGGAGCTGGTTGGCTTAAACCTTACTGCTTTAACATAAATAACTACACATCAGTAGAGGCCCCTGTTTTAGGGCAGCCAACGCTTGTGTAATAACCATTTTGTCCCTACGATTTTGGGATTTGAGTCAGCAGACCATCCAGAGGAGAAACACTAATCCATAGCATAGGACTGTTTCAAAACATTTCCACCCCCACCCATTTTTTGAAGTAGGGGAATGAGGGATATGGCCCAGGACTGGAGTCCTACGGCCAGGCTTAAGTCCACTCGCGTGGAGTTGATTGTCACGATGGACCATCTCAAGGAGGACAGCAAATCATCAAAATTCTCCTGTAAGATACAAAGACAGTTCTCGGGACAAGTTAGCCATTTTTATAAAGTTTTCATATGGTACACTGGTCATACATAAGGCTGGAGTTTTCCATTCATAGCCCAATTGGGCAAGCTGCCATAAGATATCCACCTGTTCTTTATTCTACCTCTAATAGATGTATCTATGGTAGCCTGTTGATCCAGGGCTGTAGCCACTGTGGTAGATAACTGATTGAGGGTCTCTGTTTTTTATGATATAGGCCGTGCTGTCCCAGTGGCGCCTAGGAAAAACCCAGGCCCTGTTTGTTGATATAAGGTTTAAGATTTATTGGCTCCTGTATTCCTTGCCAGTACGGTGGCCTTGGGTTCCAGAGCCCGCCCGCCATCCAAGGGCTGTGTGCGGCTGCAGGGCTCCCATGTGTCCCAGGCCAGGAAGTGGCGGCTCCACCCCCAGGCGCCCCTGCCTTCCCCGCGGGGCTAGCCTAGTTCTCTGAGGCTGTGTTGGTGGCGGAGTGTGGTGTGGCGGGAGCCGACACCCAGACCGAGGCGGCACAGGCAGGTCCGCGCCAGAGCCGCTGCAGCTCAAGGGGCCGATGGGAGAGGCGGCGAACAGGGCCGCTTTCCTACTAGCCAACTCTCAACACCTGTGCCACAGCAAAAGCGGCTGTAAACTCTCACAGATTCAGCCAACGACCCAATCACCCCAAAATCCAAGGGCCCTTCGCATCCACCTCCCTGCGGATCCTGAAACACCAGACAAGCCAAGCGTACACACAGCAATCTTTTAGGAGGACTTGAGTTCTTAAAATGCTAAGCAGTTCTTAAAAACTTAAGTCGCACTATGTAGATGTAATACGGTACTGTCTGTTTACTGCATTTAAACCTTAATTGTGCTTTTATTATGATAAATACGACCAGCCCTGCCTGAAGTCAGCATCGTTTAGCATAGCCAAATGGAATCAGAGCCATTTTATCCTCAGAGACCCTCACAGTTTTAGGTACATTGTAAGCCTTCTGGCCCGGCTGCCTGTAGCACCGCTGTGACATCCTCCAGGCCAGGCACCAACCGAGCCGCACCAATTGAGCCGGCGCAACATGCTCCCCACCATAGCCATAGAGCAAAACTCCGCTCCAGCCGCCCTCCAGCCCCAGCTGTACCCATTCCGAGCCCAAACCGGTGTACGGAGCAAAGCGGAATTCAGAGAAGCAGGCTTGCTGCTCTGCAAGGACCTCATTTAATCTTTTAGGGAATTTGGGCGTCGTTAGTCTCTGGCTGCTTCCTGCTGTTATTGGGCCGTTGCATTCTTAGGGGTATACACTACAACATTTCAGGAGGTCTCGGTGATTTAAACCATATAAATCCCAAGTACACCCTTAGGCTCTCCTTTTCTGTGGAGACGAAAACAGAACCTCTTTCCCAAAACATCATATCCTTAGCAGTTTCTAAGTTTAAATATCTTTCTCCTATCCAGTACACAACAGACAACACAAACAACATAACATAAAGCTTTTGACCTTGTAAATCAGCCTTCTCCCCCATTTTTACTTTTTTAAAATCATTGGGGGGTCCTTTTTAACTTATCTTCTTTTCTGTCTCCCCCATTCTTTACCGGAGGGTCATTTTTTAACTTATCTGGGTGCGCGCACAACCTCCCACTGCTGCTCAGTTTCTGATATGCTCTCTGGACTTTAGAGCGTACCTCTCTAAGCTTGCATGCCTGCAGTTCTGAATCCTCCTTGTGTCCAAGGGGTCTCCGGCGGTGCAAAGTTCTTCTTTTTCTTCTTCTTCCCGGGTATCGGCACCAGATGTCCCGCACTACCGTCTCGCCAGCAAGAACCACGCGGTACACATAGGATACTTCTGCAGTAAAGCTTTAATGCCCCTTGGGAGAGCGGGCATCAGCCAACATGGCGGAGACCCAGATAAGATGGAATCCAACCCTTATAAAGGAAACAGTCCTCACTTTTGACGTGTCACTCTTGGATGGGTCCACTGCCCATTATCCCAGATGATGCCTCGGGAGTAGGCAGGGACGCAGTGGTAGAGAGTTACCAAGCACGTGCGCTGGGATTAAAGGCGTGTGCTACATCACCTTGAACTCACAGAGATCTGCTTGTCTCTGCCTCCCAGGCATTGGGACTAAAGGCGTGTACCGCCACACCTTGGGGTCACAGAGGTCAATCTCTACCTTTGTTCCTAGAAGCAATGGAGAATGTGGTCCGGCCCTCCACACCCTTCCACCTAACTTATTCTTGCGCTTACCTTTATTGCCTCCTTTGTAACAGCCAGTTTATCCCAACAGTTACTTTTTGTCACACTTGCAACACAGGTGGCCTTGAGCCCTAAGAGCCCACTCCTCTGTCCTGGCGCTAACAGCCAATTATCTAGACAGCTGTTTTCTGACCCTTCCCCATAAAAGGGACCTCAAAAGCTGCTTTCAGAAATCCACTCTTTAGTAGAGGAAGCTGACTGGCCAGTTTTAAATAAAGCTTGCTTCATCAGACAGTCCTGGAATTGTTTTTCCCCCTTAGGTCTAACAACTGTTACATTACTTGAAAGTTGACTCCAAATTTACAGTTTCAGGGCGGAAGAGATGGTTCAGCAGTTAAGAACACTTGTTGTTCTTGTAGAGGACCTGTGTTGGCTTCCCAGCTCCCAGCTGCTGCATTCCGCAGTTCCTAGAGATCAGATGTCCTTCTCTGGTCTCCTCAGGTGCCTACACACAAACACACACACACACCTACACAGGCAAAGACACACAGACACAGTCACACCTACACAGACCAAGATACACAAACACGGACACACACATGTAGACTCATATACTTCCACAGGCAAAGACACATGCACACACACACACACAAAACTAAATTTACCAGTACTAAAAAAAAACTCTCTTCAAATGTTTCTTGTAATATTCATAGTCAATCTGAATGTTGTAAATCACAATGAAAGATTCTTTTTATTTGTTCGTGTTGAATAATATGTGAAAACAAATTGCATTATGTAAACAATTTCTACTCCAGTTCTCGTGTCTGTGTGGCTAGTGGCTAGGTGGCGAATTACCCTTTCCTATCTGGAGATTTCCAATTCATCTCACCTATAAACGGTGTGAGAGGAAGAAATGTACATCAGAAAGTCAGTTTTTATATTTGAATTGTGCATATTTGCCAAGCACCCCCTTTCTTTCTTTCTTCCTTCCTTCCTTTCTTTCTTTCTTTCTTTCTTTCTTTCTTTCTTTCTTTCTTTTTCTCTTTATTTCTCTTCTAAGACATGACACAGTTTCTCTGTATAACTCAGAGATCCGCCTCTCCTGCTCCCAGAGTATTGGGATTAAAGGTATGTGCACCACCACCTGGCCTTAGCTCACCTTTTAAAGAATATCAAATTGGAGCTAGAAGTTCAGCAAATTTTTGTTTAGTTTTCCCACATTGTCTGAGAGCCGGGATAGCTTGTTTTCTAATGTTTGGAGCAATTTCATTTTCCATGCTCCATAACCCTCACACATGTTTGCCGAAGGCTTTTCACTTCATTTATGATCTGGCATGGTTTCCTCTCTGAGATGAGTCTGTTCATGCTGCCCCAGGAAGTGATAGAACAGAGCTGTGAGCCTGGCTGGCGGGTGCCTGGGACCAAAGGGAAAGAAAATCACGAAGGCAGGCAGATTTTGTTCTTGGAAACCATCTTAACTGAAAACAACTGGCATTCATGGGTCTTGACTAAAACAACATGTATTTTATCATACTAAAAGAGTTTTATTTGAGCTGTATTTGAAATCAGTTTGTATGTTTTCTTTCTCTGCAGTAAATGTTTTTCTTGATATTATTGAATGCTTTTATTTAAGAAGTTATTCTAGAACTAAAGCCATGAAAACAAATACATCATTCTTCTCATCTAGATTTTTTTGATAGTAACAGAAAGATGATGTAAAAAAAAAAAAATAAAGAATGGCGGCTGGAAGAGATGGCTTAGCAGTTAAGAGCACTGGCTGCTCTTCTGGAGGACCTGGGCTCAATTCTCAGCCCATACATGGCAATTCACAACTGTCTGTAACTCCAATTCTGGGAATCTTCTGGCCTCTGCAGGGACCAGGCGTACATGTGATGCACAGACATACATGCAGGTAAAATACCTATACACATAAGATAGTAAAAATTTTGAAAATCGCCGAGAGGTGGTGGCACACGCCTTTAATCCCAGCACTCAGGAGGCAGAGGCAGAAGGATCTTGCGAGTTCAAGGCCAGTCTGGTCTGTAAGAGCTAATTCCAGGACAGGCTCCAAAGCTACAGGAAAACTGTCTTGGAAAAAAATTTAAAAAAATAATTAAAATAAATATGAAAAAATAATTTCTTTCACATCATGAATTTTTGTCATGACTGGATAATTTTATAAAGCATGTAGACTATTTTGGGCCCTTGGTAAATACTGTATGTTCTTATTGCCATACTAGTAAAATGACAATCTACTTGGAGTCTTAGAAAGAATAGCAATCTGGTTCAGTATTTTGAAAATGTCTTTTGGCCACAGTGTGGGAAATGAGCCATAAGAGACAGAAGCCCTAGCAGGGAGAGCAGTTAGAAGGGTCTGACAGCATCCTGTGTAAAAGAGAGGGGGTGTGGACAGGAATGTCAGCCAGTACAGGGGCAGAGATGAGGCCTTTTTAGAAGTATTCTGTCTGCAGAGCCATCAAGTACTCTGACCAAAAGCAACTCAGGGAAGGAAGGGACATTTCTAGGTCACAGTCCATCACTGAGAGGAGTCAGGGCAGGAATTCAAGCAGAAATTTGAGACTGTGGAGGAATGTCACTTACTGATAGCCCAGGACCACCTGCCTAGGGATGGTGCTGCCCACAGTGACTGGCTGTTGTTTGAGGTTTCTGTCCTGTCCAGCTCCCACAGTCGTTAAGTCCCAAAGAAATCACACAGAGGTCTACATTAACTACTGAAAGAGCACCCGGAGGGTGTCTCACACGCGTGGAGACCCATGCCCAAGAACCAGGTCTGAGAGCCACTGGATGCAAGAACAAGAGGCAAACTTTATTGTTCACAGGCCTGTGGGTGCTGCAGTCACATGGAGAACTGAGCACCCCGAGCTACGTCTTGGGGTATCTTTATATAGGCAGAAGCAATGTTACAGAAGCAAAAGCGCGGTTACAGGGGTCCCATTGGCCAGTTTGAATGAGGCGAGGGGTGAATTTGAGGGCAGGCCTCATGGTCCTTGGCCTGGATCAAAGAAACCAGATAACTGACCAGACCCTATCTCAAGCACATATGGTCGTCTTTTGAAGTCTTTGTTTTCACTCAGGCCAGAACATCTGGACCATAAATCCCCTGTCCTGCATCCTGATAAGGCTGTCCTGGATATCTCACCAGATGTCTGACCATAAATCCCCTGTCCTGCAGCCTGACAAGGCTGTCCTCGTTCTGACCTCAGGTATCCTGCTTTGCTCAGCATTCCGGGGGGCCCTTCTCTGAACTGAGCTTCTTTGCAAAATGACATAACTGTGGCTAAAATGAGTTGGGGTCCTTCACTACAAACTGATTGGCCCATTAGCTCAGGCTTCTTATTAACTCTTGTAACTTATATTAGTCCATTATTCTTATCTGTGCTAGCCACACAGTACCTTTTTCAGTGGTGTAGTTACATCCTTCTTCTTCTGTGTCTGGACAGGACTACAGAGGGAGCTTCCCTCTCCCCAGAATCCTCCTATTCTCATTGACCCACCTCTACTTCCTATCTGGTTATCCCACCTATACTTCCTACCTGGCTACTGGCCAACCAGCATTTATTTAAAACATAATTTACAGAATATAGACAATTGTCCCGCACCAACTGTCCCCTCCTAACATCAATTAACAGTCAAGATATTCCCACACAGACAGTCTGATCTAGACAATTTCTTGGTGGCCACCTTCCTCTGAGAAGATGCTAGGCTATGTCGAGCTGATAGTTAAGCTACAACAGATAATGAGGTTGGAAGAGGAGAAAGGCAGAGGGGTAAGTAGCCTAGGGCCCTGTTCTGGGCAAGCTGTTTGGGTTTCATTTTCACATCCCCATAGGCTGTCACAATATATCAGGTTCCTTCTTTGCTGTTGTTGTTAAATTGGTTTGAGAATTATTTTTATTCTATTTGTACGGTCATTTTGCCTTGTATATATACATGTGCATACATGCACACTGTGCACAGATGTGTGTGTGTGTGAGTGTGTGTGTGTGTGTGTGTGTGTGTGTGTGTGTGTGTGTATGTGTGCATGTGTGCATGCAGTACCCATGGAGGCCAGAAGAGGGCATCTGATTCCCTGGAGCTGCCCTGACTTGGATACTTAAACATAGAGTTCAGGAAGGAAACACAGGGTTCAAGATGTAAACTAAGATCAACATATAAAGAGATAATGTTCCAAGCAAAGAGTGGAAATGACTATTGGTGCAAACCTATAGCTCTTATTTTTGATTTCTAAAACTGCCTTTTGTTATTTTTTGATAAGTTAAAGCTATATAAAGTACGAAGTATATGATCATATCCTTAGCGCACATTTGAATCATTTTCACTTCCGTGTTCTGCTGTCTTATATTTCTGTTATCCTTTATAAGTCAAGTGTCAGGTTTTCTTCATTTCTTCCCAATCTCTTTTATTTTCTCCTATATATTCTGTTATTTAAACTGAGTTAATGCCATGTCTTTCTAGCCAGTTCCATACCCGCGCTCTCAGGAGCCTCTCGATATAAAGACCCAAGGAAATGAAACCGAAGCCTGCCAGAACTAATCGAAACACTGGCTCAATCGCTTACCCCTTCGTGAATTTCCTTCTTCTATAAAACAAAGAGAGGCTAATAAAACCCTCTGAAATGCTGCTGGGAAAATTAAACAAAGCGCTTTGGGGGACCAGACGTGATCAGTGAATTCTGAGAAAACCCTGAGGACACAGCAACGTGCTCCTCCCACACCCACGGCAGGGAGCTTTTGTGCGTGGTCTTCAGCCTCTTACTGAGCTCTTTGCGGACTTTCACTGAATGAAAGACGTTCCCTTTTGCCCTCTCGAACTTCCGCATTCACTTCCACCTCGACCCTCGGCCCTTGGAAGGTCTAAGCTCTTATCTTTAGAGCTAGCACTTTCTGTTTTCGATGCAGATCCCTCATTTGCCTCAGAGATAGAAGTGTTGAGGCAAGGAGACGAGGTTCGAGAAGCCAAACCCTGTCCTCTCTCATCAAGCCTTAGGTCATGATTTTCCTCCCTCAGACTTTCCTGAGCACGAGTTCCCGGACCCAACCCCTCCTCCTCCTACCCACAACCCCCAGTTCCCCTTCCCCACTCCAACTTCCACCCTCCCAACCCCGCCCCCTCAACCCTACCCCCGTCCCCAAGCCACCCGCATACCACATCCCCCTCAGCATTCCCTCCACCAGGCTCTCCTTTCCTCCTCATTTCCCCACCCTGGACACTGGGTTAAAGCTCTGGCCCGCACACTAGGTAGACCCTGCTCCGCCCCTGAGTAGATCACCACCTTCTCTTCGTGTGCTCTGTCTGGAATTGTTTTTGTTTGTTCGTCTGTTTGTTTTCTCTTGATATGGATACATCATCCCCCGGAATTGTGCCTCTGGGACCAGGGGTATTTCAAACCTGAGCCCGCCTCTCGGCCCTTGTTTCTTCTTTTAAACGCCAAAATTCATTAAGGTGCGATTTTAGTGTTCCTTAAACAAACAACAACACGATTTTCCTGTGGAGCGTCAGGGGCACAGCAGGAACACAAGAGAAAACTGTCAACAGGCGTTTACTTGATGAATACTGACCCTGCAGTCTCTCATGTTGTTGGGAGACTAAGACTAAGACAGGGATGCGGGTCACAGGAAAAAAAAAAAAAAAGACTCTCTTGTATCCAGGCACCAAGGAACCAACGTGAGGGAAAACGAAAGCATACTCAAGTAAGCGAGAAGAGGAGCCTTGTGAGCGGCCTGAGGGTGACAGGCACCCAGTGTCTTTGGATGTCCATGTGAGTGCCAGCCTACCCTGAGCCAGTGCCCTCCCACGCGCCCCTCCCACGCGCCGTATTTGTGTTTGCCCTATAGTCTTGGAAGTTTAAATCTACAACTTGAGGTGTGAGTTTTACTGTTTTAATGAGATAAATCTTATACCTAGGTGATTTTTCTAGGGCTCCACTATTGTCTTAAACAAGCTGCCAATAAAATATCTTTATAAATCTATTTAAATGTATTGCACATAACAACTCATTTTCCTCACTTCCCTCCCGCTCCTAGGGTCTCCGACCTCCTGCAAGCTTGCTGCCCATGTAGTGTTTGAAGACGGATTTGACCTCACTGATGTTTTCTTTGCCTTTTGTCATTTGCTGTTCTCCTTAGTTTGGAAGCTGAATTGTCTCATTATGACCCGTGTTCCTTCATTTTCTTGCAGTAAACACCAGACTGTGCCTCCCGTAGTCCATCAACCTCCTCGCCACTCTCCCTGCATCGCCAGCCTAGCCAGACCCAGATGCTCTCAAGCCTCTGCAGTTCCTGCTCCTGACTTGGAGACACCGATGCTGCTATGTGTATAGACAGAGCGATGCCAATCAACCTGGTTTTGTTTCTCATGAGGCGCTGACCTGTTTACTACATCTTGTTCCCTATAAAATACACAAATGGTGATAAAAATCCAACAACTTGGAAAACAATCAAATCATCACTACGGCCATCACCCCTACTATTTCTTTTTTAAAAAATACATATTTATTATGCATACAGTGTGCTGTTGGCATGTATGCCTACAGGTCAGAAGAGGGTACCAGGTCTCATTATAGATGGCTGTGAGTCACCATGTGGTTGCTGGGAATTGAACTCAGGTCCTCTGGAATAGTAGCCAGTGCTCTTAACCTCTGAACCATCTCTCCAGCCCAAACCCTACTATTTCTCTACCAATGTCTTAATCTGCCTCTGCAGCTTTCTTGATGATGAAATCAAAAATTTTAAATTACATTTTATTTCCTCAGGGAGAGAAAGAGAACATGAATATGCAGAACCACAGTGTGTGTATACGTGTGTGTGTGTGTGTGTGTGTGTGTGTGTGTGTGTGTCAGAGCACAACCCGAAAGGCTCTGTTTTCTCCTCCCACCATACTGGTCTTGGCGTTCCGTGCCTTCCGACTAAGCCATCTTGCCAACTCTGGGATAGCCTTTTAACTCACATCTTGCCCTATCCTTGTTTCTTCCTCTTTTTAAGATGTCTTTAATTTTTAAATATATGCAGGTACCTGCCCAAGTGTGCAGGTGCCTGTGGAGGCCAGAGACGTCAAATCCCCCCGGCGCTGGATGTATTGGATGTATAGGTGAGCATGAGCTCTTGACATGGGCGCTGACATTCAAACTCAGGTCATTTGCGAGAACAGCCTGTGTTCCTAACCGCTGAGCCATCTCTCTCCAACCCGCACCATCGTTTCTTGAATAAGACTGAAACTTCTTCCCGCTATTACTTTGCTATGCTGGAGTTGGCATTTTCTCACCACCCTCAGTGAAATCGGTTTCAGCTGAACACACTCTAAATTAAAATTACAGACGATGTAACTACTGCGCAAGCAGGATGGAGAAGTTAATTCTGCTGTTTAAAGGGGGCTAGAGAACACCAACAGCAGTGGAGCTGGGGTGAAGTTCAGTGGTGAGGCTGCTTCCTCTCCGTGCATTAAGTCCTAGGTTCTATTCCCGGCATCATGTAAGCCAGATGTGGTGTGACAAACTGGTAATTCCAGCTGTCTGCAATGGAAGCTATAGGGACAGAAGTTCAAGATCACCTGGGCCGGTGTGAAATACGTGAGACTTTCTCCAAGGAGGAGGAGGGGATGATTTCACTGGACCCCTGCTGGGCACCAAGTACTTCATAATACCGTGTTTTAACTGAATTAACACAAACTTCCCCACCTGAGATCGGCCTTTTGCTGGCAGCTCCAATATTTATTTCTAGAAGCTACGAGGCACATCTCGACGCTTCTCCAATAATCTTACTTACAACGCTGTGTTCTGTTATGACCCACTGAGCAGGAAGATCTCCAGAGGATGCCTCTGCCACAGCAGATGCCAAATGGTGCTGTCCTGCAGTCTCTCTTGCTTGCTGCCACAGCCTTTCCTTTTCCTGATGCTGTGGACCCTCAAGGTGACAAATCAGGGTAGGAGCAGAGGTCATCAGCTTCTGTGAGTGTGGTGGGGCTGGTGAGATGCAAAGACAGCTAATATTTATTACCCACCAAGCACTCTGTCAGGTCATTCCTTCAGGTCGTTGTTATTGTTGTTGCTGTCCTTTAAATTCCAGGCTCTGTTCCCCCGACTGTGGCATTCATCTACAGGGCTGAACTAGAGACAAGATTTGCAAAATTTGGCAGCTGAGTGCTGTAGTTCAGTGTTTGGCTGTTTCTCTGGGAAACAATGAATCACCTCCCAGGTGGCATCTCGGCCTCACATAAGTGGCTTTCTCTGAGTAAATCCCGTTAACCACCTGGCACACCTACCCACGTCCAAACTCCAGCACCAGTTGTGGCTTAGTATTTAAGCTGTCGAATGTGCTAGAATAAACAGTAGATTCACCTTGGAAAGCGGAGAGCTGAGCACTGACAAATTTAGGCAACCTGCCACCATTCATTCGCTTAACAAGCAGCCAAGTTAGGTTCAAGTCCCACCCATCGTGTTGCATTTATTAAGAATGTCAGGCTGCCTTCTGGAACTTCGAAAAGCTCATTGTCTCAAGACACACCGCACCATCCTGATGCTTTTCCTGCACTTGCAGACATGTTCTAAGGATGCATTGCTGACCTAGCCTGGCAGAGCCTCTGTCTGCGCTTCAGAGAACACGCCATGTTTTTCACTGCTTTTCCAAGCTATGGCTTTAGTAACAGAGAAAGTAACCCTTCAGGCACTCCAGGGTACAAGCCCCAAAGTAAAACCTGGCTTTTTCACCAGAAGGCAGAAACCCTTCATCAGGATTGAAGGATCACCCCAGGTAACTGTGTCAGTGAAGTCCACAGTCCTGTTTCCTTGCTTATGTCTGAGGTGAGACAACAGAGCTAGTTGCAAGACCTAGGGATCTTTGTTACAGCTAAACGACACCATAGCTTTCTCCAACTTATGCTTGCCATGGTACATAAACACAGCCTGCTGAGTAGAGAGGAGGCAGGAGGAGGGAGTACTGACAATGTTATGCCCAGATCCACAAAGCCCCCCAAAACAAACAAGGAGACTGAGTCCCATATGTAAAAGCAAAGAGCCTTTATTCTACATGAGTCTGCAAATTCAGACTCTCCATGTGTCTAATGTGTTGGAATGATTGGAGAGTCCTGAGTTCAATTAGAGTTGGGTTTTTATAGTAGTAAAGGTGAGGAATTTCTAAGGTTCAGGACCCCTGATTGACTGACATTTGTCTAGGGGTGTCCTGGTGAATATGTACTGGCAGGTGATCCTATCTACAGCAATTGGAACGTTAGGAATTTCCTTTGGATGTTGTGTTCTGCAGAGACCTGGACATCTTCTCATATTCCTGCAAATTAGGCACATGATACAAGGGACAGATCAGAAGGATTCAGCGGATATTTTAAGTTACTGTGTGACTGGTTTAAATACAATCACCACAGTGGCTGATTTGTTCATTCATGCTATGCACCAGTACAGACCAACTGCAGAGCCTTCAATACCTACATCTGTTCCCAGAAATAAAACATGCTTCCTTAAGGAAACACAGCAATGCCTTGTTTATTTTACTCACCTTGCTCTTTTAACGTCACCAGACTCCGGACCAGTGGGTCTCCCCGACCGGTTCTGTCTGAGCAGATCCCAGACGCTCAGCGTTCTGCTGTTTCTACTCTTTCCTCGCCTGCTTCTGCTTCATGGTCCCTGAGAATTCTTACATTTCCATTTCTTGTTATATAAAAATGATATGTCTGTATATGTTCGCATGTTCAGTCAGGTGTGGTGGCACATTCTTGTAATCCCAGCACTTGGGAGGAAGAAACAGAGCCATCAGGAGATCAAAGTCATCCTCAGCAACATAGGGAGTTGAAGTAAGCCTGAACTACATTAGGAAGGAAGGAGGGAGGGAGGGAGGAAGGGAAGAAAAGAAGGAGAGAAGACTGCATGTCTAAACCCAAACTGGTATTTGGTTTTTCTGTGTAAATAGTACATAAAAACCAGTATTTCCTCCTCAAAGAAACACAAATTTGTTAATTCAGGAATTGGAGCTGGGCATGGGGGCTTGTGTTTGTAATCTGAGTACTGGGGAGGCTGGGGCAGAAGAATCTCAAGTTCAAAGCCTGCCTGGGCTACAGAGTGAGTTCACATCCAGTTTAGGAAAGTTAGCAAAGACCTGTCTTAAACTTTTGTAGAAGGAGCGGTGGGCCGCTTCCCGCCGCCCGCCTCCCAGCTAGCTTTACCCGAAATAATTCCACGGAAACTGTATTCTTTTAAACACTGCTTGGCCCATTATCTGCAGCCTCTTATTGGCTAACTCTTACATATTGACCTAACCCATTTCTAATAATCTGTGTAGCACCACGAAGTGGTGGCTTACCAGGAGGATTCTAACCTGCGACTCTCTCGGAGAGGAGAGTCATGGCGTCTGACTGCCTCTGCTTTCTTCCTCCCACAATCCTGTTCTGTCTACTCCACCCACCTAAGGGCTGGCCTATCAAAAAGGCCAAGGCAGTTTCTTTATTAACCAATGAAAGTAACACAGACAGTTAACCCTCCTCCATCAAACTTTGTTATCTGAAGTGGATAAAAGGGCTCGGGGTATAGCTCAGAGGGAAATTACTTGCATAGCATCCGTGAGGCCCAGTGTTCAATCTCCAGTAAATGAGTGATTGAATTAATGAATGAGTGGATTGTAATTGTTGGATCCAGGTGGTATCGCACAATGATGGGGAACAGACCACTGAAGTCTATTAAATCAGAAGCAAACTTTATTCCAGAAAAAGAAAAAAAAAATCTCCATGGAACACACTTGACAGTAGTTTCTGTCCCGCCAGGTCCCGCAGCCATTCAGTTCCAAAGAAACACAGAAGTCTGCATTAATTATAAACTACTTGGTCTATTATCTCAGGCTTCTTATTAACTCTTATAACTTATAAAATTTATAATTATGCCGGGGGGTGGTGGTGCACGCCTTTAGTCCCAGCACTTGGGAGGCAGAGGCAGGTGGATCTCTGTGAGTTCGAGACCAGCCTGGTGTACAAGAGCTAGTTCTAGGACAGGTTCCAAAGCTACAGAGAAACCCTGTCTCAAAAAAAACAAATAATAATAATAATAACCCATAATTCTTCTCTGCGCTAGCCACATGGCTTGATATCTTTTATCAGTGAGGCATTCTCATCTTGCTTCCCTCATGTCTGGGTGATGACTGCAGACTGCATCTTTCTTTTTCCCAGAATTCTTCTCATTGCCCTGCCTCTACTTCCTGCCTGGTCACCCCACCTATACTTCCTGTCTGGCTACTGGCCAATTAGCATTGTATTAAAGCAGTACAACTCAAATCTTCACAGGGTACAAGATCATTGTCCCACAGCAGCACACAAAGCTTCTCAGCTAAAGCTGTGACCACAGCCAGAGATGGGACTTCTGTAGCCGTGGCCATGGACTGTTTCTGAGCTTCCCTTACTATAGCAAGAAGCAAGCATGAACAAGAGAACTTCTACAATCTCGAGGTAAAACTCAGATACAAATTGCTTTATTAAAACAACTTTCATTAACAGAGTTTTTCTGTTAAACTAGTGTTTGTGTTTAGCCCATTGATCCTGGCGCTTTCTGATGGTTTTTATCAAAGCTCTGCACTCCCCTCATTGCACAGCAGGGAAGGGTATGGGACACTACACAACCAAATTGTCACATACATCCCATCATTTAAAAGTTAACTCAGCTCTCGTCAGTTGCTCTTCATGAGTGGCTGGGAGGTTATCTAAAAGCTGACCGTCAGTTTGCAGAGGGACCCTCAGTTTGCAGACGGGGCTAGCTATCAGTTGTAAAGCAAAGCAATCCACTGTTAATAGTTAATCCTTAAGCTGCTGAAAAAACTGCTGACGGTCTGCTCTCATTCTCCTAGCCTTACAACTTTATATTTCTTTAAGTTTACATTACTATTTCTGGAACCTACATTTCTATATCCTTATTCTTGGACTGTTCAGTAATGATATTCTGTTTATGTCTTAACAAATAAAGCTTGCCTGAGGATCAGAGTGCAGAACTAAGCCACTTTAGACCAGGGAATGGTGGTACACACCTTTAATCCCTGGACTTGGGAGACAGAGGCAGAGGGAATTCTATTAGTTCAAGGCCACCCTGAGCTACACAAGATTGAGTCTGTCTAAAAGAGAAACAGAGATCCCACAAAGGTGATTCCAGCACTTGGAATCTCACTTATTCATTTATTTATTTATTTATTTATTTTTATTGCGTATACAAGAGGGCACCAGATCTCATTGAAGATGATTGTGAACCACCATGTGGTTGCTGGGAATTGGACTCAGGACCTCTGGAAGAACAGTCAGTGCTCTTAACCTCTGAGCCACCTCTCCAGCCCTGTGATTCCACACCTTTAATCGAGGCACTAGGGAGGTGGAGACAGGAGTGATATGGCTGGGCAGAGAATGGAATATAAGGTGGGAGGAAACAGGAACTCAGTGTAGTCTGGGGTTTGGTGGAGACAGATGAAGTCTGGGAATGCAGTCTGAGGACAGGATCACCCCCTTGATGTGAGCATTGGTAGAGGTAAAAAAATTCTCATGTGCCTGGTGTAATTCCTTTAGCCACCGGTAAGGCTGCACTTTTGGGTTCTGAAGCCGGCGCATGTACCCCTCTGTGTGTGCATGAGTGGGTCACCCACCATCTGTGTCACCAGTGTCTGACGCAGAAGCCCCCCCCCCTCGCCCGTGGCAGGCGCAGGGCGTAGCATCGCCCATCATCAGCGTCTGACGGGGTCACGTGTTCCCTCCTCTCCTCCCCCCCTCCCCCCCCACCGTGTGCATGTGCTAGGAAGCCTTCAAAAGCTAAACGCACCATTCCTACGCTCTCTTCCTCTTCTCTTCTGTCCACACCATTTCCTGAAGCTCGTGTGCACATAATCCTTAATAAACTCCTACATGGGTTCATTCCTGTCTCATGTTCTCTCCTCATTTCTGCCGGACATTTTCACCTGGCCCCTCGGCTTCTCTGATCTTCAGCATTAACCTCTATATCGATGAATTTTTATTATTAAGACCAACTAGAATTTATGCTACAGTGGATGAACGAAAAAATAGGTAAAACTAGCAAATTTGAGTGCAGAGGGAGCCTTAGTAAGCACACAACGTATACGGAAGGAACAAAAATCCAGGCGTCCGCTGGCTCCACGGAGTCGTTGCCCATTGTGGCTAACCTCTGAGTCTCTGGGGCAGTCAGCTAGAAGGGCTCACCAAAGCATTCTTCTGTCCAGATTCAGGCAGAATCTCTTGTGTGGTGCTCACCACCAAGTCTTCAAGTTTCAGTTTCATTCTTCTTTGCTAACGGTCCTTCTGAAGGGTAGCCATGCTGAGATGAGGGGACAAGAAGGGAGGATTCTGGACTGAACAACTGTGTCCTTTGGGGCAAATGTGGGAGGAGCCAATGCTCCCATTACGAACAGAAAGCACGTAAGAGTCCTCCCACATGTTGCCCGAAACAAGCAGTAGCAAATGCAGGTGGTTTGCTCAGCACTCTGACTTTAGGGAGGTAAACCCAAAGGACACGGGACACATCGCTGCCAATCACTCCAACCCCCTTGCTTCGCTGTTTAGCTCTGACCTTGAAACTCTTTCAGCACAACCTGCCTCCCTTTATGACAGCCTCCGTGTTAATAGTTTTACAACATAAAGACGGATAACTTCATCTTAAAGGATTCAGAGGAGACTGTTATCTTGGTCCCTCACATTTGAAGTTCTTGTCCCGGTAACACAGCGTTGCCAGAGGGTTCCAGAACCTGCCTTTACTTGTTATCATTCTTTCTTTTTTTCTTTCTCTTTGCTTTTTTTTTCTTTCTCTTTGCTTCCGCTGTTCTTTGCGTTTGATTGCCTCCCCGACCCCTGACATGACTTTCCTTCACGCTTGCAATTTCCAGGAGGAATTTTAAAAGAACATTGGTTTATGCCCCCGCTTCTCCTCCTGCCTCAGAAAATGAGAAAGGCAATGGACTAATGAAAACAAACCCAGTAACTCATGAACCATCCCCCACAGCAAAGGTGCCTACGTGTTTCTGATGAGTGCGTGCTTTCTACAGCCTGTGTTCATTCTCCAGACATCCACCAAAATGTCTGTTTTGTTGCCATGACAATACAGGCACATCTTAAAGAAGGGGGTGGGCAGTATTTGACTTGCTGTTTGAGGGTATAATCCATCAATGTGGGAAAGCTGTGCCACAAAGAGGAGGTCCAGGTGAACTAACAGGGTGGGTCACATTGCTTCAGCACTGCAGAATCAGACAAGAGAGAGATTCCACCTATTTTCTCCTTTGTATTCTATTCACGCCCCGGGCCATGGAATGGGACCACTCACTCTGCAGGCAGGTCTTGTCTGTTCAGTTAGTCCTCTTGGGACACACCCTTACAGACATGCCCAGATGGTTCTAAAGGTTCCACCCGGATGTTTCCAAATGGTTCTAAATCTCCACCAAGCTAACAATGAAGATTAACCACCACGAGTCCAGGCCTCGTCAGCTTGTCACTTTCAAGTCATGAGATTCTACGGCGATCCCTAAAGTCTCATGGTCATACAACGCGACAGGAGAGAACGTAGCTCCTCAATGTCTTAATTGTCCCAAAATTGTTCAAAAGACCCGAAGACTCTTGTGAGACTCATGGCAATCTCTTAACTATAAACCAATGTAAAATCTTGCAATAAGCTACATCTTCTGTTGGACTAGAAGTCCAAACATCAGGAAGGAGTTGCTCCAGACACCACTCTCATAACCACAATTGATGCAAAAGCAAGAGGATTTTTATTCTGTCATGACAGGGCCCTTCAGGTTCGGGATATAAAGGACATCCGATAGCTATTACAGTCCATCTTTTAAAGCAAAAAGCCACAGACACAAGGGGGGAACCTGTAGGTTGTTTTCCAACTTATTGGATTGGCTTATTTAAAAGGTCACTAGCAGTGATTGGTCTATTTCAGGGCAGGAGAATAGCTGCGTGGTCAGGTGAGATAAAGGGAGCATCTGTGGGCCATCCTGGCCTTGTTCTAGTGACTAAATCAAACATCAGGAACCGAGTCAACATCTGTGGGTTCTCTTTGCCTTAATTCCCAGAATGGAGTTATGTTTGAAGGTTATTCACAAGGACACAGGAGGATGAGCAGTCCAGCATGTATGTGTGTGTGGGCGACTGTCCCGTTTCCAAGAGAGAGTGAGTGTAAGGTTTTAGAAAAATGTCTTAGGGTTGAGGAGGCTTACAAATGCATTTAGAGTCTTTCACTTCCATTATATAACAAAACAAATTAAACATTGCCATTATAAAAAGAAAGAATGGGAAGCACAATAAAACCCAACCAGACAACACCAAATTTTCCATTTCCAGGTCCAACAGGGAGAGCTTGTGGTGGAGTCATCCGGGCTCCAAAAGCCTTGGGTAGCCATGCCCCTCTAGATCATGTGACCTCTCCAACACACCTGTGGCTTTCCTCAGCTGACACCTGCAGTGCTGGCACCTCCAGCGCCTTGGGAGTCTCTGTTGCAACTCAAGTTTCACCTTTCTGGTCTCATGCATTGGTCTCCTGGAGCCGCTTGCTAAGAATCTGATGGTACCCCGTATTGCTTGGCCTCAGAGGATTTCTGGAACCTTGGTGCAAGCCTCTGCGACCTCCTTAACATTACATTTTCCACACCTCTGAAGCCATTTGGAAGCATCTCAGTTGGTGCTCTCTTCTTTCCAATTAATTTGAATACAAGCTGGAGTTAACTGTAGGTTGGACTTGAACTCGGTCCCCTCACCTATTGTCCCAGTGCATAGCAGGAAGTTTCCCTTTATTGATTCTAATTCTTTTTTTTAATTATTATTTTTTTATTTTTTTTTATTTTTTTATTTTTTTTTATTTTTTTATTTAATTTTTACTGGGAACCCCTCCAGAATCAAGTCTCTTGCAAACCCTAAAATGGCTCCCTTAGCTGAGATATAAACCTCCCTGCTCCCACAGCCATCCTTCCTCCCTCCCCCCGATTCTAATTCTTTTTAACAATTACAGATGCTTGATTTGAACCCTGCTTGTCAGCAATTTTCAGGCCATTCCTATTCCTTCCTTCATCAACAGTACATTTTTTCAGATTTTTCTACTCTGTCTTATTGTATTTCTGACTTAGAACACTAGGATGTGGGATTCCCCTCTGTATGCTATGAATACCATTAGGTAATAAAGAAGCTGCTTTGGGCCTATTGCATCGCAGAATAGAGCAAGGCAGGAATTCCAAGCAGAGAGAGGAGGAGAAAGTAGGCGGAGTCAAGGAGACACCATGTAGTCACAGCAGAAGACAGACACCAGACAGATGGAACCTTACCAGTAAGCCACAAGCCACAACCACATGGCAACACAGATTAATAGGGATGGGTTAATTTAAGATGTAAGATGTGAGTTATTACTTACAGAAATACACTTAAGCTATTGACCAAATAGTACGTAATTCATATAGTTTCTGTGTGGTTATTTCAGGTCTGGGTGTTCGGGAGCACGAACAAGCAGCCTCCGCCAACAGCACTAAGCAATAACCATGACACAACCCGATGTTATACTGTCTTGAAATCTTCTCCCCCAAACCACCTTATCCCTTGCTCTTCAATTTAGCCTTACTCAAGGTTTACTTCAGGGCACTGGCAGAATACAGCCTGATTCTCCTCCATAATGTTGCATAAACGGCCTCTGGTCTAATTCTCAGTGGAGGCTTTTTTCTCTTTGAAGCTTCATGAGCCAGGCTCTTGCTGTCTGAACGTATCTCAGACTTCTAGTCTTCTGGACTCTGAGGGTTTCTGCAATCAGCGCCTGTGAACTCTCCCACAGAGTTCAGTTCTAAGAACCACGTGGTCAGGTTTACCATAGCCACGACCTTCCTTTAGTACCAAGCTCCTGTCTTACTTACTGTCTCATTGCTGTGGCAAAATATTGGACAAAAACAGCTTCAGAGGGGAAGGTTTTATTGGCTTGTAGTTTGCAGGCCCAGCCCATCAGAGTAGGATAGGCATGGTGACGGAAACCGCTTTAGCTACGGCCAAGAGCCGGAGGAGGTTGGTACACTGTGTCCAGAGTCGAGAAGAACAGCAGAATTAGTCTTGGGGTCCCACTCCCTTTCTCCCCTCCACTCAGTCTGGGAGCCCAGAAACCCACTTTCAAAGTGAGTCTGCCTCCCTCAGCTAATCCTTTCTGGAAACACCCTTCTAGTGTTGGTCTCCGAGGTGAATCTAAGTCCCTGCAAGTTAACAGTCGAGACCGACCATCATACTCTCTAAGGACCATGACCACCATCTATCCCTCAGTACAGCCCACCCGGCCCTGTTAGATGACCACAGCAGCCTTCTCTTCCATAGAAACGGAGCCCTGTGAAGCCTGAGCACCCACCTGCTTTCTCTGGGAGACTTGGGGTTGAACTCACTACGCTCCACATCAACCATGCCCAAAGCTCCAGCCCTTGTATTGCATCTCCTCCAGCTTCCTTTCCTGACCCTACTACCCTCTCTCCCCCGATATCCTGTGCATCTCCTCCAGCTTCCTTTCCTGACCCTACTACCCTCTCTCCCCTGATATCCTGGACTTCCCGTCCTTTATTCAGTCACCTGGGTCCTCAGGACTACCTGTGCCATAACCAACAAATGCCTTGTTATGCTGTATTTCTTCATAGACTGTTTCCTACCCCCCCCCCCCTTGCTTATTTCAGCAGGATAAAGAGATGAGGCCTTAGGGATGTGGTGCACAGGGGTGCAAAGGTCATAGTATTCTGTATCTTAGGTGTTCGAAATGTGACATGTGAGTCTTCATTTTACATCTTAACCTGTACATGTTCACGGCCATTCTTCCAACCTGCATACTTATCCTTTGTATGTTGATGTACTTTGTCATTTGGAAAGAGTTATTTAAAAGGCAGCCTCTGGTCTTTGATTTATATATGATGTAGTCACCACTCTCCGGCCCTTTCTGTGAACTGCTGTGATTTCTGGAGCTTTTCTTCTCCCCAGTCTGCTATTGCATGGACTGGTCTTACCCTCAAGCAAGGGCCTGCCATTTACTTCAGCGATATTCTTGCTGATGGAGGTCCTGCCTAGCAAACCAGACTCACAGTTCCTTTAGCCCCTTTATTCAAATGTATTGCCCTCCACCTCCTTAGTCAGCCACCCTGAGCTATTTAAATCAGTGATGCAGAGAACTCAGCCCCTGCTTCAGCCTGCCCTCTAGGTCACTACTCCAAGAGCTCCAGGTTATTCTGCATTTCTACACCACTGGCTCACCAAGCCTTCAAAATCTCTATTCCATTCATTTCCCCATTCCTGTCTGCAGCCACTTGTTTGGATTCGGTTGTTTGTTGTTGCTGTTGCTGTTTGGTTTTTAGACAGGGTGCTGCAGTGTAACTCAGGCTGGCCTTGCTCACAAACCTCCTCCACCCACCCAGTGCTGGCATTGCTGCATACCGCTATGTCTAGCTCTTCATTCAGTTTGGTGTTGCAGTCTGCCTCTTTAGATACTCCTTTTTTATTCTAATTTTTCAAACCCGCTAATTTCTTTTTATTGCTCCTCCCTAGAAATTTCCCATTACTAAGTAGCCAGTCACTCATTTTCCTGTGTCTATTCCTAAGCAGTTGAACTTTGCTGGAGAAAAAAAAAATCATAAAACCCAAGTGACAAGTATCAGAACCTCACCATCCACAGCTAAGCAGCCTCTGGCGCGCCCCATAGCTCCTTCATTCACTCATTACAGGAGCTTCCTAAGGTCCGCCTTTCTCTCTAAGCCTGTGGCTATTCCAGCTCTCCAACTCAGCAGACACCTTGGGAGGAGAATTTAAATCAAGACGCCACATTCACCATGGGGCTCGAAGTCATGTCTAGCAGCAAGCACATGTTTCAAGCATCACATCAAACTGCTGCCCGCTGTCTTGAGAATCCCTTGCTTTGCAGTTTCCCAAACCATTTTTTTTTAAGATTTATTTATTTAGTTATGTGTACAGTGTTCTGCCTGCATGTGTCCTTGCAAGCCAGAAGAGGGCACCAGATCTTGTTAGAGATGGTTATGATCCACCATGGGGTTGCTGGGAATTGAACTCAGCAGTCAGTGCTCTTAACCTCTGAGCCATCTCTCCAGCCCCGTGAACCATCTCTTAATTACCTCTCTTCGTCTCTGCCTTTCCCCCTCCCTTTATACCAACTCTTTCCTATCAACATTTCAACAATCCAACTTCTGCCCTAAGAAAAACAACCCTTGTACTGAGGTCCGCTTTCCAGTTGGCCCTCTGCTTCCCCTCCACTTCCATCAAGACAGACAGTCCTTTTCAACAGCTGAGTAGGCTTCTGGGATCCGCCTAATTTTCAGGTTCTTGGCTGCCATGAACAGAGAAGGCTCATGAGCGCATTGATTTGGAGAGATTGCTCAGCAGTTAAAGGTGCTTATTGCTCTTGCAGGGAATCTAGGCTTGATTCCAAGCACAGAACCACTGTAGCTGTGGTTTCAGGGGATCCGACACTCTCTTCTGGCCTCCGTGGGTACCTGGATGCACATGCTGCAAATAAACTTATGAAGGCACACACACACATAGATAGATAGATAGATAGATAGATAGATAGATAGATAGATAGATAGATAGACAGATCTTTAAAAAAAATGAGTCCGATGTAAAGTGCCATTTATTTTTAGTAATCCTTTCCACTGGTATCTGATTTAAGGAACAGTTCACAATGTGGTTCTTTTACCTGTACTAACTGCACCTGAACCAAACACCAGAACCAGTCAGGCTCGGGCAAAGGAACCAATGCTAAAGCAAACAATCCCAATCCTGTGCCAGGAGGCAGACTTCCTACCGCTAATCACCCATAGAGTCTGTTCCGAGCTATGTCCTGAAGATCAATCATATCCTCGTAGGTCCTGCAAAAGTGGATGACATCAGCTAGGAAATTAGGAAACAGACACCCCAGAAATGCCATTCAACCCCCTATAAGGAGTTGCAGTATAGATTTTACAGATGTCATTGGGGCGGAAAGCTTACTTCTGTGTAGATAGGTTGGACTTACCAGCAGTTCAAATACTTTTCTTGGGAATATTGAAAATGCAATTTAATTACATCTATGAACTAAGATGCATACTGCTAATTAACATACTTATTTTCCCAGTTTTAAGTCAATGTTGGAAGCAATGATAGTTTGACCCAGCAGACAGTGCCTCTGTTTTTAATCCCTAACCTCTGTTTAAAGGCAGGTTCTCCTCCCCCCATCTGCACAGAGGGGCATAAAATCCACCTGCCCCAGACAGAAGTTGCGACCTCTGAAACCTGCTGCTCTTTTAGCGCCCAGTGCTCAGCAGACACCACTAACATCAGCCTCGCCGAGCCCCTCAGGAGCCGCCCTTGAGTCCTCCCTCTCCTTGAGATCTCGAATTCAATAAAATATCAAGTCCCATCCATCTCGTTTTTTGGCTGTGTTGAACCATCTCCACTTCCTCCGTCTCCCCCTGGGTCTCCTTCAACTCTCGTGGACCACAGACATAGACTCCTTGTGAATTCTCTGATCCTATGTTTGCCTCTCTCTAGGACATTTCCTCCTCAACACAAGAGTGGTCTTCTCAAAAGTCACACGATGGACTGTGTACTTGGGTCAGTAAGCAAGGAGCTTACCACACAAGTGTGAGAACCTGAATTTGGATTCTCAGGACTCACGGGCAATCAGATACGGTAGTGTACGACGGAATCCCAGCATGGCCACAGGGGAACTACCAGGCCAGCTGGTCTACCATGCACAGCTGCAATCTCAGAGATCCCGTCTTGAGATGGAACACTGGTACCAACACTGAAGGCTGCCCTCTGACCTCTCTGTGTGCATACACACAAGGTTCTTTTTTTTTCTTAAGTTATTTGATTCATGTCAATGACTAAGTTAAATCCTCAGCATCACAAATTTAAAAAAATAAAAAATTCACCATGGAAAATTCCCTCTATGACTTTTAGAACACAGTCTAAACCCCTAATATATTATCCAGGCCATGGTCTGCCTCCGCCTGTTCTTCTGATATCTGTTACCACCTGACTCATAGCTCGCTACTTCCCAGCCACGCTGTAGCTCTCAGTTCCTCAAACACACCTCGCCTCTTCCCACCCCTGTGTCTTCACACAATCCATTCCCCTGACTAGCGTTTGTCCTCTTCCCGTTCAGCTAAAGCCCCTTTCCTTCAGATCTCAGCTTAGAGACACTTACGGTCTCAGGGAAGCTTCCTTCACTTTCTGGAATACATTAGGCTAATTTTCCGTGTGTTCCCAGACCACTCATTGTTTTCTTCATTGTTGATGTTAGCTGTCCATCAGCCTGATGTTTATCTGCCCCATCCGAACGAATGCATGATCCAGAAGGACATTCACGTATCCACATCATTCATGATTGTGTCTCCAGAGCCTTGCTACTGTCCAACACATGGTGAAGTAGCGCTACATGGAGGCTCCCTGAATGAGGGATGCACGGCTCTTCCTGGTAGAGGTTTCCATTTTGATGTGCAGCTAAAGCCATCACGTGTGTGCTTTCCCGAAGCCCTTCGACCTTTATTTTCCATTTCATAAAGCCTGTTATGTAAAATATACTGCTCCCTTCCTCTCTTCCCTCTTCCCAGTGATGTGGCACAAACTGGTGTATTTTTATTGGACGAGGCCCTGGTAATCCTGCCGTTTATAGCTCTGACCTTTCTGTGTGCAAACACACAAAGTGAACTTTGCTTTACCTCCGACCATAATGTACCTGCTAATTACCGGCAGGCAGGCTGAGTCTCACGGCCCGTGTGACCAGTGTGGCGAGACCAGAAAGGTGCGTGGGGAAGAGAGGATTCTGCTAGCGGCTGTCTAAACAGACTCACTGCGTCTCCATAAGCCATCAACCCCGGGGGCATGGTGCTGAGGTGAGCCGGGTCATGAAGACATCACTGCTGGCCTTGGCTGTGTGGTTGCTGCTCTTCCAGCCCGGGAGGACATTCTGGACCTCTCAGTTAAGGAAGAACTGCTATAATGGCAACTACCATATCAGTGTCCTGATGATGAACAATTCGGCCTACAATGAGCCCTTGGATAACTTGAAAAAGGCTGTGAATGACGGCCTGGACATAGTGCGGGAGCGCCTGAGTGAAGCCGGTAAGCATGTGGGAAAGGAATCCGCCCTTCTTCGTACCACCCTTTGCTAGGCTTCTGGGCAGAGACCTTGTAGATTGCCTGATGGCCCAAACTCCTCTACGTTTATCTCGAAACCCCATGCGTTCCTTCCTGTGGAGAAGGGTGAGCTTACGGTCCACCCCACCCTGCTGGAAGAAAAGGGGAATCCCTTACAGTAGTGACAGACCCAGCTTAAAACCGGATCTGGTGCCTAGCCTGAGACACCGCGCTTCCTTCTGTAGCCATTCAGATGCAAGATGTGGCCTGGACCTGGGGTCTCAGAGGGTTTCTGGTCAAGAGGGAAGAAACTCACATAGGTATTGAAACTTTCTCTGGACCTTGTGTCCATGGAAAGATTTTCTCTGACTGTGTGTTCTTCCTGTCTCCCATGGCTCCCACTATCAGATACGGCCAGGTTAAACGTTTGCAGTCGGTGCTGATCATTGCCTTTCTTGACCTTATCGTCTACTAATAAAAACCAATTTTATAACTTGACGTAAAACATGTAAAGAAAAAGCAAGAGCCTACAATAATTTGGCACCGCCTGCACGCTCTTTATTGGTGACTTGTCTTGGGGAATGTGTTGATCAGTATGGCACAGGGACATCTCGCAGCCTCGGTGTCGGTGTCTTGCCATATTGTCCCATGCGTGACTTTCGTAGGGCTACATCGCCATGTGAATGTTCACAAGGTGTCCCTTGGACTAGATACCACCGAAAACCATCTACAAAAGTCTCTTGTAGAAAAATATCTAATTGCTTTTAGTTTCTTGTGGTTCTTTTTTATAATACTACAAACCTTTTCCTTACGCATAGTTTGCTCCATCCCCTGAGACTACATTACCACAAGTAGAATTACTGAGTCAGTAAGTACTTGATACATCCTAATGGTTACTTCCAGTCTTAAAGATGGCATATATTAATTTTCTGTTTAAAATCTCACAGGGTTGAGAGCAACAGTTGTATATACATAAGAACTGCACTGATTTCTGTGTTACCTCCCCAGCTGTGTCAATGCTAGATTCAGATACACATGAAAAGGTCTGTACTAGAACTGGGAGGCTGTGTAATAACACGTACATGTCTGCTGAGGTCATGTAATAATTCACACATGCGTACTGAGGCAGTGTGGACCAGTGGGAGGGACGCTGGGTCTGAAATCTAAGAACTTAAGATTAAGATTCTCTGTGTCACCCTGGCTGTCAACACCATTTCCATCTCCATCTCTCGGAGACTCCATTTGTTTCCTGAGTGTCCGTCATGTGCCAGGGAAGTTCTGGAGAGTTTTGGTACACCGTCTCCTCAGTTACGGCAACTCTGTGGGCATGGTGCCATGGTGGACACTGGTCTCGGTCACTTTGTACAAGGTCCATTTAAACGAGATGCAGACCCGTGTCTGTCTGAGTTCAAAGAGTGTATCATTTAAATGAGATGCAGACTACTCATGTCTGTTCGAGTTCCGCGAGTGTATCATTTAAATGAGATGTAGACCCATGTCCGTCCGAGTCCCGCGAGTGTACCATACTGCCATTGTAATACCCCACCACTAACCGAACTTTTCATTAAGGCAAAACAATGGGATATTATCAGCAGCAAAGATTTCCATTCGGATAGAACTTGGCTTGTATTCCTGTCTATTTACCATTGAGCAAGCTGAAACAAGTTACCTAACTTCCCTGAAGCTCAGTGTCCTCACCTATAAAACCAGGATAAGTGGCCGTCATGGCGTGCGGGTAAAGTGTGGGTTCAATGGGAAAACTATAGGAGTACTTCTGTACTGAAACACAAGAGCACTCCGTAAACGGCGGTTGTTTTAGCATCTCTGCGATCCATGCTGATGTCGTTAAGAGAATGCATTGCCTGGTGCATCAAATAAACAGGGGAGGATAGTGGGTCACTTCTTGGAATCTGAGTTCATGCAGAACTCAGAATCTGAAATTCTGCTCCACCACTTACCAACTGAGTGGCATTTCAGTCATGTAACAGTTATAATGCTGAGGGGGAAGAAAGGGTTAATAAGTAGATGTTGTATGGAGGTGGAAGAAGAAACAGAGATGCCTAGAAGCTGGCACTTGAAAACCCATTCTGTAATATTTTCAAACACACTAAACACAAGAGGAGCAGGTTAGAGACGAGAAAGACACATTGTATTCTAAATATGTCAAGCATGTCATTTGGAAACTAATTTAAAACACTGTGTGAGGGCTATATTGGGAAATATTGATAATTTAAATTGTGGGTGATATTTCAACATAAGCGATCAGGTTTTTTGTTTGTTTGATTTAGAACTTAGTTAGGCTACGTGGATACTGAAGAATTATTAGAAAGGACTGGGGAAAATGGTAGAGCTAGTATGGAAAAAGACTCCTTCAGACCCAATGCCTCAGATCCTTGGGGATGTGTGTTCCATGGCTAAACACACAGCCCTTACCTGTGTGTGGTCTCATGTGATGAGGTCCGTCCCCCCAGACCTCACTCAGCATGTAGATGCCACTTCAACCCCATCCTCAAAGCCCTGGGGAGGAAAGTGGGGTTTCCGAGACCACAGTAAGGTCTTCAGCTTTCTACCATCTTCTGAGGCTTGAGCTCTCTGGTGGGGTCGGGCTGTGCTGGGGTTAGGATGGAAAGCGTTACTTGGGGGGCATCTTATTTAAGATTTCAGCTGCTGGGATAAAACACCATGGCCAAGAGCAACTTGGGCAGGAAAGGGTTTATTTCATCTTATCCCTTATAGTCCATCATCAAGGGAAATCAGGCTAGGGACCCAGAGACAGGAGCTGATACAGTGGCCATGGAGGGGTGCTGCTTACTGGCTTGCTCTTCATGGCTTGCTCAG
This sequence comes from Myodes glareolus, assembly GCF_982192425.1. Taxonomy (NCBI): domain Eukaryota; kingdom Metazoa; phylum Chordata; class Mammalia; order Rodentia; family Cricetidae; genus Myodes; species Myodes glareolus. Next base: position 15,964,812 of record NC_142028.1, read on the forward strand.
CCTGCTTTCCTATAGAACAGTCACATCTCTGCAGCAACTGTAGGGCAGGGTTACTTTTGTAGGAGGCCTCAAGTTTTAGGAACACATACTTTTGAATGCTCTGGGAAATTCCTTCTGTTTTGGGCAGACTTTGCTCTTTTAAACACAATATTGTTCCAGTGTGTCATGTCGGACAAACTTGGTTTTGACTCACCTTTACATGCAAGGATTCAAACGGTTTGTGCGAGAACACACAGATATCACTCATTATGTCACTAGGGTCTCCTGACTTCCAGAGGGCCAGTCCACATTTGTCCTGAGTTCTTGCCACTGGAAGGAGAGGAACATTTCAGAGGAAGAGCTGTTTAAACGGTTCTGACAGCTCTTTATTATCCTTAAGATGTGGTACCTGGCAACACCCGGGAATTTTACCACCACACCTTTATCTGCACCTAAATATAGGAACTCTTTGTTATCTAAACAGCCCAAGCAAGGATGAATACAGGTCACTTTGACTTCAGGAAATGCTCAATATAAAGAGTGATGTTCTAAACTGGACATGAGATACACATATAAAAACCTGTCTCAAAAACAGCAGCAACAACAAACAAACCAACAAACAAAAGAGTGGTGTTCTAGGCTGTGAGATGGCTCAGCCTGTAAGACACTTGCTGTTCTAACAGAGGATCTGGGTTCAGTTCCCAGCACCCATAGCAGCTCACAACTATCTGAAACATCCTATGCCCTCTCCTGGCCTCTGGGGGCTTCAGTGTCAAAGCCCATACTTCATTACACGTGAGACATGGGATGATGCTCCCAATGCAGTGTTGGCTCAGGCTGTGTTTTCTTGACCCTTTAAAGTCCCTAACTGTTTCTGCACTGGTGACTATTCCTACTGGTATGTTTAGTGGCTTGTCACATCCGCTGGGAAATCTCAACAGGCAGCTCACACCCGAAATGCATACCTGCTGAGGTTTTGCTTTGTTTTGTATTTTTGCATTGTTTGAAAAGAGGTTGGCTGTGAATTCCAGGTCCTCCTGTCTCTGCTTCTCAGCTGTTAGGCTCATGAAGTCTGACTTCCCACCAAGCTCTTGATCCCTTCTTCACCACTCCACCTTCACAACCATGCCCTCCCCTTAATTGGCCCTCACTCTCCAGGAACAGTGTCCGTTGTCCATTTCCTCAGGACAAAAGTACTGAAGACACCCGCACCCTCTTTTTCTCAAGCAGCACTCATCATCAATTTCTTACTCTCTACCCTTAAAATGCAACCACTTATTGCCTCCCATTTGCTGGCCCTAGTTTGCTCCAAGCTTGTCTAAGCTGCCAATAGTCTCCTAACCAGTCTCCCTGCTTCTTTCTCTGCTTGTTCCCCACAATCTACTCTCTCCTTTAAAATGGCAGTAAGATATTATAATATCTTTACTCAAAATACCCCAGAACTATCCCACTCCTCAATGGAATGTCCATGCACGCCTGATATGACCGTTCAGTACCACTCCATGTCTAGCCTCCCACTCGTACACTAACAAGTCCACAGGCTCCTTTCTGCTTCTGAGATGCGCCAAGGATGCCCCTATCTGTTTGTTTTCCCTCCACCCAGAGACTGTAAATTTGCATTTTTACTCACATCTTTACGTCTCTCAGGTCCTGGCTCCGGGAGTGGGGCTCCCATCACCATGTCATTGGTAACAGCACCATTCTGTGTGATCTCCCAGAGACTATGTAGACCTCAGGGAGCCAGGGTCTGGTTTTGCTCCCTGCTGTATCCTGAGCACATAGAGGAGTTCAGGGAACACTGGAGGGATGGAGTGGGCTGCTGGATGGGTGATAAGCAGAGCCCAAGGAGGACTGCACCTCACACGAAGTAGCAGCGACTTGGGAACAGGACGAACAAGATGCCATCTGCATCTGCTTCTCTAGCGCTTTCCAGTCCATGGCGGAGGCATGCTAATCTGGGGTTATGTAAAGATGAAGAGGTCTATGAGCATAATGAAAATGCTTTCAGACTGGACCATAGTGATTGCTTGACTCTGTACATACTCTGTACATATACTGTATATCCATTATTAAATCACGCTTTCATCATATTTTCATGATGGATGAGTTCTATGATGGGTAAATGATGCCTCAATAGAATGAGAGAAAGAAAAATTTAGGAAAGATGGAAAAGAGGGGAAAGAGAAGAAGAAGAAGAACTCAGAATTAGAATATGCTCAGACCTGAATTTGGATATTTTGTCGGGCGGGGCTCTCTAAGGAACAGAGCTGACAGAATGAACCAACATCTATCTATATATTGGTAAGGGATTGATTGGAGTGGCTCGCAGGCCGTGGTCTGAATAATCCAACAAAGGCTGTCTCCTGACAGAAAGACCATGAATCGAGGATTGCTCAGTCCGTGAGACTGGAGGTCTCAGCAGTCCCAGTCTGGTGCTGGAGTCCCAGGGAGTCCTGGAGAGTGGCTGGCCTCCAGTCTGTGTTAAATCCTGAAGAAGTTGGTGCCGCCGCCAGCACAGGAATGGCTCCAATGGGTGAGCTTGGCAGTGAGAGCGAAGACAGGAGGCTAGAAAGGTGCAGGCTGGCTCTCCCGGTGCTTTGTGTGGGCTGCCGCCGGAAGGAGTGGCCCAGATTTAGGGTGGGTCTTCTGACACCCTGCGATCTGTATTTAGGATGGGTCTCCCACCTCAAGTCATCCAGCCAAGAGAAATTCCTCACAGGTGTGGCGGCTGCTTGGTTTTAGTTAATGTAGTTAAGTTGACTACCAAGATTAGCCGGCACAGATACCGCCCCCGCACCCCTGGCCCGAAATCCATTAGCAACGGCGGTGTCTCACAGCTGGGTACATTGTGGAGCCATAACACTGCTTTCCGATTTTTCCCCCTAATTTCTGGTAACAGGCCTAAATGTGACGGTGAACGCGACTTTCATGTACTCAGACGGTCTAATCCACAAGTCAGGTGACTGCCGGAGCAGCACCTGTGAAGGCCTTGACCTGCTCAGGGAAATCACAGTAAGTACCGTCTGCTCTTGGATAGGTCATGCGTCAAGTTTGGGGTGATCGCTATGTGAAATGCAGGCATGTGTACGCAAAGTATCTCCTGCCTCACCGCTGAATGATCTGATGCCAGGGTACCCTGACTTTATACCACAGAGTTCCCAAAGGATGGGGTTCTCCTGGAACGTACTATGTGTACACTGTGGTATAAGGGGAACTGTTATTTTAAGTTAATTTTAAAAGTTTTAATTTTTTTTAAATTGATTATTATTGAACTCTACATTTTTCTCTGCTCCCCTCCCTGCCTCTCCCCTCCTCCCTTCAACCCTCTCCCAAGGTCCCCATGCTCCCAATTTACACAGGAGATCTTGTCTTTTTCTACATCCCATGTAGATTAGATCTATGTAAGTCTCTCTTAGTGTCTGCATTGTTGTCTAAGTTCTTGGGGATTGTGGTTTATAGGTTGGCTTTCTTTGTTTTATGTTTAAAAACCACCTATAAGTGAGTACATGTGATAATTGTCTCTCTGTGTCTGGGTTACCTCACTCTAAATGATGTTTTCTAGCTCCATCCATTTTCCTGCAAAATTCAAGATGTCATTGTTTTTTTTTTTTTTTCTGCTGTGTAGTAATCCATTGTGTAAATGTACCACATTTTCCTTATCTATTCTTTGGTCGAGGGGCATTTAGGTTGTTTCCAGGTTCTGGCTATGACAAGCAAAGCTGCTATGAACATAGTTGATCACATGTCCTTGTGGCACGATTGAGCATCCTTTGGATATATACCCAAAAGTGGTATTACTGGGTCTTGAGGAAGGTTGCTTTCCTAACTTTCTGAGAAATCACCACACTGACATACATCCAAAGGGGCTGTACCAGCTTGCATTCCGCCCAGCAATGTAGAAGTGTTCCCTTTTCCCCACAGCCTCTCCAGCGTAAGTTGTCATCAGTGATTTTGATCTTGGCCATTCTTACAGGTGTAAGATGGAATCTCAAAGTTGTTTTGATTTGCATTTCTCTGATGACTAAGGATGTTGAACATTTCCTTTAGTGTCTTTCAGCCATTTTAGATTCCTCTGTTTAGAGCTCTCTGTTTTGGTCTGTACTCCATTTTTTTTTATTGGATTATGTGTTCTTTTGATGACAAATTTCTTAAGTTCTTTGTATATTCTGGAGATCAGGCCTCTGTCTGATGTGGGGTTAATGAAGATCTTTTCTCATTCTGTAGGCTGTCGTTTTGTCTTGTTGACCATATCCTTTGCTTTACAGAAGCTTTTCAGTTTCAGGAGGTCCCATTTATTAATTATTTCTCTCAGTGTCTATGCTATTGGGGTTATATTTAGGAAGTGGTCTCCTGTGCCAATGCGTTCAGGTGTACTTCCCACTTTCTCTTCTATAAGGTTCAGTGTGGCTGGCTTTATGTTGAGGTCTTTGATCCATTTGGACTTGAGTTTATTGCATGGTAATAGATATGGGTCTATTTTCATTCTTCTACATGTTGATATCCAGTTATGCCAGCACCACTTGTTAAATATATTTTCTTTTTTCCCTTGATTTTTTTTTCTTCTTTGTCAAAAATCAGGTGTTTGAAAATGTGTGGATTGATATCTGGGTCTTCTATTCGGTTCCATTGGTCCTCCTGTCTGTTTTTATGCTAATACCAGGCTGTTTTCAGTACTGTAGCTCTGTAGTAGAGCTTGAAGTCAGGGATTGTGATGCCTTCAGAAGTTCTTTTATTGTACAAGATTGTTTTGACTATCTTGGGTTTTTTTGCTTTCCATATGAAGTTGAGTACTGTTCTTTCAGGTCTTTGAAAAATTTTGCTGGGATTTTGATGGGCATTGTGTTGAATCTGTAAAAGTTTTAAATTTTTATCTTTTAAAGATTTATTATTTTGGATATATGTTTAAAATTTTTTGTTATTGCATATGACATCAATATCCTACTCTAACTAGTAGATATCCTGAGGGGAGGGAAAAACAAACAGTGCCAGGCAGTGGTGGCACACACCTTTGATCCCAGCACTCAGAAGGCAGAAGTGGGTGGATCTCTGTGAGTTTGAGGCCAGCCTGGTCTACAAAGTGAGTTCCAGGACAGTCAGAGCTGTTACACAGAGAAACCCTGTCTCGGACAAACAAACAAATAGGACAACTTCACATTAAATGATTTAATAGTTTAAATGGGCCTAAGACAATAGAAATAGCAGCTTTCCACAGCAATACTGTAGAGTGTCTTCTCAGCAGCCTATGGAATATTCCTTAAAACAGATAACATCTTAGGTCACAAAGCAAGGCTCAGCAAATACAAGAAACCTAAAATGGCTTCTTGTGTTCTATTTGAACACAAACGGAACATGGCTAGAAGCCTACAGCAAGAAAAATCACAGGAAATTGACAGGTGACAGAGATCAAACAATACGTTACTGTGTAACGAATGGGTTATTGAAGGCATTAAAAAAAACCTGTTCAATATCCTTAGAGCCAAATGAAAATTAAAATGCAACCTATCAAACCCTGGGATACAATGAACACATTCCTAGGAGGGAAACTCATAACTGTGAGTCCTTACATTAGAATGTCAGCTAGATGACACGAAAAACCTAGTGACATACATATCTCAGCACCCTTGAAACACAGGAGCAAGGAGTGGACAGAAGTAACTACGATTAGAATTCACATTAATTAAACAGTAATGGGAAAGATATAGGAATCTATTAAACAAAAAGTTAATTCTTTGAAAAGGCAAAAAAAGCCAACAAAGTCTTAGCCAAACTAGCTGAAAGGGAGCTAAACCAAGTTAATAACATCAGAGGTAAATAGAGACATCACGACACACACCAAAGAAATCCAGAAAGATATAGGACGCACCTGGAAAATTAGTTTCATCAATTGGAAAATCTAGGAACTTTAGGTAAAATTCTAGATGTATATGACCTACAAAGTGAGACAAAGATGAGATAAACAATTTAAACAGATCTGTAACAAACCATGAAACTGAAGCAATAGTTTTGAGGGTTTTTTTTTGTTTTTTTTTGTTTTAATCACCTAACAGTTTCAACTCAGGAATCTACCAGACCATGAAAGAGATAGTATCAACCTTTCTCAAATCATTCCATAAAACATAAAGGGAGTAAACACTTGCAAACTCCGTTTATGGAACCAGTTCTGACACCAAAACCAGATAAAGATGTATAAAAAAAGGAACATTACAGCCCAGTCTCCCTGATAAGCCAAAGATTCAACAAACAAACAAAAAACTGTAAAACAAACTCAAGAAGGCAGCAGAGGACTGAGGAAGTGGCCCAGAAGTAAAGTCTTGTCTGTAAGCATGAGGAGACCGGAATCTGGTTCCCTAGGACAGCCAGGCGTGACGGTGTGTGCCTGTAATTCTAACGCTGGAGAAGTAGAGACAGGGGAATCCCTGTGGTTTGCTCAAGAGCCAGCCTACAAGAACTAATAAACTCCAGGTTTAGTGAAAAATCATTATCTCATAAAATAAAGTTGAAACAGACTGAGTAAGGCATACAGTAATGATTTTAGGTCTCTACGTGTGCATGCAGTAGTTGATGTGCACAAGAACACACACACACAGATTTATCAGAGAGATCATTCATAATGATAAAGCTACCTTCATTCTAGAGAGGGACATGGTCTAGTTTAATAATAAGTCACTAGATAATAAAAAAAGTCAATAAATACAGTATATCACATTCAAAAATAGAAATCATATTACCATTTCAATAGATACCTTTGAAAAAAATCCAACATCCATTCATGATAAAGGCACTGAAGATATTACGAGTGGAGGGGTTCTATCTCAACACAATCAAATATATATGACAAACATATTTGTGATATATAATAAACATACAGTTGACATCATAATAAATGAAGGAAAAACCATTTCTACAAAGATGAGAAAAAAGGGGCAAAGGCGTCTTCTTTTTCCACTCTTGTTGCTAAAATGTTGACAGTCTCAGCTACAGGAATATGACAAGAGAAAGAAGTGAATCTGATACTAATACAAAAGGAAGAAGTCAAGTATTCTCTTTGTAAATGGGAGAAGAGCCCCCCAAGGCTCTACCAGGAAGCTCTCAGAGCTGCTGAACACCTTCAGTAAAAGTGTTAGGACACAAAGTTAGCATAAACCCAACAGCCTTATTATAGGCTGCAGAAATGCATGCAAGAAATCAGGAAAATGCAATCGTGAAAATCACAAATGCACAATTGCCTAGAGTGTACGTCTTGGAATAAAGTAAGTGAAAAGCCTCTACCACGTTAAACTTAAAGAAAGTTGAAAAGGACATCAGAAAGCCTTAAGTGTTCAAGGATCGAAACAGCTAATTTTGCAAAAATGTCTCTCTTCCTTTTTTAATTTTGGCTTTTCGAGACAGGATTTCTCTGTGTAACAGGTCTGGCTGTTCAGGAATTTGCTCTGTAGACCAGGCTGGCCTCAAACTCCTAAAGATCTGCCTGCCTTTGCCTCCCACGTGCTGGGATTAAAGATGTGTGCCACCATCACCTGGTAGAAGCCCTTTTACAAGATGCCTTGCACACCTACATGATTTTAGAGAGCTTGTAATTCTCTTGAGTTCTTTAAACCTGTTTAGAGTCAGAGTTAGCAATGGGGAGGAGGAGTAGGCAAGACTCTCCCCCCTCCCACCCCCATCACCTGAGCAGCGCCTCCCTGCTCCTCATACAGACTCTCAGGAATCTCATTTCTCACAGTGTCCCAGCTCACCTCTTTTCTGTCTATGGGCTGCTTGGATTTCTTTTAGGGCTCAGTAATTTTCTTTTTCTCCCACAGAGAGAACATAATATGGGCTGTGTCCTCATGGGGCCCTCGTGCACATACTCCACCTTCCAGATGTAGTAAGTACTTTTGAGTGTTAAATAACTAAACAAACAACCGTGTTGTCAAGGCAACATAAAGATGCATGCTGGGCCCCCTTGTATTTTGCCATCTCTCTATCTTGCTGTTTCCCTTCAGGGTGTGATGATTACAGGGTGTGATCCTACTGCCAGGTGCAGCCACTCACGCTTGAGTGCAAGAGAGAGCAAGCTGTGAGTGAGAACTACATCAGGAAAAAAGAAAGTTGGCAGCCTTGAACACTTGACCTTAGTGAGGGAAATTCCCTCACACATAATGGCAGAGGGAGAGGAGGGAGAGGCAGAGGAGGGAGAGTCCTAGAACTCTGTCCTGTCGTTAGCTTGCAGATGTGGGGAAACAACCGGCTGCTTCTTTCCTATGCTTATTTGAGATGAATAGTGAAGGAGAACCCCAAACAGTTGGGGTTTCCTCCCACACCCCGGATTAGGCACAAACCACACCAAACACCCGTTTTCACAGAGAGCTCCTGTATTCAGCAGGGAAAAAAAGTTACAGTGACTGCTTTCTGACTCGGGCAGCAAACAGCAGCAAATGGCCATGCAGGGGTCATTTTAAGAGGAGAAGAGGGGAGGTCTGTATTAGAAGGGGCTAGGATGCGCTGGTAAAGGAGACAGGGAACAGAGAGAAGGGGAAGGAGACAAGGGAAAGGGGGCAGGGGTATTTGCCCCAGAGGGACAAAGGACTGCCTCTGGATAGAGGAGAGACAGATGTGATCCATAAACAAATGCCAGCTTACAAAAGTAAAGGGGGACCCCGTGTTAGGATAGTGTGTTTAATTTTAATTGAGAATGTTAAGTGAGTCAAAGGGAGCTTTTGATTGCTGGTAGTCAGCTTCAAGAGGAGGAAGTGGCCAAATACAGGACTAGGCTTTCGTGGCTAGCTTCAGGAACGTCATCTGGGAACGGGGGAGCAAGGCAAGGCCTGCCAGAGCCACATGCTCGAGTGGGCTAGGAATGACATGTTGGAGCTCTCTGTGTGACACTCTTAGCAGCTTAGAGAAAAGCCTTCGACCTTTTCTAGAATGGAAAATCTTTCTCTGGAAATCTTGGCCTGACTCCTTCCATTCGTTTCGCTCAGTGTAACTGGCTTTGTTCTGCCAGATCACACATTCCCCAGCCAGAACTCCTCTGGCATGCTTTCTCTCCCTTGCTCAGTCTTCCCAATTGAGAAATGCCGTTCGCTGATCCAGAGGAAGCCACACTAGTGTAGGTTTCTCGGGGCCGACACAAACCTGAGATTTCTAATGGAAGTCGACATGTTGCCTCGTGCCCAGCGACACAGCAGCCCCAGAAGCTCAGGCACACCGCAGAAGCGCTTTCCAGCCAGTCTACCGCACCCAAACAGACACACGTGGAATCTTGTTCTTCCTCATCTCACGGATCACATACTGATATTGCTCAAAACAAAAGGGGAATCCAGAAAATTGGTCCACCACTATGAAAGCTTTTTACCCACAAACATTTGTGCTTGAGGGCTGAGGGGCAGGGAGGGAAATACTTCATGATGAAGATCGTTGGGTTTTGTGTTGAGGACAGATAATGTCTTAGTTAGGGTCACTATTGCTGTGAGGGAACACATGACCAAAAACAACTCAAGGAAGAAAGGGTTTATTTGATTTACATATTTTACATATCTTGAGTCACTGTCTGCTGAGGGATGCCAAGGAAGGAATTCAAACAGAGTGGGAACCAGGAGCCAGGAGCCAACGCAGAGGCCACGGAGCATTGCTGCTGACTGGCTTACTCCCCATGGCTTGCCCAGCCTGCTTTCTTACAGAACCCAGAACCACCAGCCCGAGGCTGGCACCACCCACAAAAGGCTGGGTCCTCCTGTGTCAATCACTAACTAAGAAAATGCCCTCCAGGTTCTCCACAGCTGGATCTTACGGATGCATTTTCTCAATTGAGGCTCCCTCCTCTTAGGTGACCATAGCTTGTGTCAGGTTGGCATGAAACTAGCCAGCGCAGGTAAGATGTCAATGGGTAGAAGAGAGGCAGTAACTTTGCAGCCAGGTAGAGGTAAAAGTGAACGTGAAACAAAGACTTAGGGAGATGAAGAAAGTTCGCAAGTGTTTATAGCTACTGCAGTCTGGGAAATGTCCAGAAGGATGATGAAGGCCAGAAGAGTTGCATTGACCATATTTGGTAGCTTAGGCAACAGGATCCCTGGGTTGTACTGAATGAGGACGCCAATAGACACCCCTAAGCTTCTGAGCATGGGAGGGTCATGAAAAGCTCGTTTGTTGCCTTGACAACGCTGTCGTTTGTCGAGTCATTTTATTTGACATTTATTTTGTTAACGGTCTACAGTTAATAAAAACCACCAGTGGTGTAGCCGAAACACAGCAGAGACCGACAATAGAAAAGACCCCAGGAAACAAGAGGGGCCTGGGGCCTGGCTTAGCCAAAACCAGAAAGCAAAAGAAGCCAGCTGACACTGTAGAGTCAATGACATTTGATAGTGTTGGATGTGGAGGTGAGAGCTGGGGTAGGACCAGAGAAGTCTTCGGGATGTGGAAACACTGAAAGAAATGTGAACACAATCAAGCTAAAGTTTTGAGGGGCAAGAAGAAAGGATAACGAACTAGAACGTGAGCTTGGGATGAAGGCAGACAGTCTGGGGAGGTGGGGCAGAGCACCTCTTTCTGTCCTTCATCACACAGACCTTGAGCACCTGTGTGAGCTGGGTAGCCAGAGATGAGCCACCCAGCCGAGACCCCCCACTTCAAGGAACTTCCAGTGGAGTGGAGGAAGGCAGCATCAGCGGCTGCTCTTGGGTGTCAAGGAGCATTTCCATGATAAAGACAGGTTCAGCCAGGGACCTGAGAGTTTAGGAAGTCAGCCAGGAAGCCAGCCTGGGGCCTGTAAAGGATGAGTTACTGATTGAGAAGAGAACTTGGTAAGTTTGAGAATACAAAAATAAAAGGTCCCTGCTAAGCAAGGGCAGAAAGGCCTTAAGCTCCCCAGCTGATGCCCCCTCTCAGAGGCAGAGCCAAAAAGCAGGCACTGAGAGGAAGAAAAGGCATAGGCACGCTTCCAGTTTTATCACAATTATGTTGGCTCTTCAGGTTTGCTTCTGTTGCGGCAATAAACTCCATGATGGAAGGCAACTTGGGAAGGAAAGGGTTTGTTTCAGCTCACAGTGCCTAATGGAGAGAAGCCAGGATAGGAACCCAGAGGCAGGAACATGGAGGCAGGAGCTGATGCAGCAGCCATGGAGGGATGCTGTTTGCTGACTTGCTCCCCGTGGCTTGCTCAGACCGTTTTCTTATAGAATCCAGGGCCACCCACTCAGTGGTGATATCATCCACATTGGCCCAGGCCCTCCCACATCAGCCATCAGTAAAGAAAATGCCTACAAATTTGCCTAGAGTCCAACCTGATGGAGGCAATTGCCCAATTGTTGTCCCCTCTTCTTGGATGACTCTAGCTTGTGTCAGTTGACAAATCAAAGAACCTACCTACCAGAAGAGCCATGGCTTTTTTAACCTGTAGTTCTCACTCCTCCCCAGTCAAAGCACAGAGTTCTCAGCCCAGACAGCATGAGAAGTCAGAAATGGAGCAAAGTGGTCAAGCCATGGAGTCATTTAGCTCTAAACACACAACATGACCCGTCACTGTAGTTTTAAAGTTTTAAAGTCACCTCAGAAAACCCATACACCTGTTTTCTGACCCTACTTCATCCTTCTCACTCTGTACACCTGTGAAAACGCGGGTGAGGGGGCTTTTCTCTATGCTATTGGAGCTAACCTTGGCGTTGGTTTTCCTCTCACTTTTGGCACAGTCTTGACACACAACTGAGCTACCCCATGATTTCAGCCGGAAGTTTTGGATTGTCCTGTGACTATAAGGAAACCCTGACCAGGGTGCTGCCTCCAGCCAGGAAGCTGATGTACTTCTTGGTTGACTTCTGGAGAGTCAACGATGCTCCATTCAAAACCTTCTCCTGGAGCTCTTCGTATGTCTACAAGAATGGTTCAGAGCCTGAAGACTGCTTCTGGTAAGGAAGGCTGTTAATGAGTGTACGCCATGAAGACATGTCACCTCCTATCTGGGACAGTGGTGGGATGGACACCAGTCTACTTTCTTACTCATCAAAGGGGCAAGATGAGGATGCTCAGCACAGACTGTATGTGGAGAACTCGGTTTGAAAGTGAATTCTTGTCCGTCCTAATGATTCGCCGGGGTAAATCCTCTAAAGACAAATGCATATGGTCTTGTTCATAGGTAATAAAAATGATAGCAAGAAGTCAATGTTTCCACATTACTGTGGAATATAAATTAAAAAAAAATGTTCATTCTGCTTAAACCAAGAAACAAAAATGATGTCTCTCCATTTTCTTAGAGGGAAAAAGGGACAGGAGAATGCAGGAACAATGGGTCCTTTTAAAAACCTTAAGTCTGGGTCCAAAAGATGGTTCAGTGTGTTAAGGCGCTTGCCGCCAAACATGACCTGACTTGGATCCGGAGGACTCACTCGGTGGAAGGAGAGAACCATTTCCTGTAAGTTGTCATCTGTTTGCCACACATGTGCTGAGACACATGTATGTATGTTCACACATGCACACTAGCCACGTAACATAATAAAACATAACTTTAAGAATCATAAGGCCATGCAACTCTGGCAATGTGGTGGAAGTAGCATGTTTGTCGTGTCTGGTTGTGGTGACCCAGGATGCTAGCTGGTGCTACCCTCTCTCTCAACAGAGGGCTTGCGTGGAGGTTTAAGACAGGGTGTCACCAGGCGCAAGCATCTGGGAACCCATGGCAATCAGCCCCAGGAGCTCACCCTAGAAACCTTGGCGTGAAACTGGAATATATAAGCTTCCAATTCACACCAGAGCAGACATCAGAGGGTTCTAGAGGGCTTGAACCTTCTTTCCATAGCAGGAGGAAAATAGTAGAAGGAACCCCTCAAATGTCTACATTGTGTTCATACGCATCAAGAGTTCCTAAAATGCCTCCCATGCTCTCTGCCTCCGTTAGCTAGCTAAAATCCAAAGGAAAGGTATCATGGTGTGTACTGTCTATTCACAGAAGAACTGAGGGTGAGATAAAGATGCCAACACAGATAATAATAAAGAATGAGATTAAAAGTGGGGTGACCATAAAGAAACAAAGCCAATGCTCAGCTCCTCTCCCTCCTGCTCCAGGTACCTCAATGCTCTGGAGGCTAGCGTATCCTATTTTTCTGGGATGCTCAGCTTCAAGGATGTCTTGAGACGCAGTGAACAGTTCCAGGAAATCTTAATTGGCCGTAACAGGAAGAGCAATGGTAAGATTGCACGCAGCCTTCCTCAAGGCTGTCACCTCCTTCCAGGTCCTGCAGGCTAATCTGTCTCTGTAGAACTGGCTTCACTGCCTGCCTACAAGCTGTGTGTTTGAAAACAGCCTCATCATGTCGTGATTTCTGTTGCCTGACACCTAACTCTCTGAGAGAGTAGTGACAAAGTCACATGAAACAAGCATGGGTGTGCTAGATGACAATGCCAACAGCCAGGTCTGACACACCAAGTGTGTGAGCCACCATGGGTAAACGGCTTTGAAATTCACTTCAGCCTATAAGAGGGAAAAGATTCCTCTATCTTGCCTCAGCTGAAGCCTTCTTTGACTTCCACCCCGTGCCCTGATCTTATTCTTATTCTTATTCTTATTATTCTTCTTATTATTATTGATTTTTGATGAGCTCTACATTTTTCTCTGCTCCCCTCCCCTTCAACCCTCTTCCAAGGTTCCCATGCTCCCAATTTTCTTAGGAGATCTTGTGTTTTTCTGCTTTCCATGTAGATTAGATCTATGTATGTCTCTCTTAGGGTCCTCATTGTTGTCTAGATTCTCTGGGATTGTGATTTGTGGGCTGGTTTTCTTTGCTTTGTGTTTAAAAACCACTTATGAGTGAGTACATGTGATAATTGTCTTTCTGGGTCTGGGTCACCTCACTCAAAATAATGTTTTCTAGCTCCATCCATTTTCCTGCAAAATTCAAGATGTCATTATTTTTTTTCTTCTGTGTAATATTCCATTGTGTAAATGCACCACATTTTCCTTATCCATTCTTCGGTTGAGAGGCATTTAGGTTGTTTCCAGGTCCTGGCTATGACAAACAATGCTGCTATGAACATAATTGAGCACATGTCCTTTTGGCATGATTCGATTGAGCATCCCAAAAGTGGTATTGCTGGGTCTTGGGGAAGGATTTTTCCTAATTTTCTGAGAAGTTGCTACACTGACATCCAAAGGGGTTGTACCAATTTGCACTCCCACCAGCAATGCAGCAGTGTTCCCTTTCCCCACAACCTCTCCAGCATAAGTTGTCATCAGTGTTTTTGATTTTGGCCATTCTTACAGGTGTAAGATGGAATCTCAGAGTTGTTTCGATTTGCATTTCTCTGATGACTAAGGATATTGAACATTTCCTTAAGTGTCTTTCAGCCATTTTAGAGTCCTCTGTTGAGAGTTCTCTGTTTAGGTATGTACTCCATTTTTTTTATTGGATTATTTGTTCTTTTGATGACCAATTTCTTGAGTTCTTTTGTATATTTTGAAGATCAGACATCTGTCTGATGTGGGGTTAGTGTAGATCTTTTCCCATTTTGTAGGCTGTCGTTTTGTCTTGTTTTATCCTTTGCTTTACAGAAACTTTTCAGTTTCAGGAGTCCCATTTATTAATTGTTTCTCTCAGTATCTGTGCTGCTAGGGTTATATTTAGGAAGTGGTCTCCCGGGCCAATGTGTTCAAGTGTACTTCCCACTTTCTCTTCTATGAGGTTCAGTGTGGCTGGCTTCATGTTAAGGTCTTTGAACCATTCGGACTTGAGTTTTGTGCATGGTAATAGATATGGGTCTGTTTTCATTCTTCTACATGTTGATATCCGGTTATGCCAGCACCATTGGTTAAATATGCTTTCTTTTTTTCATTTGATATTTTTTGCTTCTTTGTCAAAAATCAGGTGTTCAAAGGTGTGTGGATTAATATCCGGGTCTTCGATTCAGTTCCATTGGTCCTCCTGTCTGTTCTTATGCTAATACCAGGCTGTTTTCAGTACTGGTGCTCTGTAGTAGAGTTTGAAGTCAGGGATTGTGATGCCTTCAAAAGTTCTTTTATTGTACAGGATTGTTTTGGCTATCCTGGGTTTTTTGCTATTCCATATGAAGTTGAATACCATTCTTTTGAGGTCTGTGAAGAATTTTGCTGGGATTTTGATGGGTATTGCATTGAATCTGTAGGTTGCTTTTGGTAAGATTGCCATTTTTACTATGTTAATTCTGCCTACCCAAGAGAATGGGGGATCTTCCCACTTTCTGGTGTCTTCTTCAATTTCTTTCCTCAAAGATTTAAAGTTCTTGTCATACAAGTCTTCTACTTGTTTGGTTAGAGTTACTCCGAGATATGTTATGCTATTTGTGGCTATTGTGAAGGGTGATGTTTCTCTGATTTCTTCCCCAGCCCTCTTATCATCTGTATACAGGAGGGCTACTGAGTTTTTTGAGTCAATCTTGTATCCTGCTACATTACTTAAAGTGTTTATGAGTTGTAGAAGTCCCTTGGTAGAATTTTTGCATGCCCCTGATCTTTAGGATCATGAATGGCTTTATGCCTCACCGCCCCAGATCTTGGTCAGTTATTAAAATAACAAATTCTTGTGATAGCAGTCAATGATTATTTGCACAATGTCAGTTACCTGCCAACTGAGGGTCTTCCCTTACAGGAAATTGACACAATTCGTTCTTTTCTTCTGATGTGCTCTCGCTTGGGAAGGCACCCAGCCCTGTTCTAGAAACTCACGGTCGAAATGCACCAGCTAACTGTATATTCTTGGCTTTTTTAAAGCTGTTTGCTTGCTTCCCGCTGAACTGCCGGTCAGTGGGTAGTTTTCTGTGTTCTCTGTCTTTAAAAACTTCCTACAGCATGCATTTAGCTGCTCTGGGGGAAGGGTTTCTCTCCAGGCAGTCTCTTGAAGCAGACTCTCAGTTCAAACATCGGCCATGCTGAGTGGTCTTTGGGTCTTTACCCTGTAACAAATCCAACATTTTACTGGCTTTGTGACCGCACCAGCTGTGGTCTAGTCACTGTTACATCGCCCCTCAGACAGAAGTACAAGCAAGCAAAGATGATCGCACTTCCTCATTTTTCTGGTCCCGATCTCGCCTGTCCAATGAGCTAAAGGTTAGGTGTGAAAGGTCAGTGGATAAAAACCTTCTCACGAAACTATAAAGTGATCTGCTACACCTTGCAGGGCCGCCCCTTCTTCAGGACCTCAGAAGTAAAGAATGACTTCCAGTAACTTCTTATAAGGGAAGACCCTCACGTGGCAGCTTCCTGACATTCAAATAATCATTTGCTCGCATGACCAAGGATTTGCTATTTTAAGAACATATCTATTTTAATTTGCTCTTTTAAGATCTGCCGGGGGGAAGGGGAGAGCTGGGGAGAACATAAAACCGGGGGCATGGCTGGGGAAGCATAAAACCATTCAAGATCCTGAAGAGTTTGCAGTTCACCTGGGTGGCAGAGCATACAAGAAGATCTAACAAAATCCTGCGTGGTGGTGCTTACTTTTCTTTAATCCAGGATTTTGGAGACAGTGTGAGGCCAGCCTGGTCTATGTAGCAAATTCCAGGACAGCCATGACTGCATAGTGAGACCATATCTCTAAACAACGAAAATCCAAGGAAATGTCCCCTCTAGCTCTTTCCACACCTAAACACATGTTCAGGCAGTAGCTAGATTAGTGGTAAAGGCTCAGAGTAATTCTGCCCTTCCAATGGCTAAGATGGGTTCTGAGTTAAGTAACTACAGGCACAGACCAAAGACGGTTGCTTACGGATACTATAAGTTGTTCTCACATTGCCTTTTTCTTTATATTTTTTCAACACAAATGATGAAATATGGGCCACTCATTGATGAAAACAGCCTGGGAACTCACCACACCCTGTATGGTAGAATACACAGTGCAGCAGGACTCACAAACGTGAGTCCTACTACAAGCTGTCTCTCTTCTTCCAACCCTTAACCCCTTTGGTATTGGCTTCTATTTTAAAGACCCGACACAGTTCTATTCTGATTCCGTATCTAGATGTAAAACAGGACAGGAGAGATTTGGGGAACCGGGGTTAATCTTTCAAAAGGTAACTTGAGAGACAGGTGTGGTATTTCATGCCTATAATCCTAGCACTCGGAAGCTGAGGCAGGGGGATCACGGTGAATTAGAAGCCAGCCTGGACTGCGTAGTGAGGTTGACTCTGGAATACACAATGAGATTCTGTCTCAAAAAGAAAGAGGGGAGGGAGGGAAGGAGAGGGAAACGTAATGGTATCAACAGACAGTGTGAACATGCTGGGTTCAGGCTCAGGGATCTGCCTGCTCCTGGTTGATGTGCGCGTGGCCTCTCACTCAGTCTCCATTTCTACTTCCAGTGATTGTCATGTGCGGCACACCAGAAAGCTTCTATAGTGTGAAGGCTGACATCAAAGTGGCTGAAAACACTGTTATTATCCTGGTGGACCTGTTCAGGTTGGTATAATGACAATTCAGGGAAAGCCTCCTCCCCTAAGAAGGGTAGCATATCAATGGCCACAGCACATCCTCCTCTCTGCTGTGATAGGCAGCCTCTATGATGACAACGTTTGAACTAAAGCCTCGTTCCTTTCTCAGAACATCTCATGTTTACCTGCTCATCCATGATCTTAAGCAGAAATGTATTCACTGACACCTGCCTTACATCTGCAGCCCCAGGCCGCTCATCTCTGAGGTCCACTCAGTATCCGGTATCCTGATTCCCAGGCTGATCGTAAGATCTTTGCTCAGTAAACAATCCAACAACCAGATTCTCAATGGTTTCTCTGAGGATGTAGACCTCACTGCTTTGCTTTAGTAGCTAATGGTCTTCAGCCTCAGGTTATTTTTTTCAGCAGCCATCTTTGGAAAGACTGAAGTTGCAGTCAACTGGATCTGATTTATATAGTTATTCTTTGTCCTTCATGGCACAGTTACTCAGGGCTGGCTCTTTTCTCTGACATGGAACAGAGAAAAGCATGTGTGTGTGTGTGTGTGTGTGTGTGTGAGAGAGAGAGAGAGAGAGAGAGAGAGAGAGAGAGAGAGAGAGAGAAAGACTACACTAGCAAACCGTACTAAAGCAATACTTAAGTTTTGCTCAGAGGAGGAGCCACTGATGCACTGTGCCCCTTGTCCCATAAGCACATCACATGACTCACGTATCCACCCAGATAATTAATCATTACCTGCGAGCCCTCCTCTGAGAGCCACATTCCGCTGTGGCTCCCCCGTGCTTGCCAAGTTATCACTTGCTACTAAACATACTTTTCCCAGCATGGGAGGGAAGGGAGTACTAGAAGTGTGGGTCTGACTGACAGTTAAATGTTCACGGAAATGGACAGCCCATCTAGCTCTCTAGCTGCCTACGTGCAGGGACAAGAGCAAAGTTATCAGCATGTGCTCCCACCCTCCTGCTGATTTCAACAGCGGATTTGCTCTGGGGAAGGCGTCATCAGTGTGGCCAGTTTGGGATGATTTCCTTTTCCACCAACCGTACTGGCTTTCCTTGTGACGCCGGTCCAAGGGACGGATGACTAAGTTTAAAGAACGATGTGAGATTTCAAAACTAAACCTAATGCGCTCAACATCAAACCCCGACGTGGGATTCTATTGGGTGTTTGTTAGCCTTTTGGGATTAAGTCGCACGGTGGAATGACACTGAGGATGTCTGTTTTTAGGGTAAGATAGCATTGTTCGCACGAGCACTGATGCGGTTCTCAGCACAGCACAGACTGAGCATCAAACGAGGTCATCTTAATTACAGCAGCTCAGCTGTCACCCTGTTTGTATACTAAAGCACCCCATGGTCAGCAAGCACAGAAACCCCAGGATTTTCAGAGTGATCTCAGTCTGCAGCATGCCGAGCGTTGTCTCTGAGTTGGTAATAGGTGCTCTATGTGCTGATCAGTCCCATTTCCAGATGTTTACAGCCACAGCAAAAGAGCTCTATCCCCAGTTAGACGGCATGAGCTGACAGCTGGGGCTGTCCTCGGACCTCCACAGGGGTGCCACAAAGGTGTTGGCATTCACACACGTGAATGCACACACACACACAAACACACACACACACAGGTATGTATGTGCACACACACATTGTACATACCTCCCCCATCCCCAACACACACACACACACACACACACACACACACACACACACACACACAGAGCCTTGCCATGTCTAGCAGTTCTGTGTCATGACCTGCCATCTTCCGATCAGTCCTGAGCCTATGGTAGCCTTCTGTGTTACTCGGCATTGCGGGGCGTAATCCCATTTTCCATGTCACATATCCCAACGTTTCCAATTTGTTTTGCACACTTAAACAAAAAAAATGTTTTCCAGCAGAGATCAAAGGAGTTAGGCCTCCTTAAGAGCAAATGCAAACATTCCCTCAATGTGTTGGTATGCTGGGCTCTTCTCCATCCTCGGGTAATAACAAGAGCGGCCGAAGTTCTGCTGTTGACTTTAGCAGGTGGAGAAGGGAATTAGAACTGGGGAAAGTGGGAAACTAACGGGGGGAGTGGAAAGATTTTCTGATGGCTCAATTTAAACAGCAACAACCACAGTTTTCAAAGCTTACACTGTAGTTTGCCTGAGTTGTAACGTGTCCATCTGTGTGGGGATGCTCATTTGACGAGGAACCTGTGTTTTTACTGTAGCAACCATTACTTTGAGAACGACACCGTGGCTCCTGAGTATATGGACAATGTCCTGGTGCTGACACTGCCTCCTCAGAACGCCCTCTCAAACACCTCTTTCTCCAAACAGTTTTCACAGGTGAGTTAGTTGTGTGTGTATGTTTATGTAACCATTCCTTAAAGATAGTGCAGGGTAAGGCAGTTAAGTTGGTCTATTTGAGCCAAGAGTCTTATATTTGCAAGTAAGTTTTGCATGTATGTATATGTGTCTGTGTTCATTGTGCAGGTGTGTGTATGTGCACGTGTAATATGAAGGGGCCTGCTTGTTGGGGTTTGGGTCCCGCCCAGTACCCACTGTTGGCAAGCCCCAAAGAAAATCACACACAGGACTCCATAAGATTATAAACTGATTGGCCCATTAGCTCAGTCTTCTTATTAACTAATTCTTACATCTTACGGTAATCCATAATTCTTGTCTGTGTTAGCCATATGGCTTGGTACCTTTTTCAGCTGTCAGCTCACATGTTGCTTCTTCGGTGATCTGGGCAGGAATGGTGGAGGGAGCTTCCTGCTTCCCAGAATTCTCCTGTTCTCATTGCATCACCTCTACTTCCTGTCTGGTTTTCCAGCCTGTACTTCCTGCCTGGCCAATCAGCATTTATTTAAAATATGATTGACAGATTACAGACAATTCTCCCGCACCATGCACGTGCATGAGGAAGCCAAGGTGGATATTGTCTTCCTCTGTCCATCGCTACTTTCTTTCTTATTTGTGTGTATATGAGGGGGGTGCCAAGTGGGTGAGAGTCTTGCCAAGGTCAGAAGAAGGTATCAGATCCCTTGGAGCTGGAGTTATAGGCAGGTGTGAGCTGCTGGGATATTGAGAGCTGAACTTAGGTCCTCTGTAAGAACAGCAAGTGCTCTTAACTGCTAGACCTAGAGCT
The DNA here is from genome assembly GCF_982192425.1 of Myodes glareolus. Classification (NCBI taxonomy): domain Eukaryota; kingdom Metazoa; phylum Chordata; class Mammalia; order Rodentia; family Cricetidae; genus Myodes; species Myodes glareolus. The sequence goes on from NC_142028.1 coordinate 15,985,311, forward strand.
ACTGATGCAGCTGAACGAGCTGAATGAGAAGTTCTAGGAATTCACCTGATCCGATCCCTGCACTGGTCCCAGAGTCCACCTGCCAAGTTCTAGGATACAGGAGTGTACCATGACACCTAGCCCACCCACCAAGTGCTGGAATACAGGAGTGTACCACGACACCTAGCCCACCCGCCAAGTGCTGGGATTCAGGAGTGTACCACGACACCTAGCCCTTACATGGATGCTGGAGATCTGAACTCAGGAGCTCATGTTCGTTGCTGAATGAGCCATCTCTCAGGCCCTGCAAGCACTTTTGCTAATGCCACTTGACTCAGTAGATGCCAAGGGCTCCTGCTGTGTACAGAGCTCTTGCAGGTGCAGCATCCCATCAAACCTCATCCTGCAGGTCACTGTGTGAGACTCTAGACCGTGAGAGCAGCGAACATTTCCATAGCATCGGAGAGCAAGTCCCCATATGGGAATATAGGAAGAGGAAGCCTTGCTACTGAGAGTCAGTCCCACACTTAGGAGAGGTAGAAATTACACAGCATAAAATAACTAAAGAGGTACCAGAAAGTTCTCTCCATCCTAAAGCCATGCCTTCCTGTTGCTAGTACCCCGATAGGTGCTCCTATGTGACGACATGACGGTGGCGTCCATCATAATGAAGTTGACCATTGTCCAGAGGTGTGCCAGGAGAATGCTAACGTATCCCAATTGTTTCAGGGTCCTATCTGGTTTGGCACTTGTCCCAGAAAAGGGCCTCCACTTCCCGTTAAATCATAGTCACCTTATTACATTGCAAAGATCTGAAGACACGTTAGGCTCTGTCAGTCACTGAGCCCTAATGAGATGCAGCTGGCCATCTGCCGCCTTCTGCTCTCAGCTGAAAGAGGTTTATGGCAAAGGAAGAAGGGGCAATCCAAAGACGCCCAAACAGCTTTTCCATGAGAAGTGAGCACAAGTCCCTGCGTGCTGTAAGGAGGTGTGAGCATCACCGCTTTACCTAGAGCATATGTTCCGAGCACACCAGTTCACGGACCTGTCAAAATTAGAGGTTATAAGTCCCTTTAAGGCAAGGTCTTAACTGAGCTCTGTTTATCGCATGAAATGATGATTTTTTTGTGAACTGGTCACATAGCTCAGTGGGTAAAGACACCTGCCACCAAGCCTAATCAGTTGAGTTTGATCCCACGGTCCCACATGGTAGAAGGAGAGATCTAAGTCCCAGAAGTTATCCTTTGACCACTATCTGCAGTTCCCCAATAAATAAATAAATAAATGTCATGAAATGATGATGTCAGCAAAAGAAACAGGGGTTTGTCTTTCCTTTTACTATTTCTGCAAAGCATAATTCCAGGTGCATCGAACTTGAATTATCTCTTGGCTTTGGCAGAAGAGAGGTCCCAAGTGCATGAGAAAACAGAACCTATCTGGTTCAGGGGGCAAGAGCTTTCAATTCATAATCCTGCAACAGGCATCATGTAGTGGATGCAGAGGTGGCTAACTCTATTATTTTGTCAGGACAGATGTGAGGGGACTGAAGTGACCCTAAGTTAAAACCATCTTCAAAGGGCATTCCATGATATCAACCAATCAAAATTCCCCACATCCCACCCTGGATACTGGGGGCAGGGCTTGTTTTCTGGGCTTCGGGTTTCTCTTTTAGATTCTGATGAAAGCATTAACTTAGAGCAAATTGTGTTTCTGCATGCAATCTTATAAACATGAAAATGCTGGATGTTGATTTTTTTTAGCTTCATTGTGTATTCCTCCATCATGAGAAGGAAGTATAATGGCTTCTAGACCTTTCTCTAAAGACAGGCTTCATTCTGACAATAGAGCCCTGGCCCAAGGAGGTATTTCCAGTCCTTCTTCCAGGTTCCATGATGCTATTTCATCTTTCCGGTTACTCACTGATCCCAAGAACATTTTGCTCCAAACTCAAGACCAGAAACCCACCCCCTTTTTCCCATTAAAAGATTTTTTTTCTTTCTTCTTCAGAGAAGAAATGACTTTTCTCTCGCCTACTTGGAGGGAACCTTGCTGTTTGGGCACATGCTGAAGACATTTCTTGAAAATAAAGAAAATATCACCACGACCAAATTTGCTCGTGCGTTCAGGAACCTCACGTTTCAAGGTACCCAGTCTCTTTAAGAGAAAACAGCATTAAAGTCAAAGAAATTCAGGCTTTGGGAGGAGGCGGTGGGAACCCCGACAGGCTTCAGCATTTGATGCTTCAATTGCAAAAGACTCTGGAACTCAACTGAAGGAAATGTTTCCACACACTCTGCGGGACACTGGGATGCATAACTAGACTGCGGTTTATGAAACAGACCTGTCTGTTCGCAGCGATGCTGCAGAATGAGCGTGCAGCTCAGGTATTCGTGAGCAGCCTTTTACAGAGGGTTGTTATAACAGTGGTGTGTGGCCTGGGCTTGGAGATTAGCAGGAAGAGACACTCTGGCAGTTTATTTTTATTTTTTTTAAATTGGCATACAAGATACAATTGCGGCATTTCAAATGGAGTGTGCGTACAGTCTCTTCTCCACTCATCTTCTCTAGTCTCCTGGTCCCCGAAACCCACCGTATGACCTGTCCCCTGGTCTCCTTTGTGCTCTCATTCACAGGTTCTTATTTGTCGGTTTATTTTTACCTCTTTATATCATGATAGCTCTCCCCCCTCCTGTGTTAAGCCTCTATTTTCCAAACCCCCTCATGACAACACCACCAAAAGCAGCATGTGCCCCCAACCCGCCCAACTGTGGGATTGATGCTCTCATCCTTCACAGTACCACCCAAACCCCCCAGCTGCTGGACTGACACCCCCATCCTTCACAGTACCACCCCCAGCTGCTGAATTGACACCCCCATCCTTAACGCTCCTCTTGAAGCTCCTCTTTTGCGTCTTGGGTCTCAGGCAGGAGCTATGAAGAGATTTCATTTTAAGAAATTATCTTGGGGCTGGAGAGATAGTTCAGAGATTAAGAGCACTGGCTGCTCTGCCAGAGGACCTGAGTTCTAGTCCCAGCAAACATATTGTGGCTCACTATCATCTTTAATGAGATCTGGTGCCCTCTTCTGGCCTGCCGGCTCACATGCAGGCAGAACACTGTATACATAATAAATAAGTGAAGAAGGAGGAGGAGAAGGAGGGAAGGGAAGGGAAGGGAAGGGAAGGGAAGGGAAGGGAAGGGAAGGGAAGGGAAGGGAAGGGAAGGGAAGGGAAGGGAAGGGAAGGGAAGGGAAGGGAAGGGAAGGGAAGGGAAGGGAAGGGAAGGGAAGGGAAGGGAAGGGAAGGGAAGGGAAGGGAAGGGAAGGGAAGGGAAGGGAAGGGAAGGGAAAGAAGATGTTATCTTAAAGTCTTGCCCTAGGAAACCTTTGTCTGTTCGAAAGTGAGCCTCTGTCAGCTCCAGAAGGTAGAAAATGGTTAGCATCTGGTCTGAGAACTGTGCCCATGGCTGTGAGTTTCCATAGGAAGAGGAGGAGATGGTTTCTGCTTCCTCAAAGAAGCAGGGAGAGACGTGTATTGATCACCCATGTGTCCTGAGTTCTGACAGACACTTAGGAATTCATAGCCATGGTCACAGTCAAGTGTCCCAATGGCCATTGTCACAGGCTCAGAACCAGGAGACATCTACCTGTCCTAACTTGGTCGTTTATTACTCTGCAGCCCTGAGAAAGAATCTTACTATCCCTGAGTCTCATGAAAATTACTTCTCATCAATAAAATAGGAATGGCAGTTTTTATGTCGTGTGTTCTGGAGAGAAGAAAATGGCAAATGTACATGATCCATTCATTTAGCACAGACCTGGTGTTTGGTAAACACGAAAAAAGTGTCAGGTTTAAATTTGAATGTATTTACTTGGGGCTGCCCATATAAGTGAGAATATTCATATGTGTGTGCCATAGGGTGCAGAGGCCAGAGGGTGACTTGGGGGAGTTGGGCCTCTCCTACCATGTGGGTTCTAGGGGTTTGAACTCAGGTCTTCAGGAAGCTCCCTTCTCCCTGAACTGTCTCGGCAGCCCAAAGGCTAGCTGTTATATTTGAAGATGCAAACATTTCCCACCTCCTAACCACACATTATGTATGGTCAATTTACACTGCTATTATTTTGTAGTTAGGTAATTGAACTATAAACAACATAAGTATCTTTTTTTCCGTGTTTTAACCAAAGAATGATAGAGAAGCAATTTTGTTCTTTGTACAATGCAGACTGTGCCGTGAACCATACACTGTGCAACTGAGTGAGCTAGCATCCCTAGTAAATATGTGCCATGGACAATTGAGTGGTGTGTCAACCTGCCACATCCTAAATGAGAGAAAGAGAATTCTCCTTCTGAATGAACATCTTCCCTAAAAACACCCTTCACAAATCCCAGGGAAAAGAAGCAGTTAAAGGCTGTCTGAAAAGAATATAATAGAGTGATTTGAATCCATTGTACCGTCTCCATCAGGACCCTACTGTGTCAGGACCAAAGCCAGTGATGCTTTCCAACATGCTCTCCTCTCTCTCCCTTAGGTTTTTCGGGACCTGTGACTCTGGATGACAGTGGAGACATTGACAACATTATGTGTCTTCTGTATGTGTCTTTGGATACCAGGAAAGTATGTCTGGCCTCTTATTAGAACATGGAGGGGAGACAAGACTGGGTGAGGTATAGTTAATCTGGACCGGGGCCAACCCTGAAGGAGGGCTCCTGTTCAGGGTCTACAGGTAGATCATCTCAGCTTTCTTGGTTCTCATACTTGTACTTCACTTAGGGTAGGAGTCCCTGAACATGTTAGTTCATAGAACGTCTAATCAGAAATCAACACACACACACACACACACACACATCAGACTAGGGATAGAGTCAATGAACAGATAATAAGGTGATGACAAGCTTTTTCTAAAGACTGGAAATCATTTTTACAAACCACGGATTCCGAGGAACTCGCTCTCCCCATCAGCACTCCCAGGACGCTTGTGGACTGTCCAGTCCCTCAGGCAAACATAAAATACTCTGACACTACACTTCCGCTCACATCACACACTGGTTCTCCTCACTTCCGTGTTAAGGCCTGTACTGGTTAGTTTGGTCTCAACTTGACCCAAGCTCTAGCTGTCTGAAAGGAGGGCACCCCAGTTAAGAGAATGCCCCCATCAGATAGCCTGTAGAGTATTTTCTTAATTGGTGATTGATGTGGGAAGGCTCGGACCATTGTGGATGGTACAACCCCTGGGCATTTAGGTACTGGGTTCTGTAAGAAAACAGACTGAACAATCTATGGTGAACAAGCCAGTAAGCAGCACCCCTCCATGGGCTCTGCCTCAGCTCCTGCCTCCAGGTTCCTGCCTGGTTGGAGTTTCTGCCCTCACTTCCTTTAATTGTGAACAGAGATGATGAAGCATCACCAAAGAAACCCTTTCCTCCCCAAGTTGTTTTGGCCACGGTGTTTCATCACAGCATTGGAAACCCTGACTAGGACAGAGCCTCTAAAAAGGAGCAGGGCACCATATCTCCACACAGAGATTCTCGTCTAGTACGGAGTTCATGGCTGATCAGCACTGAACCTAAAAATGGAACTGCTGCCCTTAGACCTTCCAAAGCTGGGCCATAGAAACTGTGGAAGCCACTGTTCCAGCCAGTCAAGAAGTGGCCACTGAACACCTTTTCCCTGCAAGAGGTCAGGTCCTGACAAAACTGGAACTCCAGGAGAAAATTCATTTGTAAAATGTTCCAAGAGTGGGCATTGTGACACACTTAAGTCGTATGTGAGCATATGTATTGACACTGGTTTTGAGACATACCAACCATGACAAGTGTGAAAATTACAGAAAAGATGTTCTTCCTGCGAAAGGGACCCAGGAAATTTGGGGCAGCGTTTCATATAATCCACAGTTTTTGTTACTATATTGGACCTTGAATGAAATACTGTATTTAAAGCCAATAAGATGGCTCAGTGGGTAAGGGTGCTTGGCTGTAAACTGGACAACCTGAGTTTGATCCCTGGGACCCACATGGTGGAAGGAGACATCAGGAGACATCCAACTCCTGAAAATTGTCCCCTGACCTCCACATGCATAATACACATACCCACCTCCCAAATAAAGAAATGCAAAAAGGAACATGTCGTGGGCATCCATGCCATGGGTAAGCCTCTTAGTCAGATCCCCTAAAGGCTTCCATTGCTAATCACATAGACCCACATCCTTACCCAACTGGATGACGTCCTTGCTGCCCGTGGAAGAGAGACAAAGACGTGTGAGACCTTTCCTCGCCCATGCCTCTGCTCTTCACATGAGAACTCTACCCTACACAGCTCTCCCAAAGCAAATTTGGTCAAACTTTTTAGCAATTGACTGCTTCCAATCGCAGGACATAGTGTGTCTATTTGGGGGAACCTAGAGATGAACTCTCAAAGTATGGGAGCTAGCAAGATGCTAGTCCACATCCAGAGAAGGTGTCAGCAGAGGGTCAGAATGCCATAGCCTAGTGTACAGGCTAACTTTGACCTTCCATAGATGCAATTATAGGTTTGGTTCTCCACAGTAAAGGCCTTTAGATGTAAGTTTTCTAAGGGGAATATTTTCAGGAAATGATAGTAACTGTAGACAGGCGGCCATGTTTCAAACATATTTTACACAGCATTATCGATATCTACAACAAGAAATCATGGCTACCCTGTAGTAGTGTTTCCATTAGCAGATGAAGTCAAATGAAGACTTTAATCATAGAGGCCTAACTAAGAACTGGCAATGATGACTCACATTTGTAATCTCAGAATTTGAGAGGCTGAGGCAGGAGGATTATGAGTTCAAGATCAGACTTGTGTACAATATCAAGATCCTGCCCTGCCAAAGCCACATGCACATATAGTCAGTCTCATCTCAATTGTGAAAACATGTTTTCATGTTTTTCTTTTCTTCTTCTTTCTTTAATGTCCAACACAGTATGAGATTCTTATGAAGTATGACACCCATAAAAACAAAACTATCCCAATGGTTACGAACCCCAACTTCATCTGGAAGGACCACAGGCTCCCTAATGATGTTCCTGGGCTGGGTAAGACATTCTTAATGGGCTTTTTTCCCCAGCATTATATCCATGTAATCTGTATGAAGCAGCTTGTTTTTCTTCTCTTCTCATCTCACATAGACTTTCTGGGCTTGTAAACGTGGGTTTTACAAACCCAGTGAGTTACATAAATATAGCCACATTCTAATTCAGCTAACCCTGTTTTGAAGATGGATCCCACATAAGCAAGTCCCCTAGAAAACAAAGACATAAAATGGGCAAACTGTAAATAGCCATAGAAATCCTTGCTTTACTCTGCTTGCATTCTAATGCAGCAGACTCAAGGAACATTCTCTACATTTTAGCAAGGAATATTTGCTATATCAGGTTGAAAGACAGTGTTCATGGCCCTGAAAGCCTCCTGCATTCCTTCACAGGACGTACATTTGGTGACAATGATGGGGACACACAGGAGATGAGGTTCTACAAACCTTACCATGGCTTGGCCTTCGTGGAACAAGACACAAGGAGAACATACACTATTAGCCCTATTCAGCAAGGAAGTCAGGGGCCTCCACGGACCATTAGATGCACAGCATATTCTGTAACTAGCTTGGTCAGCACTTAATGTAAGATCAGTAATTCTGTATTACTACTAATCTAACATCTTAAATTTAAGACGAAGATCTTAAATTCAGACACACAGTTATGCTCAAAGATGTGAAAATACCATTAATGGTTCCTAGAAAATTATGATGCATTCTTAAATTGAACACCACACAACCACGTGAAATTTGTTTGCAAAGAATTTTAAGTGATAGGAAGCTAGTAACACCGAAGAATAGAAAAAAGTGACTATTTAACAAGGTCCTAACTTTGCAGGAATAAAAGCAAAATGAAATACATAAAATCTTAATGTTAGTTTCCATTGAATAATAAAAGCCTGAAAGAATTTTATCCTTTCTACATATTTCAGAATTTTCAATTTTTTTCACAATATTTGTATTCATTTATCATTTCTTAAAGTATTAAAAACTGAGTTAGAGAGCTGGACAGTGGTAGCACACCCCTTTAATCCCAGTAGTTAGGAGGCAGAGGCAGGTGGATCTCTGTTAGTTCGAGGCCAGCCTGGTCTACAGACTGAGTTCCAGGACAACCGGGCCTACACAGAGAAACCCTGTCTCGAAAAACAACAGCAGCAAAAACAAACAAACAAGCAAAAAACTGAAAAATATTTTTATTCTGACAGTGTTCTGTGCCAGGAATTAGAAGTTTGATCCACTTTTACGAGAGCATCCGTGGTCTGACAGGCTTGCTTGTATTCAAACTACAGCTGTTTCTAAATGTCTTCTGGTCTGGAACTCCTACTAAGTAGACATGACTGACTTAAAGCCTTAAGAAAGGTGTGAGAGGGCAGTGTATCCTACCGAACAAAAGATGACCCAGAGACGAGCGCAGGTGTACTGTCATGTGACTTAGACATGATCCTGCCGTATTTCATTCATTGTGAAGCCGGCAGACTAGAGTAACCATAGTAGCCACTAGAGGGCAGCAGAAGGCTTGCCTTAGAAGCAGCATGCGCCCGGCTAAACCAGGAAGAGCCGTGGAAAAACTGCATTTAACCTGATGTGGGGGTAGCTCACATCTGTAATCACAGCATTTGAAATACTCAGGCGGGAAGACCGCCATGAGGTTGAAGCAATCCTGAGCTACAAAGCGAGTTCTAGGCCAACTGGACAGAATGTGACTCCACCTCAACAACAGTGATCCTGTTTAGATAGTACGCTTAAGTATCTAACTATGGTGACTTTGTCTAGCACAGTGAGGCGCTCATTTTCTCCACATAGAGACTGAAATGGTTCCACGCTGTGGGCATTGTGTTTTTTCAACGGGTTTTTTGTCTGGGGTAGGGGTGTGTTGCAGCAGGACTGTGATGGCAGTGGGTGTGGTGGAAGGTGCCCATCACAGTCCTGGACAGAATCCATCCAAATAAACACAGCCATAGAGGCAGGAGCCCCAAGGTGGGAGCGGAGAGGAGAAAGGTCCCTTGGAAAGTGATCTGATGAGCAAAGGCAGGTCACTACACTTGTCGAGAAGACCTTGCTGAACAGTGCCCCGGTTTTTGCCATTTGCTAGATCTCTGCCTGGGGACGTGGAGGGAGAGAGGAGAGAGAGGGGAGAGAAAACTTTTTAGGAGGCCCTAGCATGACATACGTTTATGGTAGAGGAATTTTTAAACACGTTTTAATATTTGGGCACGTTTTTCTTGTCTCAGTAAAAGTAGGAGAAAGGACAAACTTTTATTCAGATTTTTCAGCCATTATAATAATTTACTCCAGATGAGTACAGGCGAACTGGTAGGCATTGGGCTGCTGCTGCCTGCAAGGATATTATGTGTTCAGGTGCCACATTAGAGATTCATGCGGGGTGGAGTGTCTGCCACTTTGATGGGAAATCTGTTATCTCTTTTCCTGAAGTAACTTCATTCATTATTTAGAAATGATCTCCTGCCTTTTTAAAGAAACTCTCCCTAAGTGTGTTCTTTCTCTCTCTCTCTCTCTCTCTCTCTCTCTCTCTCTCTCTCTCTCTCTCTCTCTCTCTCCTTGCTATAAGAAAAATTATGTCTTCTTTACCACATACCATTATCTTCCAGCTTCTTACACATTACTCTCTCACCTTGAGTCCTGACAGAGTCCACTAACTTCCTGTCTCCTGGGGAAACTCCTGGTACATGGGAGCCAGGACGCCCCTATGAGGGTTTATCACTGTGGCCTTCTCACTCTGAACTGTCCCCTTGCTTCCTCAGATGTCCATCCAGGGCTTCCTTAGATAGAGTCCCATTTTCCTGGATTCCACTTAGTCTTCTGAGAATCTATGAACTTATTCCTCAATACACACACACACACACACACACACACACACACACACACACACTCCCCATAACAAATAAAATCTCATTATTGTCTTCCCTCAACAATCTAGAAGGCTTGGAAAGGACCAGCAAAACAGCACTGTAGTTTCTTAGGCTGCGAGCCCTGCATTTGAGAATCCCCTTCACTTTCTTCCTGCAGAGAATCTCCTTAGACACACAGTTCTGGAGAATGGCAGATAGGCTTAGAGCCCTCCAAATTATGTGTGTTGAATACCACTTAATGTTCTTATGACAGTGGTATGTTTTGGGTCAGAAATAAAGTGTTACACAGCCTTGTCTGTTGTCGTGTGCCTATAACCCTATAATCCTCACATGCCAAGAAAAACAAGCAATGCTAAAAGGAATCCTTTTTCTGTTTGTTTGTTCGGTTGGTTGGTTGGATTTTATTGTTTTTTGTTTTAGGTTTTTTGATTTTTCAAGACAGGGCTTTTCTGTGTAGTTCATATGGGCCTTGAACTCTGCCACCAGAGTGCTGGAATTAAAGGTGCATGCCATTACTGCCCAAGTAGTTAGCATTTTTCCCTGGGCACAGACAACAGCTTTCTTCGGAGCTTGGGAATGCTGGATGCCTATCACCAATGAAGAAATTTTTAAAAGGTTGGGATTCTTCAAAGAGGCTCTTGCTTCTCCTGTCCTCAAGTTATGTTACAGCAGGAGAAGCCTGGGGCGCGTTCACACTAATCCATGGTCCTGCTAATGCGCTGCTCCTGCCTCCCTTGCCACAGGCCCTCAAATCCTGATGATCGCTGTCTTCACGCTCGCGGGGATTGTGGTTCTGCTGCTGCTGATTGCTCTCCTGGTGCTGAGGTACCTACCGCCTTCCCACAGGCTTTCCCTCCTGGTGGGGAGGAGAGGGGGCACAGGTCTGGTGTCTGTTAGCACTGCTGGATGCAGCAGGCAGACCTGGGATCGTGAAGGCGTTCTGCATCAAAAGCGGTGTCAAAGGCAGAAGCCGATATGGGCAGGTTAGAATCCCAAGTAAAGGGATCTGCCTGTCTGAAGTCTTGTGTGTGCTTGGGAAGATTGTGAAAGAGCTGTGTGTCCAGTGTCCAGATGGCCACATTATATAAGCAGTGTGTAACTAGCTTGCTTCAGAGTTCTTATGGTGTGTTGTGAGAGATCGCAGAATTCTTGTATGGTATAGTGTGGAGGCTAGAAGAAGCTGAGAAACCATCCGCGTAACCTGGTGTGATGGTTCAAGCCTGTAATTCCTGGCTGAGAAAAAAAAAAAGGAAGTTTGAAACCAGCTTGCACTACATAGTAAGAATTTGAAAATTTGAAATTTATACCCCGGCAGTGCTGAAGCATGCATGGGCAGCCCGCATATGGCGGTTCTGTTGAACTTGTCCATATAGGGTTTCATGGTCTAAGTTGATGAGGACGACTGACCAGGTCTCTTCCTCAAGAAGGCATCAGATCCCATTCCAGATGGTTGTGAGCCACCATGTGGTTGGTGGGAATTGAACTCAGGACCTTTGGAAGAACCACTCTGTGGTGTACACACGTATACATAAAACACACCAACACACACACGCACACTCAGTCACACAAACATCAATCCACATACACATGCATACATCAACCCCCATGCCAATCCACACACACACACACACACACACACACACACACACACTCGATACTGTGGTCGCAGGAATCATGCAGTGAGATTTCAGCTGATAGAGCAGAAGGTTGGCTGGATGATGGAAGTGCACACCTTTAATCTCAGCACTCAGGAGGCAGAGACAGAGGCAGAGACAGGCAGATTTCTGTGAGTTCGAGGCCAGCCTGATCTACAGGATCTAGTTCCAGGACAGGTTCCAAAGCTACAGAGAAACCTTGCCTCAAGAAAAAAAAAAAAAAAAAAAAAGAGCAGAACGAATGTGTTCTGATAGAGGCAAACCCAGTGTACCAAGTGCTGGGCCTACCACTTTTTGCATATCGACTGATTCTCTTGTAAAGTTGTAAACACTTTCCTTTGGTGCAAGATTCAGCAGAGTATGGATTATCGGGCATAACTCTTTCCCATGTACTGGTATATTGGGTCATCCTCCCCCCACTCTGTGGGACTTCCAGTGGGAAATTTAGTCACACAGTCAATAACCTTGGTTCCCACAGTCTAATCTCTGCTTCATTCCCTGCGATACATTAGAAGTCATCTCTCTGCAACTATTTTCCATTTGGTAGGACATGTGGTCAGCAAAGGAGTCTTTCATTTAGATCACATTTGGGACCTTCAGAGATAAAGGGACATCCAAGCTCAGAGAATTGCCGTTGTTTTGCGTGTGTATATAAACTGGAAACTTTACAGAACAGGAGGAGAAGAGCAGGAGAAGAATAAAGAAACTGATGCAGAAAAGTACATAGTGGAGAATTCATTTCACCCTCAGATCTAAGTCCTGTGCTTGCTGTAAGTCTTCTTCTGAGCCCTGAAGGGGACACTGAGGCTGGTACTCAGGGGTCCCCTGTATTAAAAGGTGGTGGCCCAGCGCCTTGAGAACTGGGTTTATCTCCATCAGAACACATTTATTCTAGTGGACCCACCAGGCTTCTGCTCCATCAGCTGAAATCTCACTGCATGATTCCTGCGGACCACAGCAACTCTCCAACACATACACACATACATGCTCACACGCTCTCACAAACATGAAATACACCCCACCCCCACAAATCCATAGACACACAACCATAACACACATGCTCATACACTAAATACATGCGCATAAACTGACACATACATCAATCCACATAGACATACACACACACACACACACCCCAATTCATATACATTCAATCACATACAATCCATATAGACACACACAGAAAGAGAGATCAAAATTCATGTAAGATAATAAAAGAAAATGATACAATAATGAAACTGAGAAAACACAAACAACTCTATACCAACTCTTTGATGCCACAACATAGCCGGCAAATATCTGGAAATAGCCTCTCCACAGAAGTCAAACAAACACAAAATTAAGAAGCAATGGGCCACAATTTTACAGACATCATAAATGTTTTAAAATGTATAATGATATCAAGAATATTGGAAATGAGAGTTTTCATGTTGGGAATTTGGCATACTACTTTGGAAAAGGATTTCGTGGTATCCGTGAAGTTGAAAGTGTGTTCCTCCACTGTAACCCAAAATGGTATCATGTGTAGTACCTGAAGAAAGGAATTAGAAAACTGTCTTTGTACCTTGGAATAATTGTTGAAATAGGACCTCATACAGCTCAAGCTGGCCTTGAAATTATTATGTAGCCAAAGCTCGTCTTGAACTCCTCATCTTCCTGCTCCTCCTCCCAAATGCTGGGTTCCAGGTATGATCCTCTTGGTATGACTTAAACTTTTTGTTTTAAGGACAAGGCATGAAAGGAAATGGGTTATTTAGGAGTATTGTAGAATCAATGGTGGTTTCAGATTTTACATTTTTTTGGCCCTCAAGGCTGTCAGGGTTTTGTTTGCTTCTGGTTTTGCTTTTATTGTCTGTCATCCTTTTCACCTTCAGTCCAGATCCTTTATTATACTAAATGATTGTCTTAGCGTAGAGCTTGGGAAAGGGAAGTGAAGAGAAGAGGACAGCAAAGCCCACAGTAGCCCGCTTAGCAGATGGAAGAGCAAGGGGCCACACTCGGTGTCTGCCAGCCTGAGGACTGCAGGCCAAGGTCCTAAGTCTCTCCTAGAGTCTGGAAGCCAAACAGAATGGATGCTGTGGTGGTTTGAATGTAACAGCCCCCATAAACTTATAGACAGTGGTACTGTTAGGAGGTATGGCTTTGTTGGAGTTGGTATGACATTATTGGAGGAAGTGTGTCCCTGTGGAGGCGGGCTTTGAGGTCTCATATATGCTCAAGCTACACCCAATGTCTCAGACCACTTCCTGTTGCCTTTTTGGATCAAGATGTAGAATCCTCAATTCCTTCTCCAGCACCATGCCTGCCTTCATGCTGCCATGTACCACCATGATGATAATGAACTAAACCTCTGAACTGCAAGCCACTCAATTAAATATTTTCCTTTGTAAGAGTTGCTGTGATCATAGTGTCTCTTCACAGCAGCAGAAACCCTAACTATGACAGATACTTATAAATGCCTCCTGGTGGTTCTATTCATTTTACAGAAAATATAGAAGAGATAATGAACTTCGACAGAAAAAATGGTCCCACATTCCTTCTGAAAATATCTTTCCTCTGGAGACCAACGAGACCAGCCAGATCAGCCTGAAGGTAAGTTGGGTGTGATCTACCTATTGATGAGGACTCTGTGATGATAGGACTTTGGTGGCGTGGTAGTAAATGTGCCATGCATGGACACTTTAGTTCATTCAGGAATCCAAGATTTAGATGTTTGCAACTTAAAGGAGGAAGGATGGTTTTGGCCCATGGTTTCAGGACTACTTCTGGTTGTGACCGTAGTGACTTGCTGAATGGCTTGCCCATGACTCAGTGGGTCAGCAAAGAGAGAGCAGTCAGGACAGAGCCCTGCGATATTCCAATCTGTAAGGATTGTCCCACCACTTTCCTCCCAGTGACCCCCTTCCCCCAGCTAAGTCCCACCTCTTAAAGGTTCTAGAACATCCCCCAGTAACATCACCAGCTGGGCATCAAGTCTTCAAGCACATGAGTCTATGGGAGGAATTTCACCTTCAAACCCCAACAGTGTGTTAGTCTTGCATCTGACCTGGAAGAGAAATAAATGCTGGTAGGCTCTTCTCACCCTGGGTATTCATCTCCTCACACTCAGTAGCTGCCACATGTTTTGGTCATTGCTGAGGAGGCCTCTGCTGAGATTTGCCAAGAAATGCAAATAGTAGCCAGTGTGAGCAACTCACCCGCATTTACTGCAGGAGGCCAACTCCCCATATAGAGCCTCTGCTTCAGCTTTATTGGCATGCCTGTGATGACGACACTGGAAGACAAAGGATGGAGAAGCTGTGAAGGTGTTGGTAGAAGTCATGTGTTCATTCCCAGCTGCTCAGCCCCCAAAATAATCACACAGGGACTGTATTAATTACAACACTGCTTGGCCAATCACTTAAGCATATGTCTAGCTAGCTCTTATATCTTTGGTTAACCCATTTCCATTAATCTGTGTATCACTTTGTGGCTGTGGCTTACCATCAAGGTTCCAGCACTTCTATCTGCAGTGGCACATGGCTTCTCTCAATTCCGCCTTTCTTTCTCCCAGCATTCAGTTTAGTTTTCCCAACCTAGCTCTACTCTGCCCTATCACAGGATAAGGCAGCTTCTCTTTATTCATTAACAAACAAAAGCAACACATATACAGAAGGACTTCCCACATAAGTGTAGGGTCATAGATAGATAGATAGATAGATAGATAGATAGATAGATAATATAAAGATAATAGATAGATGATAGATCATAGATATAGATATGATAGATAGATAGATAGATAATATAAAGATAATAGATAGATGATAGATCATAGATATAGATATGATAGATAGATAGATAGATAGATTGATAGATAGACAGAAGGTAGATAGGTAGATGATTGATTGATTGATTGATAGATAGATAGATAGATAGATAATATAAAGATGATAGATAGATAATAGATATAGAGATGATAGATAGATAGATAGATAGATAGATAGATAGATAGATAGATAGATAGATAGATAGACAGATTATTAGTGAACACTTACTGAGAACTTACACACCAGATGCATTATTACTCTGCTTTATCTTCTTCTGAGCCCATCAGGTAACAGGACTGGAATTCCAGAAATGTGACTACAGTTTGGATACAAATTAATTGTAGACTTGAAGATCTTACCTCCTGACACATGCCATAGAATTATCAGCATTTCTATGCTGAAGCACAGAAAGGAGCTTGTGAATTCTCTCAAGTCAGGCAAGAGCTGATAGGGAGACATAAAATCATATTACAGTTTGGAGCTTCTCCACCAGCAATGTGATCACATGATGTCACCACACACAGAAAGCAGAGAAAGAGAACAGGAAGTGGTGCCAAGCCTTATGGGTATTCTACCTCCACATCCTGCATGCTGCCTTCTGGTGGTTTGAACCTACTCACGACTGTACATGGGTGGCATGTTCCTTTGCCCCAGACTTACTCCATGCTCCAGCAGCCCTCCTGTAGTCTTCTGAATCTCACACATAAAAATGTTCTTCACAAAGACTGATCAGTCTCAGATAAGTGTGAGAATGAGATTTATCTCCAGTATTACAGTGAAGAGTAAATGACCATAAAATTTGCTGACTTACATTTTTGAATTGGTCCTCACAGTGTTCTAAGAAAAGCTTTGGATCCATTAAATTCTTAGGCGATATTTGTCATCATGAACATGCAAATAATACATTTGTAAAATGAAAAAGAAATGGAAGAGAAGAGGAAGAAGATGAAGAATAAGGAAATAAAGGGAGGAGGAGAGAAAAACTCAGGGAGCTGGAGAGGAGGAGGAAGAAGAGGAGGAAGAGGAAGAAGAGGAAGCCACAATTACTGATACCAAGCAAGAATTACTACTGTATCACTGAGATTTTTGGGAAAAAAAGACTGTTACATGCTAGCTGGCCAGCAAGGACCCGGGATACAGTCAAACTGCCTCCCGTGAATTTTAGCAAGAGAATATGTAGGAAGAAGAGAGAAACTGTTTGCTAGGTGGCTGATAAGGAGGCCAAGTTTAGGATTTTTCTGATCAAAAGTCCCTTGACACCATGCCTTTTTACAAGTCTCTTGTCTCTGTTGGGGGATGAGTGGTTGTTTTGCTCCACAAAGACAATTTGAGACTACTAGGTTAAAAATCGCCTCCTGAGGAGGATGCCTCCTTCTGTGCCCATGCACGCTAAAAAGCTCATTCTAGAG
The DNA here is from genome assembly GCF_982192425.1 of Myodes glareolus. Classification (NCBI taxonomy): domain Eukaryota; kingdom Metazoa; phylum Chordata; class Mammalia; order Rodentia; family Cricetidae; genus Myodes; species Myodes glareolus. Next base: position 16,002,080 of record NC_142028.1, read on the forward strand.
AGCCTTTGAGTGGATTCTGGAAGCTTTCCCCAAAAATCAACTTTAAAACTTTGCTATTTGAGCGAGGATTTTCAATTCAGACCTTGGCCCACTTCCGCATGGGTAGTGTGCCAGTCATCACCCTTGGAAGTTGATCAAACTATTTTAGTTACATTAAAGAATAGCCTCATAGGACACAAGATGTGACTGCCTTGCTGAAAAAAGATACCAAATCACGTGGCTAACATAGACAAGAAATATGGGCTAATATAAGTTATAAGAATAGTTAATAAGAAGAGTCTGAGATACTGGGCCAATCAGTTTATGATTTAAAAAAAAAAGAATAGCCTCATAAATTTAGCAAGTATAATAATGCACCTGTCCTGCTTAGGGTCACTATTGCTGTAATGAAACACGGTGACCGCCAGCAACTTGGGGAGAAAAGAATCTAATTGGCTATGCTTTCACATCACTGTTGATCACCGAAGGAAGTCAAGACAGGAACTCAAGCAGGGCAGGGACCTGGAGACAGGAGCTGATGCGGAGGACATGGAGGGGTGCTGCTTACTGGCTTGTTCTCTATGGCTTGTTCAACCTGATTTCTTATAGAACCCAAGGCCACAGCCGAGGGGTGGCTTCACCCATAATGGGCTGGCTTTCCACTGTCAGTCACTAATTAAGAGAATGTCCTACAGACCTGCCTACAGTTGGAAAACACATAGGCACATACACAGAAGGAGCGAGCCTTTCCAGGGGGTGTCTTAAATCTCACAATCTCAAATTGTCTTTGCAGGACATGATAGCTCCTCACCTCACCCCACCCACCCCGAAAGGAAAACATGACACTTGCAAAGAGGCACGGTGTCCAGGCACTCCTGTTCAGAAGAACCCTAAGTTTGGCCTTCTTTATTCTTTAACTAGCAATGTAGGTAAAAGAAAAATGGAGGCATTTTCTCAACTGAGGCTCCCTCCTCACAAATGACTATGGCGTGTGTCCAGTTGACATAAAACTGGCCAGAACAATTGATCCCTTGTCAAACTTGACACAAACACATCACTATTAAGCCATAATCTTTCTTTTTCTCTTCATCCCCAAGGTCATACATTAATATCAACATCATAACAGAATATTTTACAAACTCAAATTTTTAAACACTTTAAAAGTTGTCTTTTTAAAAATATCCGGTCTCCTTTAAAATGCAATCTATAAAATTCTAAAATCTCTCTCTCTTTTTTTTTTAAGTTTAAAGTCTTTCTACCATGGGCTCCTGAAAAATTAAGATTAATTAAATATTTTCTTACTTTGAGAGAGAAGAACCAGGGTACAGTCACAAGCCAAATAAAGCAAAACCAAGCTTCGCCCGCATATACAACTCACTGTCTAATATCTCAGATTTACTCATAGTCCTCTGGGTCTCTCCAAGGAGCTCGGTCCCTTCTCTGACTTCATCCTCTGAAGTGCACACAGCTTGTCCTCTAAACTCCACTCCACCTCTGCTGCTGCTCTTGGCGGTCATCCCATGGTACTGGCATCTCCAAAATGCTGGGGCCTCCTGCTGCATCCGAGCTGTGCTTTCACCAATAGCCTCTCCTGGCCTCTCTTCAGGGACTCCAGCCTACCACACAGTACTAAGCCTCAGTTATTCCCCTGACCACTCATACCTTCAAAATCAGTACCACCTGACTCTTACACAACCAGGTTTGGCTGGCAGCACAAGGTGTAACCTTGCTCACCTCTAGAACATAGCTCCTGAGTGCTACCTCTGAGGAAGCACTTCCCAAAAGATCTTACCTCAGTGATGCTGGTCTCTTCTTAATCAATCACTGCTAATTTCTCACATCCAGCAGACCAGCATCAATTGTCCCAGAAGAGCAAATGTTTTACTTCAGTGATTCTGGTATCTCGTTAATCACAGCTGATTCTTCAGTGCCAGCTAGCCAGAAACACCGATTCTTACCTCAGAATAGAAATGGGCCTGATAAAAGTCTTTAAGCAACTCTCAAACTTTTCCTTGGATTTTCACAAGCCAGGCCTCCTTCATCTTCATTTCTCTCAACATTTTTATCTTCCAAGTACCTGCAGAATAGTTCACCGATGTTTGAATACTAAATGGTTTTTCTAGTTCAAATTTCCAAAGTCCTTCCACAGTCCTCCCCCTCAAAACATGATCAGGTCTATCATATCAATATTCCTATTCCTGATACCAATTTTTGTCTTAGTCCAGGTTTCTATTGCTGTGATGAAACATTGTGACCAAAGTGACTTTGTAGAAAAGGGCTACACTTCTGTGTCACTGTTCATCACTGAAGGAAATCAAGATAAGGACTCAAACAGGGCAGGAACCAAGAAGCAGAAACTGATGCAGAAACCATGGATGAGTTCTGCTCATTGGCTTGCTCTCCATGGCGTCTTCACTCAGCCTGCTTTCTTATAGAAACCAGGACCACAGCCCAGGGTGGCCCCACCTACAGTAGACTAAACCTTCCCCCATCAATCATTAATTAAGAAAATGCACTTCAGGCCTGCATACAGCCATATCTTATGGAAGCATTTTCTCAACTAGTGTTGCCCTTGTAGGTAGAGACTACTCATTTGTTTACCGACCGCTCAGACTCAAATTTATCACACAGAAACCATAGTAATTACAACACTGTTTGGCCTTTTAGCTCAGGCTTCTTATTTACTAACTCTTACATCTTAGATTAACCCATTTCTATTAATCTGTGTATCACCACAAGACTGTGGCTTACAGGAAAAGGTTCTGGGTGTCTTCTTCCTTGAGCAGCTACATGGCATCTCGCTGACTCTGCTACTCTCTACCTCTGTTCAGATTTTCTGCCTGGCTTTACTCTGCTAAGCCATTGGCCAAAACAGCTTCTTTATTAACCAATGGTAAGAAAACATATTTACAACATATGGAGGGGAATCCCACATCATCTCCCCTTTTTGGTCTAAATAAAAAAGGTTTTAACTTTAACATAGTAAAATTACATATAATAAAAACAGGTATCAAGCAAGAATTACACTTACAAGATTTAGTCTATTTGTATCTGGAAAGTTTTATATCTAATTTATCTTTTATCATAACTAAGGAAAACTATAACTGTCTTCAACACCAACAAAGACCACAGAAGGATATAATATTACCTAAGTAAACAGGAAGTGCATTGTAAGCAAATCTCACTCTAACTCTAGAATTGACAGAGACATCTCACTGCCTGGACATTCCCCCAGAGTTCTCTGTACCGTTGGGGCACCCATCTTCAGCCTACAGGCCCTTAGTATCTGGCAGACTTTTCAATGAAGCAGGAAATTTCTTCTGTGTCCTACTGAATGTCTGCAGACTCTTTCATGAAACCCTGAAGGATTGTCTCACCTACTTTAGGCAATTTCAGCAGTCATTTCTCTGTGGGTCCTACATGTCCAGTTCTTACAATACACCATCAAGCAGTCCAGGCAAGAGCAGTTTCTTGCTCAAATGGCTAACCAACTCCATAAGGAGCCTCTTTGATGCCCACCATCCTCTTGAAGTAGATTGGTGCTGCCAGGAGCAGATGTATCTCATTATCATGGAAAGTCCTAAGTTCTTAAAACATTTTAAATAACATGTTCTATAGGCCATTGAAAGGTTTGAAAAACACATATCCATTTGAAATATATCTCTGTAATCTAGAAAATCTAACTAACATGACTACAAGTTTGACTACTATAAATGACTATTTATTAATCTGTATTTCTTAATTATACATTACATTTTTAAATGACCTGTACAAATAGAATATCTTAAACAAAAGTAGAAATATACATATAACAAAATTGACCTTAAATTTGTATCAATAAACAAAGATCCATATCAATGCAAAGTATTTATTTCTATATCATATCCCCCCTTTAAATGAAAATTAACATTTATAAACAATCATTTTGGTAATTTGGGTGTAGTAGTTTTCTCCACTACTTTCTGCTATTTCTTGGGTGAAGTATTTTTAGGGGTTCATGGAGATCTTTTAGGGAGGTCTTGTTCCATCAAACCACATTATTAGCCTGGAAGGAATCTACAAGTTCTCATCTTCTCTGGAAAGAAAAGCATAACTTCTTTTTCCAAAGCAACACAACCTTACAACCAAATTTTGAAACCAAGATACCTTTAAGTTGGTTTATCTTAGCAGCTCCCAGAATCAAATGTCTCTCTGAAGTCAAAAACAAAACAGAACAAAACAAAGAAAACACAATCATATGCATAATCTAGACTCTGTGTATATTCCATCTTTATATGGCTTATTTTTCTTTATTCCTTTAATATATGACTATCTGTACACATTTATATTACTTTTATTGTCTCTTTAAAGACTTTGTTTTATTTTTTAAAACCATTTACTTCTTTTTATAACTGGCTATACTCTTTTTCCTCTATCTCCCAAGCCTACATACATTTTTTAAAACATACTGTGTCTTGTTTAGAAGTCTTTTATGTCTGTATCTGTCCTATTGTGTATCTGTAATTATTTTCTGACCAGGAGAAAATGGTCAGAAAAGCTTTTAAAATGCTAAGCAGCTTGGTCGCAGTAGCCCTAGATGCTGGCTCTGCCTCTCTTGACCTTTTGAATGTGGTAGAGGTATGTTTACTGGCAGCTCTAGGAGCCATGCTCACTGCCCCAGCTCCAGGGAAGCAGTAGGTATGTGCTGCCATTAAACAAGTTGTAGCCCACTGCTTACAAACACCATTTAAGTCAGGACCTCCCGAAAGAGTCAGAGCTCTTGTTACTAGCACGAACTGGGAAGTTGCCGGGGTTTTGTTTTGTTTTTTCTGCTAATGCTATCTCAGGAAACCTCTTAGAGGAGCCATGTCTATGCACGCTGCCAGCAAACAGAGCCTAATGCAGCTACCAAGAAGCTGTGCTGAACTCTGTTCTCTTGTGTCTAGAATTCCTTCCCAAGCTCTCTCAGTTTTTATGTGGATGTAGTTACCCCATGCTGGCACCATTTGTAGATAGAGACTCAGGTGTCAAGTTGATATAAAACTAGCCAGCACAGCACCCCAAGTTTCAATGATTTGCAAACTGAAAGACATGCAAGTCTTAACTTGCTTTTCTGTGCTTAGAGCAGAAGTCAGTGGCAGAAGAGGCAGGAGCTATATTTAACCTGCAGTGGTGTACATATGTTCATTTACATGGGTGCACACACATTTATGTGTTGTTCTGTGTTGACCTTTTGTTTTGTTTTGTTTTGTTTTGTTTTGTTTTGTTTGAGACAGGGTTTCTCTGTACCCTAGCGGTCCTGGACTAGCTCTTGTAGACCAGGCTGGCCTTGAACTCACAGAGAGGCCTGCCTCTGCCTCCCAAGTGCTAGGATTAAAAGTGTGTGCCACTGCCACCCGGCCTGTGTTGACATTTTTTTAAATCAATTGCCAACATATAAAATCATGGAATATCATATAAAAATTGGCATTTCAGGCTTCTTTTGAAACCCCAGCTGACTTGGCAGTTCTAGCCAAACCCAGGATTGACGGAGACCTGGTCCTGCCATCTCACTTGCATCTCTGCTGGCCCTTTCCGTCTAAAGTTGCAGCACAAATTCAGTGAGCTTTTGAAGCATCCTCCTCTGGGAGCACCTGCCGGGAGCTGGCATAGGCCAAGCTTTCCCCCAGGAGAAGAATCAGAGGGGCAGGAAGCCAAGAGAATTCTGGGTTCTACCAGGACCACGAGAGGAAGTGAGGAAAGCCCAGAGTACGAGGTGGTAGACACCTGGGGAGAAGGGCGAGATCAGAAGGAGCAAAGGGTGCACCCCGGATCGCATCAGGGGGCCTGCCGTGAATGGTGTAGAGGACTCAGCGGACACCCCACCCCCAGAGTCCCTTCGCCTTTGGCAGTGGATGAGACAGACAGGAAGTTCTGTAACAACTGCTCCTTTCTCTGCCAGATTGACGACGACAAAAGACGGGATACAATCCAGAGACTACGGCAATGCAAATACGACAAAAAGGTTGGCATAATACTCCCCACCCCGCGACCACTCGGGAACCCTTGCAGTCAGTACAACCCCCTCTGTCCCAAACCCCGTCAGTTTGTACAGCCAGCTTTGTCATCATCATGTCCCCGCAACTGTTCTAAACCCTTCCGGTTAGTACAATCTCCTTCCTCTGCTCCACTGCACCCCTGCTCCCCTGAACCCGGTAGGTAGTTTGAACGGCCCTCACTGCCCTGAACCCTGTCCGGTGTACTTTGGGCGCTCTGACACACAGTTGTCCAATGCAGCGGTAGAGGTACCCAGGTAAGAGACTCACATGGAAGGAAGAGCTCTGGGAACATGGAGTAACAGATGAAGCTTTCTTGGCAGCAGTCGAGAACAGGAAGGAAAAGGAAGCCTGAGAGTCAGTCACTCAAGGAAGCCCTTCTACTTTGGTTCCTTCTCAAGGCTCTCCTATCAGGGAGGGGCTCGTCCTTCCTTCCTCGCTTTTCCTTTTTTTTCTCTCTTTCCTTCCCAGTTTTCCTCATTTCCTCCTTCTGTCTCTCCTCCCTTCCTCTCTTCCATTCTGTATGAAATGTGCAAACTCCAGCCTACTAAATCCCAGTTACGAGGCACCAGAGTTTGAAGCCTTAGTCACAGGCTGTGACCGCGCCAGAAAGTTTACTGTACAATGGGGCCCACAGGCAGACTTCTGGGAAATGCTCATAGTGAGTGGCAGGTATCACCTCTGCCGTCCTGGGGCTCAGTTGGCTGGAGATTGTCTGTGGAAAGATGCATAAGCTGCAGCAATCCCCCCTTTCCGCAATTGATCTTGGCAGAAAGTGATTCTGAAAGACCTCAAACACAGCGACGGCAACTTCACCGAGAAGCAGAAGATTGAACTGAACAAGGTATGTGCTTGGACCGCCCTTCCGAACTGACTTCATCCCATTTCCCCAAACACTGCGGTCCCCCGGGTGCCACTGCTGACAGAGAACCCCAGGCAGAGGAAAGGGTGACAAGGCTTCTTGTTGGCCGCCTACCAAGGGATGCTGGAGAGTGGGACCTGGTGTTTATTCAGTATGGTCGAGTAAGATGATGTTTGGGGGAAGAAGCGGATGCTGGCATTCAGCTGTTATGTGGATCTTCTTCCCGAAGATCTCAAAGGGAGCACATTTCACTGGTGCATCAAGCTCCACCCTGGCACCCCCACCTGCCCCCTGCCGCTTTGGTTTGTAACCAGCCTCGCTGTCTGCCCTCCTAGCTGCTGCAGTCCGACTACTACAACCTGACCAAGTTCTACGGTACCGTGAAGCTGGACACCAGGATCTTTGGGGTGATTGAATACTGTGAGAGAGGATCCCTCCGGGTAAGGAACCATGGTCACTTCCTATTGCAGAAGTGGTTCACTACGTGAAAAAGAAAAACAAACAAACAAGAAAACATACTGGAGATGGTTCCCTGTGTGCCTGTAACTCCAGCACCTGGGGATCTAACATCCCCTTCTGGTCTCTATGGGCCCTGCACACATGTGGTGCACATACATGCAGGCAAAGTGCGCATGCACATAAAACAAATTAAGAATTGTCCCTAATGAAATGACATCAGAGGGCTGTCAGAGTGAGTGAGCAGAGTCGTCAGGCTGCATCCCCCCCCCCCCCCCCCGTCCTATGACATCATTACAATCAAGCCATTCGGAAAAGCGGAATAGACAGGGACAGAGTACAGGGAAATCAAGTGCCTGCTTCAGCACATTTTACATTACTTCGCTTGTTTTGGTGTCGAAGGCACAAGGGGCAGGTGCTCAGGTAGCATCAGGTGACCTGCTATACGACCTGTTTCTGCCCCCACGGAGTTTTCACCCCATGCTCCCTCAAATGGAGTGGATGACTCAGCAGGAGCCAGGTGGGCGGAGCAAGTTCAGAGCTGGAAAAGAAGGTGTCCAGAAGAGCCTAGCATTAAGCTAGGACCCTCAAGCCACAGAGCACCCTGAAGGGCGTGCACAACGCGCACAGGGGCAGGTGTCAGAAACAGGCCTCGAAAAAGGCAAGAATAGGCTGGAATCCAGCGCAAGGACTCCGGGCGGGGCTAAAGAATTTGATCCCAACTCTTCAGGTCGGCTGGGCATGAACTCTGGTTACCAGTGGGCAAGGTAATTCTGATGGTCTGAGTTCAGTCTCTGGGTCCCATGTGATCACAGAGGGAGAGACTCAAATTGTCTGAACTTCACGAGAGCGCTGTAGCAAATTCACCCCCACCCCATGTATACAAAATAAATAAATCGGTCTTCATAATAATCTAGAACCTCATAACAAAGCTTGGTGGCAGCTTTAGCCACTGAGCCTTCTTGTCAGCCCTTATTTTATAAACAAACACAGAGACTTGCTAGGGGTGCATGTAATGGCGGCACTCAGGAGGCAGGGGGTGCAGGGAATGGAGGCACTCAGGAGGCTGGGGTGCAGGGAATGGTGTCACTCAGAAGGCCGGGGTGCAGGGAATGGCGTCACTCAGGAGGCTGGGGGTGCAGGGAATGGAGGCGCTCAGGAGGCTGGGGTGCAGGGAATGGAGGCACTCAGGAGGCTGGGGGTGCAGGGAATGGAGGCACTCAGGAGGCTGGGGTGCAGGGAATGGAGGCACTCAGGAGGCTGGGGGTGCAGGGAATGGAGGCACTCAGGAGGCTGGAGTGCAGGGAATGGCGTCACCCAGGAGGCTGGGGTGCAGGGAATGGCGGCGCTCAGGAGGCTGGGGTGCAGGGAATGGCGGCGCTTAGGAGGCTGGGGTGCAGGGAATGGCGGCGCTCAGGAGGCCCTCTCAGGTGACCGCCTCCCCCCGCCCCCGCACTGCGGAGGTCCACGGAGAACTAACTGTCGTCGGCACACGCTGTGATGTTCGAAGAGTCTCATCACAAAGAGCGACAGAGCTTTTCTTTCTCTTTCCTTTCCCCATTTTCCCTGTCAGGAAATGACCTGGGGTTTAGAAACTGGGTGCCAGGAAGGAGGGACATGAAGAGCAAACATATTTCATGTTTTCTCATGTCCTCACCCCACCAGTAAAGGACGAAATCGCGATTCACACACGGAAACTGTCAGCTCAACTCCTTTAAACTTTGATGACTAATTCCTATTCTCTGTATAAACACTGTTTGAAAGCAAACCTAAGATAACGCCCTCCAGACTCGTTGGACACTTAACAAGGCTAGAGTAAAGCTGACCGTGTAACTGACTATAGCCTCACTATGGTTATGAACACTCAGGGAAATATCAATGAAGTGCTGAATATTAAGCTAGTTGTATCCAAAGCAAGACACAACCAATAGAATTTGGTTAATTCTGTGTGTAGTAAAAATATGATAATGTTTTATACCAAAGGTCATAGAACAATCATATGCTCTGTATGTGGATACGATAAGCCCTCGTATCTGACTTTATAGTGCAGGGGTGTGTGCTTTAAGGATATAAAGAATTAGAGAGGGGGCACGCCAGAATGAGACCAGGTGATACAGCCGGCAGTGATTTTCTCTTCTACCTCTTGATATCTTTCAAATTCTGCTCACACTTTGTGGAAGATACTGTTGGGTCCTGGAATTGTGCAAATAATGGGGATCAGATCTCCGAAGTCCATTAACCAGAAGCCATTCTATTTAAAAGCACTGCGGGTGATGGGGTGGAGTGTGGGGCTTCTAACCAGTCAGGGCAGCAGAGAATTATTTGACTCTGTAGCCCTGAGAGAGGGCTACAGGCTCCTTTTCATAGCCAAAGGTGATACACAGGGCACAGTACATACTGGGATTGACTGCGTTCAGGGCATCTCAGTGTCTCAAGACTTGAGCTGGCACTCTCCGGGCACCTCTGAGATCTGAGGGGCACACGGGATTGGTGACTTCTGACTACAATGTTAGTTCAAAATGTTTACATAGTCGTGGGTTCATTTCAGTTGCCTTCCCCTGCCTGGGAGAGCGCAGGGCGGAGGGTTAAAGTGGCTATCCGTCCTCCTACACTCAGAAATAAGCAAATAGGCTACAAGCGTACAACTTTTCACATTCCTGGGCTCTTCAATAGATATGTTCTTTTTGTATTCGAAACAGAATCCTGCCGAGTGGTGCACGTGGACAGATGAGAGCAGGCTAGGATGGGCAAGTGCTGAGCCCAGGAGTGGAAGGAAAGAGTTCCAGAGAGTCCTGGCTGCTCACAGCTCCCTCCTTGCGCCATGGCCGCATCACAAATGACTAACAACTCTAGAACCTCCTGAGAAATTATTGGTGCCACGCCCAAGTTAAAGCAAGACTCTAATTAGGCTTTTTCCTAAAACAAGCAATTGTTCTCCTCCAGGTTATACTGAAAACAGTGGCTTCCTGGTTTAACTGAGCCTTCATAGGATCCACCATAATGTCAGATTAGTATAAGGCCTACTTCCTCCAATTCCTAGGAGAGCTCTCTAAGGACAGAGAGCTTAGCTGACTTAAAGAAAACCCAGAGCAATTAAGTCACCTGAAACAATTAGCATTGAGAATAGGGACAGAGGCCTAATGAAGGAATTCCCAGAAGCAATTCCCTGCTTGAAAACACTGCTCCAGCGGTGGTGGCACACACCTGTAATTCCGGCTCTCAGGAGGCCAATGGCTCTCAGGAGGCAGGTGAGGAGAATTACAACTTCAAGGTAACACAGGGATTTCTGCCTCCAGGCTGTGTGTGCCAGATACACAGGGTGCTTCAGGAGACCCTGCCTCAAAAGCAAAGTGTTTAAAAGCATAGAAAACAAATCCATCTAACCAGTCTTGGTGAGATGGAGCAGGCAAGGCAGATACTGTTCAGTGTGACTCCCCAAGGCCAGTTTCCAGGCAGCGTCTGCTCATCTTTCCCCCCCTACCTGATGGTGAGATTCACCCAACACCTGATTTGTTTCTTTAGAGGTTCGGAGACAGTCTCACACAGCCCAGGCTGACCTCTAACTAATTATATAGCCCAGGTTGCCCTTGAAATTCTGGTCCTCCTGTCTCCACCTCCTAAGTATAGTACATGTTTGATAGTGACAGCTAATGGCTGTGTTTCTGGTTTATGTATTTCCTGTACTATATGTTTTATCATTATCTTAGGTTATTATGCTATAGTATTGATTATTTTAGAACATACTTCCATTTATTGAAAAAAATACCTTACTTTAGAGAAGCACGTTCTGTTAGCCAGCTACATAATTCATCTCAGCTTTCTTTTCCTTTCTTCTTTCCTTCCTTCCTTCCTTCCTTCCTTTCTTCCTTCCTTCCTTCCTTCCTCTTTTCTTTTCTTTTTACTTTCTTGAGAGAGGGTTTCACTACATAGCCCAGGCTGACCTCACACTGGTAGAAATTCTCTTGTTTAAGATTCCTCATTTTGATGGTAATTGATTTATTCTTGTGTTGTTTTGTTTCTCGTGACCCTGGGAGCAAGATTGTGCAGAGAGGAAAAGAAAAAGAGAGGCAGAGAGAAAGAGACTGTGTGTGCGTGCGTGTGTGTGTGTCTGTGTCAGAGTGAGGGAGAGAAAGCCATTCTACACTAAAGCATGTCCATGATATAGAGGCTTTGTGCCCTGTAGTCTGGACTTTGAAGGCCCTAGGCTCTAGGTTTCTGTGAGAACACCGCATGACAGTCACACAGTAAAATCGTCTAACACACTTCTCAGCCTGTAGCTCTGTCAAGCAACCCATGATGGTGTGTGATGATAAAACCACGGTGGTGGTGTCCCAGTGTGTTCCTGACTCAACAGCCTCACGAAGGCAGTCTCTTTATTTGACCAATGAAAGTAACACATAGACAGAAGGCCCTCGTACATCACTGAACTCTAATCTCTCCATGCCATCTTTCCCACAGTGTTTCATCCTCTTCCTTGTGTGTGTGTTCTTCTCTTGTCCTCAGGAAGTTCTAAACGACACGATTTCCTACCCTGATGGCACATTCATGGACTGGGAGTTTAAGATCTCTGTGTTATATGACATTGCTAAGGTAAGAGGCGCATACACAGACGCATTCATGAAAGTGAGACAATGTAACAAGTTACCAGGTGTCACTCACACCGGTATCACTGTGACAACAGTGATAGAGTAGCTATGGTGTATATAGGAGTTGATGAAATGATGTGTGCACTCACGCATTTTCGTTGATTTGTCAGAAATAAAACCCATATAAGATAATTTCCAGTCTGCTAGATTTTAGGAAGAAATCCAGTCCAGTCATTTCCTTCCTAAATGTAAGACTGTCTTATCAGTCCTTTTGGATCAAGGCAGCAGAGAGCTAGACATGTACATGATCACAAATGAACAGTCCAAACGAACAGTAAGTGAAGACACGGGACCAGGAAAAGCAGGGCTGGTGAGGTGGCTCAGTCGGTAAAGCACTTGCTGCTCAAACACAAGAACTGAGTCCAATCTCAGAACCCACGTAAAAATTATCAGCCATGGTGGCGCACATCTGTAATTCTAGAACTGGGAAGGAGGAGACAGGCAGATTGGCCCGGGCTCACTGGCCAATCAGCCTGGCCTAACTGTCAGACACACAAGGCGGGGGGGCTTTCCAGATGGCTTCAGGGATGACTCACTCGTCCCACAAGCCTGATGGTGTGAGTAGAACCCCCAAAACTCACAGGGGAGAGACAACCAACTCCTGGGCGTTGTTCTCTGACCTCCTCATGCATTCTGTGGCACGCATGCACCCACACACATGCATCAAACACACAGCAACCAAAAGAAAACACGATTTAAGAAAAAATAACGAGGTAGACGGAACCTGAGTAACAACACAACCAGAGGCTGACCTCTGACCTTTCTTCCCATGCACCCACAGTGTCCCCACCCCCACACATGCATAATCCCAAAGCCCTATGTCCTGTATAGTGTGCAGCTACTCCACTAGAGCTGACATGCGCCATCCTTTTTGTTCCTGTTATGGGCTGTACCCCGCAGCGTACCAGCAAGCACCAGGGTTTTCACAGTCCCTTTAAAGCAAGGTTTACAGCACCGAATTTAAAATCGGATAGCATGGCAACATGTACAGAGAAATCAACTCAAAATGTCGTTCCTGTCCTTCAAACGGTCATTCAGCCAAAGCCTGCGATGGCTCTTTGTTTTCTCACCATCTGAAACATTGCAGGGAATGTCATATCTGCACTCCAGTAAGATTGAGGTCCATGGGCGTCTGAAGTCCACCAACTGCGTGGTGGACAGTCGGATGGTGGTGAAGATCACAGATTTTGGGTGCAATTCCATCCTACCTCCAAGAAAAGGTCTGTGCATTTTTTTTACTTTCTTTATTGAAATTTCTACCTAACTTACATAGTCATTTTCAGTATCATCGGAAGGGCCCAGAAAAAGACCACGAAGACACACGAGTTGTGTGAGGAAGGAATGCAAACCTTTCCCCCCCGCCCCGTTCTTTAGCACAAGTCACAGAGAAGTGACCTCAGAAATCTAGACTTCATTCCGACATATTTTCTAGCTCCAAAACTGAAGGTCTCATTTCCAACTCTGTGTAACAATCCTTTGGGTTTTGTCCTCCAAAATAGAAGAAAAAATATAATCCTGCCTCTATTTCCACAATCCTGTGAAGTTTAACATAGCATTGGACTAAATATTTCCATTGGTGTGTGTGTGCACATTCACTTGTGAGCTCCAGACAAGCCTGAGTCTAGGCAGGAGCCTTCGGTCCCTCTCCACTTTATTTACTGAGGTGGTCTCACATCTAAACCAGGCCTGCCCATCGGGCCTTTCTGACTGACCAGCTTGGCCTGGGGAATCGGTCTCCACAGTCTGAGAGCTGACTTGGCAGGCAGTCACCAATCCTCCCACCACTCACATGGGTTCTGAGGTCTCCAAACTCAGGTGGTCACTGTCACACAAGTGCTCTGCCCACGGGGCCGTCCTCCCACACCCTAATGAGATCTTCTAAAAGACCTGCTGGGTGCCATGTTGGTTCCTAAAGTAAAGAAACAGAGCATTTAATGAGGTGAGACATATCCCATCGTCCTCAGCTTTTCCCAACTGGATCTGCAGATTATGGATGTCTGTTACCTGAACTTTCAGCCTAATAAAAGCACCTCCCTCAACTTTGTCCTGTTGGCGTCTCACACACAGACCTGTGGACTGCCCCGGAGCACCTGCGCCAAGCCAACATCTCTCAGAAAGGAGATGTGTACAGCTTCGGGATCATTGCCCAGGAGATCATCCTCCGCAAGGAAACTTTCTACACGCTGAGCTGCCGGGACCAGAATGGTGAGTCAGACCTCCCCCACGGCCTGGCAGGGAGCCAGACCATCTGCACTCTAGTCTCACTGGCCCATCTCTGGTCCCACATCCCAGGCCTCTTTCTCAATTGCTCAAGGAATGACTCTTTCTCTGAGTTACACATTCTAGGACTGCAAAGGCTCAGGATTAGAGCGCTTGGCCAAGTGCCATTATTATGTATATATATCACATCTGGGTGCTAAAGGTTGTGCCTTCTCTTTCTAGCTGTCCACACCTGTGATCCCAACACTCGGGGTGGAGTGTCTTAGTTAGGGGTTTCTATTGCTGTGAAGAGACACCATGATCACGGCAGCTCAGCTGGGGTGGCTTTCTGACAGCTTCAGAGGTTCAGTCCACTGTCAGCATGACGGGGAGCATGGCAGCTTGCAGGCAGACGGTAGCTGAGAGTTCCACATCGTGCAGGCGACAGGAAGTTGACTGACAGCCACACTGAGGGAAACTGAGCCAGAGAGACCACAAAACCTGTCCTCACAGTGACACACTTTCTCCATCAAGGCCACACTTCCTGAGAGTGTTGCTCCCTTTGGGGGCCTTTTTTTTTTTTTTTTTCTAACCACCACTTGGAGGCAGGAGAATCAGGAGTTCCTGACTACTTTCAAGTCAGCCCGGCCTGCATGAGACCCTGTCTCCAAAAAAAGCCAAAACAAAAAACAAACAAACAAAGCAACAACAACATACACATTCTTCCTGCCCCCTCTAGCTCTCCTCCTGATCTCAGAAGGGAAGGTACCTGCCTACTAGCATACTAGCATACGCTAGCGAGACAGCACGTGCACTTCATTCTTTTTGGAAACACCGCTTAGTTTTCTGTGCCGTTCTCGCTGAGGGCAAGCACTTTGCTCCGTTCATCTGATCTTCACTTTCTGAGCATTTACTATGCACTAACCCATGACTGGAGGTCAGGTGACTGAGGGATCTGGGAGGCAGGGGACAGAGCGTGGGACAGAGAGAGCCCCGTGGAGGCAGTGGTAGAATCTGAGGTGTTTAGGTGTTCAAGTGTCAGCTGTCTATCTGAAGGGCGGCTCCTGGGTTGTGAAGTGGGAGAAGACTCCTCCCACCTGACTCTCCTCAGTCACACTCCTACTGGACTAAAGAGCCAGCATGGGGTGAGCCAATTCAGAGGTGCCCAACAGTCCTTGCTGGGGTTCCTCTTGTGATGTCATTATTCTCATCCCAATCAGAGAAGATTTTCAGGGTGGAAAACTCAGATGGAATAAAACCGTTCCGTCCGGATCTGTTCCTGGAAACTGTAGATGAGAAGGAACTGGAGGTGAGTCAGTGTTCCCAGTCTTCCGCGGTCGGTCTGCTGTAACGGTCTTCCACAGAGTCTGTGGGCGAAACCGCAAAAATGTATTCATGTAGAGAAACGCTACGGCCTCCAGGTTCCTTGGAGGTGGCCCATGCCACAAACTCTCTGTGGCTTTCCTTGGCGTGTAGCCCCCTAGTGACATCCTCTTGCCTCTCCTGTTTTGCTTTTTCTCATCTCTTCTGCCAATTAGAACATCAGTGACTCCATATGGACTCACCCAGGGAACCTAGTACAATTGGCCTCTCTCGAGATTTCTCGGTTAACTGCATTTGAGATGGTCAAATGGTCTCCTTTGTTGGTAGCTTATTCCCCCTTTGAGGTTTCAGTTACCAGCAACCACTGAGGTCCAAAATTACTAAACGGGGAATTCCAGAGTAAACCATTTACAACCTCATTATTTTTTTACCCTCCCTAAACACCACATGTTCTCATAAAACATTTAATCCCTCCCATAAACCTAGCCTTATCCAAACGGTCACCACGTTTCAATGAATTGCACCCGAGAGGCCGGCTGGTTGTGGTAGTGTAGGTGGCAGGGTTCATACCATGAAAAGGGGAGAACCTCAGATTGATCCTCACCATCATGGCAGATTCTTGTGAGATGCCCCCTGCCTTGATCACGGAGGAGAACATGGTGAGCACCCTGAGCTAAGCCACCTTCATCTTCTTTGCAGGTCTATCTACTCGTCAAAAACTGTTGGGAGGAGGATCCAGAAAAGAGGCCAGATTTCAAGAAAATCGAGAGCACACTAGCCAAGATATTTGGGTATTGCTGACATTTTTGCTTTTCTTCCTCAATTTTGGATTCCTCGGTGATAGATAACTGATATTTAGCCACACCAGGGAATGAAAATGCTTATGTCTATAAAATTCTCAGGCTGTAACCAACACCTGTCACATGAAAGTCAAATGATTCAGAGATAAAAAGGCCTCTTCTCAGGGATATACTCACTTATAACTTTAAAAGCTCAGGGACAAAATAAATAATAATCAATCATATTTTTATTTAAAAAAATAGTTTCCAGAGGCTAGAAAGATGGTTAAGTAGTTAAGAGCATGTACTGTAGCCAGGCGGTGGTGGCACACGCCTTTAATCCCAGCACTTGGGAGGCACAGGCAGGTGGATCTCTGAGAGTTTGAGGCCAGCCTGGTCTACAGAGCTAGTTCCAGGACAGGCTCCAAAGCTGCACAGAGAAACCCTGTCTCAAAAGACCAAGAAAAAGGGAAGAAGGAGGAAGGAGAGGGAGGGGGGGAAGAGAAGGAGAGGAAGAGGAAGAGGAGGAGGAAGAGGAGGAAGAAGAGGAGGAGGAAGAGGAGGAGGAAGAGGAGGAAGAGGAGGAGAAGGAGGAGGAGGAGGAGGAGAAGAAGAAGAAGAAGAAGAAGAAGAAGAAGAAGAAGAAGAAGAAGAAGAAGAAGAAGAAGAAGAAGAAGAAGAAGAAGAAGAAAAAGAGACGTACTGTCCTTGCAGAGGATCCAAGTTTGGTTCAGATAACGCACACCAGGAGGCTCACAATGCATTTAACTCCCCCTCCAAGGGTTATGATGCTTCTGGCTTTCCTGGGCAAATGTGTTCAGGACACAGTTCCTTCACCACACACACATACATAAGTTAAAAATAAATCTTAAAGAAAATAAAATTTCCAAGAGAACATAAAAGTTGGGGTGCATGGGCAAGTTGGGAGGACCTGAAAAGAGTTAAGGGAGTGGGAAAAAACAGAGTCAAAATATACTGTATGAAAAAATTGAATTAAACATCCAGACCCTTCTATAAGTCTAACCTGGGTCCCAAGATTCTGTAAAGCTTATGAGAAGTTCTTTTTTTTTAAAGTTTACTTATTTCATATGTATGGGTGTTTTGCTTGCATGGATGTCTGTGTGCTCTGTGCAAGCAGTGCTCACCGAGGCTAGAAAAGGCTTCTGACCCTGGGACTGAAGTTACAGACAGTTGTGAGCTGCCATGAGGGTGCTGGGAATCAACCCAGACTTTCAGGATGAGCACCTAGTGGCCTTAATCACCTACCCAACTCTCCAGGCCCAAATGGGTAATTCTTAAGACTAGCAGGTTCTTAATATTTTTAAGATCTACTGTTCAGTATTAATTATTTGTGTGATGTGTAGGTTTGTGCATATGTGTACAGGTGCCCAAGGAAAATAAAGGTGCCAGGTTCCTGGGGCGCTGGGAGATGAACTCGGGTCCTCTGGAAAACCAGCACAATCGTACTGAGCCATCTCTCCAGCCCCTGAGGTCGGCAAGTTTGAAAGGTCTCCAAAATCACCAGCTTTGACCCAGACACTTTCTGAATCAGATTTGCTTTTCTGAATCAGAACAGTGTTCAAGGTCAAAGTGGGGGGTTGTACCCCATTATCCAGTGATACTGGGTGCTGTGTAATTTCAGTTAGTTCAGTGCAGACGAGAGCTAGGAATTCAAGTTTCCATGGTAGGAACCATAATGGCTTGCTGAGGGACAGAGGGTAAAACACTTCCCCTCACAGGCTACCAACTTCCTTGTTCATAAAATTGGAGTGAACTGAATGGTTTCTATCATTCCTTCTATTTCTGACTTTCTGGAGGTATCATTATTTCCAAAGATTCAGATACCTGGGAAGGTGGAAATCCAAGGCCAGGGTGGGAGCTGAAGCTAATTGAGACTGTGGTCTGATTGGCAGAACAGCCCACTGTTTGTAGCAGGAAAGAACAACAGATTAAATCCCTCCCTTTGCACTCCTTCCCGGACCTCTCACTGAGGTTAGTATCAATAACATGAACCCTCATGGAGATACAGGGGCCCCCAGTCTTCAGCTTTGACTGTGGTTCTCAAACATGGCTGCCCAACTGAAATCCCCTGAGGAACTTCAAGAAAACATGACACCCGACTTCTACCCTAAAACATTTGATGCAATTGGTCTCAGGTGTAACCTGGCATTGGAAGTTTTAATAGCTCCTCAGGTGATGAAGATTCACAGTCAAGACATGAAAACTTTTAATTGAATCCATTCAAAGGGAATAAAACAATCGATCATTATTTCTTGTACCTGCTCCTGATTCCATTCTGCTCAGCTAACCTCTATCAGTGGAGCCAAGTAAGCATCCCTTGGGAGCCTGTTTACAAAAAAAAAAATATGTCTCTTGGGACTGTAGAGATGGCTGAACAGTTGTCACAGAAGGACTGCAGTGAGTTCAATCCCCAGAACAACCAAGTTGTCCTCTGGCCTCTAAACCCATATCATGGCACTTTCTCTTTCTCTCTCTCTCTCTCTCTCTCTCTCTCTCACACACACACACACACACACACACACACACGGTGGGGGACAGAGACAGACACACAGAGAGACAAAGATAGACACAGAGACAGACAGACAGACACACACACACACAGACAGACAGACAGACAGACACACACACACACACACACACACACACATTCACACAAAGCGAGCCATCTCCTCCTGAGAGCCGAAGTGGGAACTTGTCAATGACGTGGCATCTTAGAACCTCCCCCACCATGCCTTCGCACATTGTAAGCATTATCTTTAACATCCATGACATGTGAAAACCCCACGCGCCCCTTCCGTGACACACGTAAGAGCTCTTTGTCTGTTACCACCCGCAGCCTTTTTCATGACCAAAAGAATGAATCCTACATGGACACCTTGATCCGACGTCTCCAGCTGTATTCTCGAAACCTGGAACACTTGGTGGAGGAGAGGACGCAGCTGTACAAGGCGGAGCGGGACAGGGCTGACCGCCTGAACTTCATGCTGCTCCCACGGTAAGGCGACTCTCCTGCAGTCGTGGCTTCCCTGGTCCCACAGCCAGGCTCCGGGGCTCCCAGCTGAACCCTTCAGCGTTCCCGCCTCTCACTGTTGCTGGGATTGTTCTAGATTTGGTCTGGCCTTGTATTCACTTGGGACTGTGTAGGATGTCTTCCTTTTATAGACCCGTGAACAGATTATTGGGGTTGAAGGTGCTTATGCCTTGCCAAGCCCCACTTCCTAAAGCAAGGCATTTTGGGAGAATCCTGGACTGAGCAGAGAGATGTGAGTTCCGACACCTTGTTAAGCTTACAGCCTTCAGGCAAGCGCTGTCTGTCTGCCCTTGGTCTCAAAAGCGGAAACTCAAGTCAAGTCTCCTGTGCAATGTGTGAACCATGAGACCTTCAGTGTTAGGTTCTTTGCTTTCTTTCTTTGTATCACAAGGGAACTCTGAGTTGTAAGTAGAAGTTGCCAGAGGGAGAGTAGGTGGGCAACGCTCCTCAGATGCCTCGCCACCCGGGCGTCCAGGAGCCAACATTGGCCTCTTCTCTGTGAAGCTGGAGCACACTCGGGACAGAAGTCCCAAGACAACTTCATGTTTTCCAAGCACTGGCATTCGAATACGTTCCTGAGGGGTGTTAAGATAAACAGGGAATTACACCATGATGGTTTGGCCCGTGGCTTTGTACAAGCAAGAAATGACGGTCTTTTCCCATTATGGTGTGGTGAGCGGTCACTTCAGTGTGTGAAGGAGTTCCAGTAAAATCATGGAAACCGAGGCCGGTGTCACAGAAAGGAAACCGTCACTTTCCCGTGACATCCATGCTGGACTCTACAGTAATGGTGGCTTGTCCGGGTTACTCCTCTCTCAACCCCTCCCAGATCCACCCCCTCCCAATCTAATGACTTTTTTCCAAATAGAAAAATAGTTTCTTCTCCATTAGCCTGGGCAGAGAGGTGGAGGGGGGGTGCACACATGTCCCACTTAATCCCTGAATCTAGGAGAAGCCCAATGGAACCATGAGCCTTTCCGCTCTTACACACAGGCTGGGAGAGCATTCTGAAAATACACTAGAGCCCCCTCCTCCACCGCCACCTCTTTGTCAAAGAGGGTAGGTGTCGCAGCGTACCATAACCTCATTGTATTCTTCAGAATCCCTCGCCTGGAAAGTAATGCTTAGTTGACAAAAATAATACTTTCGCTACCAGGTGATAGGCATGGATTTTCTGGAAGATCCACAGGCATTCTGCAATTGTTACTCTCACCTCCAAATCTCCTCCATCTCCCTGAACATCCAGGGTCTGGGTCGCAGACGGCTCACAGTGCACAGATTGGTGTTGCTCGGTCCTAGTGACAGCTCTGTCCAAAGGGATCACCGGAAATTCCCACTTCCTTTTCAGCCCTTCATTTTCTTCTATATATAAAAATGGAGGAGTTAGGGACACTTCAGTGGTTAGGAGCATTTGCTGCTCTTGAAAAAGACCTGAGTTCCCAGCATTCACTTGGCGGCCCACAACCATCCCTAACTCCTGTCCTAAGGGATCTTATGCCCTCCTCTGGCCTCTGCAGGTACCAGGCACGCATGTAGTATATACATACATGCAAGCAAACACTTGTACAAAATAAAGTAAAATGAGGGATTGGTTCTCATGATCTGCTGTAACATTCCCAACTTTTTGGTTCTGATACTAAGGTTCTGTATTTCTACTCAGACTCCCCTCAGAATGACCCCAATGGCAGCAGAGACTCCAGTCACCTCCCATGCCTCCTCCTCCAAGGGAAAGGCAACTTGGCCCCTAATGGAAGTCCCAATCCATTTGGATGCTTCTGTTGTATTGCTTGCTCTGAGAAACCTCCCCTTCCATCTCTTCAGTGAGACTTCTCTTTTTGTTTTTGTTTTTTAAATTTATGTGCATTGGTGTTTCGCCTGCATGAGGGTGTCAGAGACCCGGAACCGGAGTTACAGACAGCTATGAGCTGCCATGTGGGTGCTAGGAATTGAACCCTGGTCCTCTGGAAGAGCAGCCAGTGTTCTTAACTGCTGTGGCATCATTCCAGCCCCCAGTGAGGCTTTCTGTTGTGGTTTCCTTTGGCATCCTTTGCTGAAGTTGCAGCTCAGACACAGTGTGGTTGACTTTACTTTTCAAAGGACTTAAATCTAGTTCAAAATAGCCAACAAATTCCAATTTAAATATATCAAAATGAACGATGACAGCATTATTCATTTGGCATGATATTAAATAATACCATGACGCGTGTGACAGGAGCACAAGTGTTGGCTTTGAGGACAGGGGTAGTGCACGTAGCCTTGGGGTCAATTTCTTCCGTCAGTGATGCACTCCTTATGTAGGCTTCTGAAAATGGCGCTGTGCTTGTTTGAAGTTGGTTGTCAATGGAGACACGTATAGGTATTAGAGTTAGACAGGTGTTAGGGCTGTGCATTTATGTGTATCATTGATAATCTAAGTTAATGTTGAAAATGCTTTTATTCATCCAAGTTTAAATACATACATATACATGCATGTGGGCAATGTATTCATCTACACAGTGTATGCAATCTCTTCCTTTTGCTTCCTGGGCAGTCACTGGAATTCATTAAAAAGCTCAAATTTCTGAATCCTGGTGACGGTTGCTACCATCCAAATTGTTTATGTTAAGGCAAGAAAACCCTACAGAGGTTAACCATGGTTTTCGGTCCTCCTTCATCCAGGCCAGTGGTGAAGTCCTTGAAGGAGAAAGGCATCGTGGAGCCAGAGCTGTATGAAGAAGTCACGATCTATTTCAGTGACATCGTTGGTTTCACAACTATCTGCAAGTACAGCACCCCCATGGAGGTGGTGGACATGCTCAATGACATCTACAAGAGTTTCGACCAGATTGTGGATCACCATGATGTCTATAAGGTAACAGACTGGCCCTCAGGCTGCGACAGCTGGGCAGCCCAAGGCCACAGGGCCTACACCCTTGCTCCTGCTTCCTGTCGCCCCTTGTCCAGCAGACACCAAGCGGTTGATAAGAACACTCCCTGTTCTTCCAGAGGTCCTGAGTTCAGTTCGCAGCTCTCAATTCAGGGGGCTCAGAACTGCCCGTAACTCCAGCTCCAAGGGACCTGTCACCCTCGTCTGTCTTCCCCAGGCACCTGCGTTTATATGCGTGCAGAAGCCACACATAGGCACATACAAACACACACCCAAAATAAATAGACAAACCTCTAACACTTGATGAAGTGATGGCTGAATCCGAGCTGAAACGGAAGAGGTGTGGAAGGATGGAGAGATGTCAAATGTCCAAACGAGCCCCACCTTCTAAGGAGCGGCACAGAGGACCAAATTACAACAAAAATAAATTCGGGCGACAAATGTAGAGGGGGTGACAGAGTTTCAAATCACCTCCAAAACAATGGGTAGCATTGAAGCTGACTGCGAACAAAGTGGAGTCAGGATAAGCACAGCACAAGACTGCAAAAATGCCCGATTCCCAAAGGAACCTACAATTACTGTTGGGGGAAAAAACCTATGTAGAAAATGATAACCACTGAAGATGATTTTCCGGTCATTTAGTATATTACTAAAATTTTATAGGGTCAGTTGGATTATTTAATTGGTCCAGAGAAGGAGGCACTCACATACCCATACACTTAACAACTGAAATTAAAAGTAAATAATTTAATAAACTGACTGACTTTCATGTAGGTGCCCACAGGGGGCAGAGTAGAGCATCTGCTCCCCTGGAGCTGAGGTTACAAGCAGGTGTGAGCCACTGTGTGGGGCTGGGAGCTGCGCCTTGGTCTTTTGCGAGTGCAGCAGGCGGTCTCAGTCTCAGCCACTGAGCCAGGTCTCCAGACACACAACCAGATTATTTGAACATTGGCAGAACTGTCGCTCCATCTGCACAGTCTGTATAATTATGAGACAATGTGACATGGTTAAAGTCCTCCGGAGCTGTTTCGTCGTCAGGTTAACTGACTACTAGAAGAAAAGTTA
This sequence comes from Myodes glareolus, assembly GCF_982192425.1. Lineage (NCBI taxonomy): Eukaryota > Metazoa > Chordata > Mammalia > Rodentia > Cricetidae > Myodes > Myodes glareolus. Next base: position 16,025,321 of record NC_142028.1, read on the forward strand.
CCTGGAGAAACTGGCATAGAACTGGCCCTGAGCGAGGTGCACAGAACTGTGCCCCTACAGAGCTCCCAGCCCCGATTTGTGTATGCATTCAGTGCAGACTTCCGTTCAATCCTGGTGTCTTCCCACGGGGCAGAGCCACTGATGAGAGCATGTTCCCACAGGTAGAAACCATCGGCGATGCCTATGTGGTGGCCAGCGGTTTGCCTATGAGAAACGGCAACCGACATGCGGTAGACATTTCCAAGATGGCCCTGGACATCCTCAGCTTCATAGGGACCTTTGAGTTGGAGCACCTCCCTGGCCTCCCAGTATGGATTCGCATTGGAGTTCATTCTGGTAAGGCGCTGGGCGTCCTAGCAAGTGGGAGTTACTTACAACAGAGCACACAGGAGCATCTTGATATGATTTGCTTTTCGTCAAAGACTCCTTAAATTCTGCATGCCAAATGTGGGGTTCATTACACGTCCTGGCACAATTAGACCCAGTTCCTAGAGAACACTTGAAGCAACACCACGGATAGGACTGTCGTCACAGACATTCTGAATTTCCAGTGAAGTCGTTACCTCTACTGTCTCACTTATCGTCTCCCCCCCCCCCCCCCAGTTCTGACTTCCTGTTCATCTCCCATTAGAACAGTGCAATCCCTGGGGCTGGAGCGAAGCCTTAATGGTGAAGAAAGCACGCTACACATGGCGAGCGCCTGAGTTTAGTTCCCAGCAGCCATGCTGGGCGGCTCACAACCTGGAGATCTGAGGCCCTCTTCCTGTCCCCTCCAGCGCTTGCGTTCACATGCACCTCCCCACACGAAATGGACGCATGCACGGAATGAAAAGTAAAATCCGTTTTAGAAAAGGAAAAATATTTTCTTAAAAATATGCGGTTCAGAGGAAAACAGCTGGGTGGATTCCTCCAACATTTATACCTACTCCACAGAAAGCACATGGTGATAGCCCTGGACCCCAGATCAAACTAATGAGTTTACTTAAGAAAGAACAATTCACAGACTGTGTCCTTCAGATCCAAAGTGTTTCAGCAGGCAACATGGACAGGGAGCATCTACAGACAGAAAACAGAAGTGAGATTGGTGGGGCGGCGCCTGCTCTGATCCTCGCCCTGCAAGGCCGAGTCAGGAAGGTCTCAAACTGGAGGCCGTCTGGAAAACTGAGGTGGGGGAGAGAGCAGAGGTGAGAGACTCAAGGTAGGGAGCGGCCTAGGCCTCCAATGTAGTTTACAGCCTTGAATATAGAGACTTGAGAAGATAAGTAGTCAGTCTTATAGAAACACATAGCTGAGGGTAAGTCATATCCACCCTAGGTGTCCAACAGCAGAGGAATGGAAAAAGAGCATGTGGCACATAGGCCCAGTGGAGAGGCACATCCTGCAAATATTTACATTATGATTCATACAGTAGCAAAATCACAGTTATGAAAAAGTAACAAAAATAATTTATGGATTGGGGTCACCACGACATAAGGAACTGTATTAAAAGGTCTCAGCATTAGTAAGGTTGAGAACCACTGTCCTAGCTGGAAAGCCAGTCTTCAGTTCACGTGTTGATGTTTGACTCTGCATCCAGTCGTCCCTGCAAACCCTGATGCGATGACCCTTCTTCCCAGTGGTCACATTAACTTTTCCTGAGGAGACATGAACATCTACTTAGGGCAGCTACCAGAGAGAGCTTGGTGGGCCAGGAAGTCCTTCATTGGGTTTGCTTACAAGAGTTTGGGTGATCTCAAATAACCACATCACTCAAAAGTCCCTAGGATGATGGCTCCCTCCTGTTGCACGGATGGTGTCCCTGCTTCAGTACGTCTCCCACCTCATACATAAAAACTGTAGCATCTCCCCGGATCACATGCAACTAGGGCAGAACCACAGCTAGGAGAAAGAAATGGGAGGAAGCGAACAAAGGAGGGAAGGATGGAGAGAGAGAGAGAGGAATGGAGAGAGGGAGGGCCTGAATCTCAGATAAGGGTCTAAGGATCCTTCTATAAAGCAACATCAGCAGCTGCTCTGACCAAGACTGTGGCTGTGTATGCTTAAGAGATGCAAGCCCCAAGCGCCCACCCGTGATGCGATAATGCAACTCTTTCCTTGTTCTGCGTGTTAGGAACATCCTTGTGCCACAGACTTAATCTAGCCGCATTTGTGTGGCCTGGGATGCGTACAGAAGACTCTGCCAAGTCCCTGTCTTCTGAGCGTTCCATGATCTGCCACCAGTCCTAGAAACAGCACCCTGAAACAGACACAAATGTGGACAACTGTGTCTTCGGCTCTGCGGTTCCTTCTAGCAATCCAGAGTTCAGGGCTGTGTGCTTCAGGACAGCAGGCAAGCTGTGGGGCCGTCTGAGCCCTTCTTGGGAGCCCTTGATTTTTAAATGTTGGCATTTTTGTGACCTGAACCCCTGATGTTATTGTGTTCATTGAAAATCTGAGTGTTTTTTGCTATAACCCAAACCTGAGAGAATGCATTTATTCATTAAAAGAATCACACGTGTTCAGCCGTGTCTCCATGCCTTGAAGTATTCAGCCTCACAACCTGACTGTGAGAGAGGCTCACCCATCCCAGCTCCATTTTTCAATGTGCAATGATGCTCCTCTTTGTCCTTTATTCTAGGCCCCTGTGCTGCTGGTGTTGTGGGCATCAAGATGCCTCGTTATTGCCTATTTGGAGATACAGTCAACACCGCCTCTAGAATGGAATCCACTGGCCTCCGTAAGAAGGGGGGTTGCTGCTTTCCTTAGAGAACGGAGATTCTCTCTTCCAGCAGATGCACTTGTAGAATTCGCTACATCGTGGTGAGGTGCAAAGTGTCAGCGGAAGGCAGATGGACCCTCACATGGGCCAGACTTGATTGAGCCTGTGTTAGCAGACTCACCATGTTTGATTTTGTTGTATTTACCCTGATTATTTTAGCCTTTTTTTCCTTCAGCTTTAGACTGGTTCTGTATTTCTGGACCACGTGCAATGAATTCAGGCATGTTCTAGCTGGACTAGCCATGAACTTTAGCATAGACCTGTGTAAACCGTGTGGTCTCCAATGGGAAAGCTATCGACCAGACCCACACTGGCTCGGCTTCACCTTTCCCATTTATTTGATTTCTCTAGAAACTGATTTGTTCTAGAAATTCGTTAGTGCACAAGGTTTCAGGTTCCTCTTCAGATTGGATCAGCCCTTGACATTCTTCAAAGGCGTGTGTCTGGCAGAACTGAGGAACCCTGCACGGCATGCAGTAGACAATCAGTGTTAATGATAGTGATAAACATACAGTAGATGCTCTATCTATATTAATAACAGTGATAATAGTAAAAAATGTATAGTAGAGGGAAGAAAAGCAGTAGCCGGTGATGTCTAAAAGCTGGCGAAAGCAGGATCCAGGACAGGATTTTGGTGGTTAAACTGGCAATGTGTTCTTAGCGTGTACCACAGAATCAAATCATCAAGAAAAGAACGAGGTGGGAGTCAAACAGATTTAGACTAAAATACAAACTGTCACCTGCAAATGTTGGGGGAGTTACTCCATCTCTCAAGGCCTCAGGAAGAGGAACACAGAGGATGAGATGTCTCTCTTGTTAGGAGGGTTTCTGGACAGGACTTGGATGATGTGCCGTTAAGCACTTGGCGGTCCTCTGGTTGATGGAGGATGTCCGCTATTCTGGCCACTGTCATGGTTTGTGGTGTGGCTGTCGAGCATCTATCATTGGGCCTTTAGGTGGGACTCCCTCATCACTTGTTTTTCAGAAGGATAATAGTGCTGTTGAAGAGGAAAGTTTGAAAAAACTCAGAACCCAAATCTTCACCTTGTTGGCAGTACCTTAGCTGTTAGGAGTGGCAACATTCAGAACCCTAAAAACGCAATGCCAGACCCTTTTTCCTGTGTGGGTAGTATTTTCTCTTCTCACTGACGCTGTTTTTAAAGGCCATTCACTAAAACATCCGTGAGTGTTTCTCCACAATGGAGGAGATGCTTAGAGTGTTGTTGACACCGAGAGTCAGGTAGAATCCAATGTGGCCACAGCAGACGTCAACACGGGGGGGACGTTCATTGGTCTGGTTTGTGTTTCCAGCCTTGCGGATCCACATGAGCAGCTCCACAATAGCCATCCTGAAGAGAACAGACTGCCAGTTCCTGTATGAAGTGAGGGGAGAAACGTACTTAAAGGTAAGGAGGCGGCAGACGCATGCAAGCAAGCACGCAGACACATGTGGGCCACATGTGACCCACAAGCACTCAGACACATGCGGGCCACATGTGACCCGCACGCACTCAGACACACGCGGACCACGTGCGACCCTCCACCAAGAAAGTTAGAAAAGACAAAGGTGAAGAGCCCTTCCCTTCCTCCTTGCAGGGACCTCCATCCATCATCACTGAAGAAAGAGCATCCATCCAAGCTGTGAATCCAGATTGCTCTGTGCTCCAGCAAGCCCTTTAGATACCCTGTGCTGGGACCAACATGCTAAAAAGCATTGCTCCCAAGCTGGAGAGGTGGCTCAGAGGTTAAGAGAGCTGGCTGCTTTTGTAGAGGTCCCAGGTTCAATTCCCAACATCCACTTGGTGGGTCACCGCCATCTGTAACTCTAGTTCTAAGAAATCTGGTGCCCTCTCTGGGTCTCCACAGGTATTGCATGCACACACTATACAAGCAGGCAAAAACACTCATATACATATGCATATACATATACATATAGTAAAATAAATAAATCTAAAAATAATTAAATAATAAAACAACTCCAATGACAGTGTCAAAACACTGCCATCATCTCCTCCCCATCTATATACATCTGTCCCTAGCTGCTCTTCCCAACCCGAGAGCTCAAACCAGTCAGGATTTACCGAAGTCAAAACCCCTGTTTGCTCATTTTTTAATATAGCTGTCTCAACAGCTGCTTTTACCATTCTGAAGCTGTGGACCATTGGCTACTAAGATGTGGCTACTCCTCACTACTGAGTCCTTGTTGAACTGCAGGAGTCCAGACACCTTGCTGGGCCTCCGGAGACTCTCTGAATGAACAGACCAAGCATTCTGATGTTTATGACACACGGATGTTTGAGGATCAAGGCTATAGGTTCTCTATGCTCTGTCTCACTTTTTCTTTCTTGTGTATGTGTGTTGGATACACATACATGTATGAGAGCACACTTATGTGTGTACACTTGCAATGTAAAGACCTGAAGTCGATATCAGGACTCTCCTTCATTCTCCGAAGCAGAGTCTCCCATTCAAATCTAAAGCTGGCTAAATATGGCTCATCTAGATGGCCCGGCTGGCCTGAGGCTTCTCTGTCTGTCTTCTGAGGCTGGAGTTATGGGTAGGAAGAAAACCCACCCAGCATTTGTGTGAGTTTTGAGGATTCAGACCCTGGTCCTCTTGCCAGTATGACAAACACTTTACCTGCTTCTCATGATTGGTACAACTGCCCTGTGACATCACCAATTGTCCCCTCTCAGATGCTCTTTAAAATGATCAGAATCTTTTCACCATTGGTCTGAAGCCAGCAACTGACCAGACACTGTTTTTGTCACTGGGACCCATAAATTCTGTGCCATGTAATTGCAGTTGCAAATTGGGAAATGTCACATATTACATGAAATTTGTCTAATAAAGCACTCAGTTTTTGAGTCTTCTACAAATATATTACTAATCTAGAATCATTCCCCTAAAATGCTGTTTGTGGTCTTGTAAAAAATGTAGAGCTATGAATCCTCTCTTCATCTAGACCCGTCTGACCTCCTTAGATACAGAACTTAGCAAATGTGGACTTTTGTGTAAGTATCCATTAGCCCCACTCACTCACCCACTGTGAGCAAATGTTACTTCCAGGTGCTTATTATGGTGCATGTTTTCGTAATTACGCGCCAAGATAATGAAGCTAGTGCAACAATTTTGTCTCAAAACTTTGTTGTAAAAGGTTAAAAGGACACACAGAGCTGGAGAGAGACGGTTCTTGCTGCCAAGGCTGTCTGCCAGAGAACAGTCCCACAGGCTGGAAGGAGATATCTGGTCTCTAACTAGCACATGTGTGTTGTCTTAAACACACACACACGTGATCAAAACAAAGAAAACACACACACTGGGAACTGATATGTTTGTTAGCACGGCAGAATCAAAACACATTTCTTCCTTTCTTTAAACTTTACTTTGCGTGTGTATTGAATACGTTCTTGTGTGTGATGTGTGGATACCAGATGCCAAAACTGGCTGTCATCTCTAGTTGCTCTAAGCCTTATTTAAGTTCTAACTTTTATTTTGTATTATTGGTGTGCCTGTGTGTCTGTGTGACCAGAGGACACCCCTGTGGAGTCTGTTTTCTCTCTCCCCCGCTCTGAGCATGCCCAGGGATCAATCTCAGGCTGCCAGGCTTTCGTGGCAAGTGCCTTTAGCCCATAGGAGCTGTCTGCCCTGCTGACCTCCTCACCTTACTTTCTGAGACAGGCTCTCCCCCTAAACCCGGAGCTCACTGACTTCTCTAGACTGGCTGCTCAGTGAGCTCCAGGGGCCCATCTGTCCCTGTTCCCCAGAATGGGAGTTACAGACTGATGCTGCACCCCACTCTGTACTGGGGCGCTGGTGATCTTAACTCAGGTCCTCACGTTCTCACGGCAGACACCTTCCAGCTCCTCGGGCCTGAATGCCTTTGTTTTTACGGTAGGGGTCTTAAAATGTTGCTATACTGTAATCTGAAATATCTTCTTGGGGAAAAAAAGAACTTTTTTTCTGTCTGGCTGGGCTCGTGTCTGAGATTGTGGTACTCTGGAGGTCTGAACCAGGAGAGCTGCTATGAGTTTGAGACAACCTGGGTGAGTGCATGGTGAGCGCCAGACCTGCCTGGACCAGAGTGTAAGATCCTGTCTCCAAATTAATTAATTAATTAATTAATTAATATAAATGATAAAATTTCAAAAACAGAAAGGGAGGGAAAAGGAAAATAAAAAGACCAGCCTGGTGAGAGACTTCTTAATTTTTTTTTCTAAATTTTAGGGATGTGCCATGTGCTTAAACACGGGCCCTGATAGGCAAAGGAGGGGTGGTGTGCCTCTTGGTGCCACCACGGGGCTGTGGGTGAGGACAGCACCTTCATGGGACCTTCTTTTGTCTCACTAGGGAAGAGGGACAGAGACCACGTACTGGCTGACTGGGATGAAGGACCAAGAGTACAACCTGCCAACGCCACCCACTGTGTAAGCTTCAGGGGTAGCAGAGAGGGGAAGGAACTGAGAGCCCTGGGTCTGGCAGGGAGAAAGAGGAGCTGGGAATCCGGGGTTAGTAGGGAGGGGGAGGAACTGGGAGTCTGGGGTCAGCGGGAGGGAGAGGAACTAGGAGCCCGGGGTACAGCGGGGGGTGGGGGCAGGGAAAGGGGAGGAGCTGGGAGTCCTGGATCAGGGCGAGGAGGGAGAGAAGCCCAGAAGTCCTGGGTCAGGCGGCACTCTACGCTATTTAGAGGTATTTAACCTGACAAGTGCCTGGGGGCACAAGAAAGTCTAGAATGTTCCCTTCTCCAGCTGCTGGACTGGAGTGTCCAGAATGCCTGTATCTTCCTGGGACTCCGTGACACAGAAGACGCACAACCTCTGCTGCTCTGGAGCCCTAGGTTTCCTTCCCTCATGAGTCAGTCAGATGTGCGTTCTCAGAGAAGTCACACGGGGCTACTCTTGTCCCATTGTCCCAGGGAGGCTCCACCTGGGAAAGGGGAAGGAGGCTACTCTAGACCTAGAAGAGATTCTGTTCTTAGTTAAGTTAGCTGACTTTGGTTTCATTTTGTTTCACTGACTCCTTCCTTTCCTTCTGTCCTCCTAAGGTTGTTTTCTGGTTGTGCCAATGATGTAGATCATGTAGATCAAGATGATAGATTGATAGATGAAATAGAGTACATGATATATGAATATACACATGCACACACATGCACACACGTGCACATACACACGGACACACGGACACACACACACACACACACACACACACACACACACACACACACACGGACACACAGACTGAGACAAGGTCACTATGTAGCCCAGACTGGCCTCCACGTCTCAGTCTCCCAAATGCTGGCTTTCTCTAGGCATATGTTTATATTGTAAACAGTTTGTCTCCCTTAAAATCGACTTGATTTGCCAGGTGTGGTGGCATATACTTTTAATCTCAGCACTCAGGAGGCAGAGGCAAGTAGATCTCTGTGGGTGTGAGGCCAGGCTAATCTGCACTGACACTGTCTCAAAGGCAAAGGGAGGGGAAAGCCCCAGAGAGGTGGCTTATTGACCAGGGGACCAGAGTTCACGTCCCATCCCATTGGTTCTGTAACTCCAGTCCCAGGGGATTTGATGCCCTCCTCTGGATTCTGTGAGTACTGCAATACACCCCACCCCATCTCCAGCCACCTGTAATTAAAAATAAAATAAATCTGAGGGCTACAGAGTTGGTTCAGCATCTAAGAATACCTGCTGCTCTTCCAGTGGACATGAGTGTGTTTCCCAACACACGCATCCTGTTATGAATGCCTGCAACTCCACTTCCAAAGGGTCAGATACTTTCTTTCTGGCTTCCACAGGTACCTCCACACATGGCATACATTCACACACAGAAACACACAGAAATGAAAATCATGAAGATGCAAGCCTCTTTCGCGTGGTGAAAAGCTGGTCACATTCTGCTCAGCAAGCCTCAGAAAGCTAGGGTTGTGTTCCTGCATTCCTGCAGAACAAAAGCAGGCAGCTGGGAGCTCACGCCATGCCTGTTTGCTTCCTACAAGAACAGAGCATGGGAGCTGGCGAGAGGGCTCAGAGGTTGAGAGCACTAGCAGTTGTTTCAGAGGACTTGAGTCCAGAAGACCCAGGTTTGAATCTCAGCACCCACATGGCAACTCACAACCATCAGTATTTCTAGTTCCAGATACTCCCTTCCGGCCACCTGGGCAGCAGGCACACCTATGGTACAAGACACACAAGCAGACAAAGCACCCATACACAATAAACAACCCCAGCAACAATAACAAGGATAGAAAACGCTGGAAGCAGAGAGGCTCTCTGCATTTCCACTCCTGCCTCCTTCTGTCCTCTGGTGTCCCTGACAAGGAAGGCACCAGCCTCGCCTAAAGACACAGTGCTAGGTCTTACCACGGAGTCTGCATTAGCCCTGTGATAGGAGGATTTTCTGTCTAGCTAGCAGTTTCAGTTCTGAAGGAGACTCAGGTTGTCCACTCCGTTAGCAAGCCTCCTGCCCTCGCCCTGTGGCTGTTGTGATGGCTTTGGCTGGAGGAGAGGGCCTCTGGTTCAGAGGCCAAGAGGCTAGACAAACAGAAGGTAAGCTGAGTCAACCTGGGAAGCCTGGCTTCAGACTAGAACTGCCCAGATCATTCTAAACTTTGGAGACCCGCTGCCATCCTGAGCCCTCTCCACACAACCCCCACATTCATGGCTATGTGGAGGACCCGTGTGTTTCCAGGGCTGTGTGGTAGAGTCCCGGGCTCCCTCATCTCTCTTTCGGATCTCAGTGGCTCTTCTGCTGTGTTCCCCAATTCTAGCAACATGTCTCACTTTGAAAGAGAAAGACCCGTTTCCTGTCTATAATACTGACATAGGGCAGGGAAGCCGGTTCTCTGGAATTATCCACAGCAGTGATGATTTTATACTCTCTGCGCTTCCTGTACGTAGCACAGAACAGGCACCCACTGGGTAAGGTCTGAAGCTAAGCAACGTTCCCCGTGGATTGCTGACAACGTTTTCTCTGCCCACACGCTTTCCAGGGAGAACCAACAGCGCCTGCAAGCAGAGTTTTCAGACATGATTGCCAGCTCCTTACAGAAGAGAGAGGCCTCGGGCGTGAAGAGCCGGAGGCCCACACGGGTAGCCAGCTACAAAAAAGGCGCCTTAGAATATCTGCAGCTGAACAACTCGGACCACGAGAACACCTACTTCTAGACCTAGGTGAGGTCTAAGAACTGACAGTAGCGACCTCCAGTGTCCCGGGTCTGCAATTTCCAGAGACCTCCATGACACAGTCAAGCGCTTATGCTTGCTGCCCTGCCTGGAACACAGAATTCCTCTGCAAGTCACATGGGTGTTCTGGTTTTGTTTTTTTTTTTTTTTTTTTGCGGGGGGGAGGGTGGTTTTTTTGTTGTGTTAGAGTCTCACGGATGCCAAATGTCCTCGATCTGTGGAGCAGTGGATGACCTTGAACTTCTAAGATGCTCCCACCGCTACCTCCCCACTGAGACGTGTGTCCTTGGCAGTGTGATGGCCCTGTCTGTCCAGAGCCACATCCCATGGTTGTCCCAGAGCATCAGCCTGGAGCAGAGAAGGGAGGAAGATGCTATCTAGAACTTGGGTTTTTGTTCTTATTTCATTTCTTTTTGTTTTGTTTACTGGCTCTTTCTTCTGCACACATGAGAGAATTTTTTTTTTTAAATTGTCTCAATTATATTTTAAGTGGCCTATCTCAGTGAAAGTATGGTTAACTCGTGATTTTTGCAGAAATCCTGCTGTATATTTGGTAGAAATAAACATTTTTAGAGTCTGGTATGTGTTTCTATTTTCTGCTCCTCTTCCTGGGGCTACCAGCCATCAACTCCTGCATGCTGAAAGAATCAGACAAGGCTCAGGGGCAAGATCCTTGAAGGTCACTAGCACCCTCTGTGCATGGGGACATTATTGATTTAAACCAGCGGTTTTGCCTCGACCTGACTACTTAGCAACATGAATGCACAGCATGTGTCGTGGGAGAGATCTGAGAAGGGACCAGGCAGAGGTTCGACTCCTACGCTGCTTTGTTCTGCCTAGGAGGTCACCATTATCACTAAGCATCTGCTCTCTGACGGTGTAACCCCTTCCTTAAGTGATACATGGCTCTCACTGAGTATGTGACAGTTCATACGTATCACATGTGATGTCTATGTGTGTATATGTTTTGATATGTGTACACACCCCCTTTGTATTAGCTGCTTTAGTCGCTGTGATAAAATAGCACGGCAAAGGCAGCTTATAGAAGAAAGAGTTTATTTAAGTTTATGGTTCCAGAGGCAGAGAGTCCGCAACAGCAGGATGTTATGGTAGCAAGAGCAAGGGCTGAGAGGTCATATCTTTACCAGCAGCATTCAGGAAGCAGAGAGTGTGACCTGGAAGTGTAGACGGCTATAAAAAGCCACCCCCAGGGAAGTCCATCCTTCAGCAGGGCTCCACCTCCTAAGGTTCCATAACCTCCCCAAACAGTGCCACCAAGTGGGGACCAAGTGTCTCAATACATGAGCCCATTTGGGCCCCACCACACTCACCAGATAAACTTTTAGATTCAGCTTGTATGAAATCAATACGGAATCATTAATTGGGCATTTTCATGGTAATTCTAAAAGAATTGTTTTTTTACAGCACATTAAAAGCCCTCGGTGGTCACACACCGCTCATCACTACACAGCTCTGCCCAACTGCACCTGCGTGATCAACGTGAGAAAAATCCATGCATGGTAGGGTCATGTGCTGTAAGAAAATCGATCATGTGTGACGTAATCTGGTACCCAAACTTTGCCCTTTAGGAATCAGCTCCTTCTCTTTGCATAAAAATGAGTCCCAAATAGTAACATCATTCAAGCGGTCCACTGTCAGCCTGGACAGGGTCTCCCTCTACAGCCTGCACTATCACTTCGCTCCAAATAAGCTGTCCCGCATCTTCTGCAAATCTGTGTGAGCCTTTCCTTTGTATTTTTTTCCTAGCCGAGACCACCACCACTGACAGCAAAGTGGCTTGAAAAAAAATACATTGCAGATCTTTAGTTTGTTTCCTGGCTCCCTCTTCTGGCCATCTCGGGTAACTGCACACAGGTGAAACACAAAATTAAAAACAAACTTTAGAGAAGGAAGCCTGAGGTCAAGTTGTTGAAGGCCCTGAGTCCAGATTCAAGGATTTGGTTTGTTCTTGGACAGGTCAGGAAATATGGTAGAGAAGGAGCATGACACACGGAAACCCGGGCTTTAGACAGGCAAGCTGGCAGAGGCACACAGGAGTAAACATGACGGACGGAGAAAAAAAGCTTCCCACACTCGCCTTCGATTGGGAAACCCCTCAAGTCTAGGCATGAGGAGACATGTGTCTGCTGTGGTAGCAATGGGTATTTGAAAGTTCAAATAGAATCCAGGGACCAATTAGAGCCAGAACGTAAGGAAACGGGAAAGCAGAGAAGACGCCAACACAAGCAATTCTGTAAGAAGGGAGAGGTAATAGTCTCGGTGTGACAGAGAAGCCCTGTAGCAAACCTGCCACCAGGAGTGTTGAATGTGATTGTGACCTTGCGGACCTTTTGCATGGAGTGCATCCTGTGGTATTTTGATCTCAGGCTAGGAAAGCAGTGATAAGTTGTTTTGGAATGACGTGTGAACAAACCACAGGGAACATGCAGATGGGTATGGTTGCCAGGGAGGAACTTAATGACAGAACAAGGAGGCTACAGAAACTCTTCACATGAATTTAGAAATGGGGTAGCGACCTTTTACATCACTGAGGCAAACTCCTGCTGAGGGTAACTGAAGGGAGGAAGGGCTTATCCTGGGCTCATGGTGCGAGGGCTGCAATCCACTATGGTAGAAAAAGCTTGGCACAAGGCTCTCCCCACAGCAGCATGAAGGCATGACAGCTGTTTGTTCCATGGGGCCAATAAGACAACAGAACTCAGGGCAGACCCAGAAGCGGAGTCTGACTGGTAAACCGTTCTCCATGTTCTGTATAAGCTTGTGCACGTGGTGATTCTGTCTGATGAGAGTCACGTGCATAAGCAACAAATTCATGTAATGAAACCCCTAACTCTCAGAGGTACAGAGGAACCCCATCTTGGCATCTCCTGCTCTCGCTCTTTGTGAGCTCTACAGTCTCACACTATATTCTTTCCCCAGAGGACTTGACATTCCTGAAACGCTGGAGGCTGTTGTTTGTGGAAGATAACAAACCACATGTTTTCACTCCCCTAAATAAGTTTGTTTGATGCATCTGCACACAGACATGCTTGATCACAGTGGGCAGAGGTTCACAGGTAGGAAACAGGTCAGGATGTACACTTGGGATTGAACCTGATGGGAAGTAATTAAGCCATTGCAAAACTTGATTCAGGATCATTTTTCTGGGGAAGCAGAGATTCCCAAGTGAAATTGGCCAGGGTCCATTCACCTGGCTGGTATCTAATTAAAGTTTGCTTCAAATTTGGCTTTAAATTGTGATAGTGGTCTAATTCTCAACAAGTTCCCATCCAAGCCAGCAATTTCTTGCTCTTTTTTCCTCTGATGTCTGAATCTCAAGGCACTACCAGGAATGCCAGTCTACAGCGTGGCACTACCGGGCACGCCAGTCTGCAGCGTGGCACTACCGGGCACGCCAGTCTGCAGCATGGCACTACCGGGCACGCCGGTCTGCAGCGTGGCACTACTGGCCACGCCAGTCTGCAGCATGCTATGTTTTCACCTACACGAACATTGTACTTATTGTGAGTTAAATCATTCACCTTTATGCAGTTCACTCCTGTTTCTGAGTGAAGCAGTTCCCAGGAGATTAGCACCAGGCAATCAACTTTCTGCACATGCAAAGTTGAATTAAAATCCCAGACTATGGGGACACCGCTTGGGTGATTTTCTCACTGGCAGCGCCCCATCTGGGCTCGCAGCTACCAGCTTCCTAGGATGTATTGTGTCACTCAGCCCACAGACCTTCCTGCTCGACTCCACTCCTGGCAACGAAAGCTGTGTCCCATTGTCGTATCATCTTCTAACACCTTGATACTCACACATCATTCTCATGGACCAGTAAGCATCAAATAACTTTGTAGGGCCGTCACTTTGTTTTACTAAATAAAGCATAAATGCCTCTGAATTGAAGTACGTGGACAGAGAAACATTAAGCCGGTTCCCTGCATGCTTCTCCCCACTGCTAACATCTCACTTGGCCTCACTCCGGATGACCTCTTGCAAGCCCCGCCTTATTCTAAACTGTGTGCTTCCTCCTTTGAACTTCCAGAACACCCTCTGCTGTTACCAAAATGACTAAATTGCCTTTGAGTGGCGTGTGCTCGCCCTGCCCATCCCAAGGCTGTGAGATCACTGAGAGGACAACTTCTAGTCCATTCTTCTGTGTGTCCCCAGTGACAGGTCTAAAGCGCTCGCCCAACCTGGAGGCCAAGGACAGTTGAACTACTGCGTGTTTATCTGCACTTTGGCCATCTTGTCTATTTCATATTTAGTTGAGTAAGCCTGACCACCTAATCACGCAATTACATTACAGAAACAGCAATGAGGAACTTTAATTATATGCTAGGATGCAGGGTCTTTGCATCCGTTAGCTTTTTGCTTGTTTGTTTGTTTGAGACTAGGTCTCACTACATAGTCCTGGCTGGCCTTGAACCACCATGCCCAGACTGCATCCCTTAACTTCTGAATCTTCAAAACAATACTATAGCAGTCAAAGGCAGCGATTATTCTTTTATTAGACAAAGAGATGAAAAACAGACCTATATAAAGTTGTATTCTTAAAATTATACTAATCTGCCAAATAACAATTAAAGGCGTCTCATCAACTGTGACACCCAGGTGATGTAGGAGTTCCTTCTGTACATGTGTTGCTTTTATTGGTTAGTAAATAAAGAATCTGTTTTGGCCAGTGGCTTAGCAGAATAGAGCTAGGTGGGGAAAACAAAACTGAATGCTGGGAGAAAGAAGGTGGAGTCAGGAGAAGCTATGTAGTCCCACTGGAGACAGATGCCAGATGCTGGACGGAACTTTAGCCGGTAAGCCACAACCATGTGGCGATATACAGATTAATTGAAATGGGTTAAATTGGGATGTAAGAGTTAGCCAATAAGAAGCTAGAGCTAATGGGCCAAGCAGTGTTGTAATTAATACAGTTTCTGTGTGGTTATTTCAGGAATCTGGGCTGCCAGGGAAATGAACAAGCAGCCTCCTACTATATCCAGGCTCTCTGGTAGACTACTATTTCCTCATGTTTCCTTTCTAGCTTCCTTCTCTTCTCGGTGTCCAGGCATTTGTGTATGAGTTGTCTCTATTGTGTACCACAAACCCCAAGATCTGTCACTTGAGAAATTAGGACTATGAAGAAAAAAAGAGAAAAGATGAGAAGAGATGAAACAAGATGAAGCAAGTTGAGGAGAGGAGAGGAGAGAAGAAAAAGGAAGAGGAGAGGAAAGGAGAGGAAAAGAGAGGAAAAGAGAGGAGAGGAGAGGAGAGGAGAGGAGAGGAGAGGAGAGGAGAGGAGAGGAGAGGAGAGGAGAAGAGAAGAGAAGAGAAGAGAAGAGAAGAGAAGAGAAGAGAAGAGAAGAGAAGAGAAGAGAAGAGAAGAGAAGAGTGGTCGTTAAAGGAAGGAGGTGTGCGGTCTTGTTACTGTTGTTGACTTTTCTTGGGGTAAGGATTGAACCGAAGACCTTGCACATCCTAAGAAAGTGCTCTACCCCTAAGCCACATCTTTGACCCCGCCCTGCCTTTAGTGTTCCATTTGAGCAGGCTGACATACTTTACAAATGGAAAGGGTCAAGAGAGAGGCCAAGGATAGATAAGAGAGGCTGGACCCTTAGACCCTAAGGCTCAGCCATGAGTGGAAAGGGAAAGGAAGCTGGAAGGACCAGAGAGCAAGCAAATGAGAAGGCAGGACTCGGATGGGGAAAACGCCTCACCGGCACAGAAAGATGCTAAGCGGAAATGTAGGTAGCTGTCTATGGCTCTTATGGGGAAGTTGTGGGGGTTCCCACACTACAACTTCTGCTTTCTCTTTGTAGGAGGAGGCGGGCTGCCTACTCAGAACAAAATTCGTGCTAAGGGAAGCTTGAAAAATGAAAACAGTTTGAAGTAAGAGCTAAGGAGATTTTTCTTTGTCAGTGTTCTGATAGTGGTGACTGACAAAGCACCTAGCTGGATTCAGCTAGGTATTTTGTTGGCTGATGGCTTAATGGTTTTGGTTGCTATGATAAAACATCATGACTATGAGCAACTTAGAGACAGAAGGTTTTATTTTATCGTATGCGTCCAGGTATCCATCCATCAGGGAGGGAAGCCAGCAGGAACTCAAGGCAGAAACCTGGAGGCAGAACTGAAGTGTCTTATTGATGAACACTATGCCATGATTTGCTTTTTTAACAGAAAACATGTTCTTGGGAATCGTGCTCTGAGGTAATAAGATTCATCGGTCTAAGGATGTTAGGCCTGGGTGTGTTTATGGGTGTCTTTATGCCCAGCGTTCAGGACTGTCTACACAGGAAGTTCCAGGCCAGCCAAGACTATACAGTGAGACCTAGTTTTCAAATAAGTAAATAATGTTAGACTTCTTAAACTAATTTGTAAAACTAAACATGATTTCAATAAAATGCCAACCAAACTCTTACAGAGGCAGACAAGGGTTTAATAAAGTCAAAATACGCAGGCGCAAACAGGAAAACACTAAGACAAACAAACCAAGGAAGACAAACGTTAGCATATAGTGTAATGCCTTAATAGTTAAAACAACATGGTAGATGCACAGCTGGATAGAAGAGAAAAGAAATAGAATCAGCTAAGCCTAGAAATCAGTGCATTATAAAGATGGTGTCCTAAGTCACGTGGGCAGCAATGAAGGTTTGTGGGAGTGTGCTGGGATAACTGTTCAGCCATCTGGAAAAGATAAAATGGTATTCTTCACACAAGAAAATAAAATTCAACAGGGCGTGTTGCTGTGCACTGCACACCTGTAAACCCCAGCACTTGGGAGACTGAGGCAGAAGGATCTTGAATTTGAGGCCAGCCTGAGCTATATAGCAAGACCACATCTCAAATGATTAAACAAATAATAAAATCTCCCAGTGTGTCAGGAATATAAAGAGAAAGAAGCCCTGCAAATATCGAAATAAAGCAAGAGTGTAGGCGTGTTCAGCTGTCGTATGAGGAGGAGCTTCAGAATCTCCAGCATCCAGAGAGAAGACAATGAAGAGTTTATCAGTGTGGCTATGTGGGGTATATGCGTCTTCTTGGCAAAGACAATTATAAAAAGCAAAGTTAAAAGGTAACTGCAAACTTTGTGTGTGTGCATGTCTGTGTATGCACATGTGTGTGTGTGTGTGTGTATGTATCCGTGCTTCCATGTGTATGTCTGTAAAAGGTAACTGCAAACTTTGTGCTTGTACGTGTCTGTGTATGCACATGTGTGTGTGTGTGTATGCATCTGTGCTTCCGTGTGTATGTCTGTAAAAGGTAACTGCAAACTTTGTGCTTGTACATGTCTGTGTATGCACATGTGTGTGTGTGTGTATGCATCTGTGCTTCCGTGTGTATGCCTGTAAAAGGTAACTGCAAACTTTGTGTGTGTACATGTCTGTGTATGCACATGTGTGTGTGTGTATGCATCTGTGCTTCCGTGTGTATGTCTGTAAAAGGTAACTGCAAACTTTGTGCTTGTACGTGTCTGTATATGCACATGTATGTTCTTCTGTGCTTCCCTGTGTGTGTGTCTGTGTGCGTGTGTTTCCTGTTGGGAACGGAACCCAAAGCCTTGCTATGGCCTTCCCACTGAGCTACATCCACAGCTCAGTTATTGCAAACATGTTAAAACATTTTTTTTTAACATGTGTCTTCAATGAGATCTAGTATTCTTCACTCAGAAAGAGCTCTGCAATTTCAGGAATGAATGATCAATCAAGCAGCAGAAAACTATGCAGGAAGCTGTGGATGGCTGATAAGAAGCATATCAAATGGCTCTCAAACATATGAAGGAGCGCTCAAGTTCAATGCTAGGGAAACAAGCTAAAGCAATACTGAAAGGCCCACCTACGTTCCTTGGGCAAGGCCTGAGGAAGTAGGAGCTCTAACACTCGGTGCTGGGCACAGGGTCCAGCACAGTGCTGTGGAATGGTGGAACTAACATGACTAAACTACACATGCATTTACCCTTTGAACTCTAAATATCACTTCTAGAGGCTTAACTTTAAAATACCCATCAACTAATAAAGAATAAAGCAGAAAGCTTGAAGCTAAAAAAAATTAGCTAAATTAAATCTCAATCGAAAGTTTCAAAAACAGACTAGAGCAGGCAGGAGGAAGAACTGGCAAGCCCAAGGGTAGATTGTTTGAAGCTACCTGCTAGAGAAGCAAAAATTAGAATGAAGTTTTAAAAGTGAGAAGAGCTTGAGGAGGTCCATGAAATGAAAACAGTACCCAGTATAGCCTCAGAAGAAGCAAAAAGACAGCAAAACGTATAAAAATAATACGAGGCAAAAACTCCCTAGTCTTGGGAAAGAACCGGACATTCAGATCAAAGCAATCCAGGGGACACTGGTTAAGATCAACCCAAGGAAATTCTCACTATCACCAACATCGGTTATAATAAAGCTGCCAAAAGTCAAAGGAAAGTCTTAAGGCAGCGGAGGAAATTCGGGTTTTTCTAGCCAGAGCTGGAGGAGCTCCTAGGTTCTGAAGTGAACTTCATTCACAGAAGCCCTGCAGAGCAGAGGAGAAGGAGTGCCATGTTCAGTGGACTAAAGGAGACGCTTCCAGGACTGAAGGCACGCTCAGCAGTGACGGGGGTTTGAAGGAGAAATGTCCCTGATAGGCTCATGTATTTGAATTAGTCCACAGTCAGTGATGCTCGGTGGGGAGGTTGTGAGACCTCCAGGAATAGAGCCCAGCTGGAGGGAATTCATCACTCGGGATGGGCTTTGAGGTTTACAGCCTCACCGAATATCCTATCCGCCACCCTACCCCAGACCTTCTTCCTGTATGTCATATAAAAGATGATCATCCATCTTTCTGATCCTGCTATCATGCTCTTCCTGCCTGTTGTGATACCTTCTCCCAAGATGGACTCTGTCACTCTGGAGGGTTAGAGCCCGTGATAGCAGAGCCAAGGCAGCAGGCAACGGGCAGCGGGCAGCGGGAAGCACATAGCGGTGAGTGGGCAGTGGGCAGCGGACAGTGGGCAGTGGGCAGCGGGCAGCACACAGCGGGCAGCAGACATTGGGCAGTGGGCATCTGGCAGTGGACAGCAGTCATAGTGGTTAGAACAACAGCTGGAAGCTCACATCTTGAACCCTGAGTACAAAGCAAAGAGAGTGCATTTGAAATGACCTTGGTGTCTCCTTACAGCAATAGAAAAGTAGACAAGACAGAGTGCAAGGCCAACCTTGTCTACAAAGGGAGTTCCAGGCCAGCCAGGACTGCCTAGCAGCAACACCTGGTCTCTAAACAAAACAAACAAACAAACAAAAAGCTTGACAGCATAAACCATTAGGGAAATGCAAACTAAAACCCCAATGAAGTGTAATTAAGTAGCCATTAGTAAGTAATGGCTAAAGTTTGACACAGATCATAATAAGTGTTGGCAAATACCAAAAGGTGGTAGTAACATTCTTACCTGCTGGTGGAAACATAAACTGTGCAACCTCTTCACAGGATGAGCTGGCAGAGTCTTTAAAGGTTTAACATATTCATGTTAATCATCCACTTCACTCAAGGGTGGTTTCCTAACTAAAGGCCAATGTCCATACAAAGACTTAGGCCTACATGTTCAGAGCATCCTTAATTATCACAGCCAGACATTGGAAACAATTCAAATGTGCATAAAGAGGGTAAATGGTTGCCGGCTATGGTGGTACATACCTACAACCCCAGAGTTGGAGAGGCAGACCCAGAGATTATTGATCTGATGTGTATAGTGTATGGACTTTGTTCCAGTGGGGCTTAAAATCTGTAATTTTCATGATGGAGCTGGATTTTCATGGCATGGGCACAATGGGGGGCACACCTGTAACCCCAGCACGGGAAGTGGACTAGGCAGATGAGGAGCCACCCGCTGCAGCTTGGCTGAGTTACTTATCCCCTTGCTGAGACAAAGGACAAAGAAAACAGCAACCAGGGAAGGAGGGGTTTGTTTGGGCTCACAGCCCAGAGCTCTGAAGTCTTGAGTGGCAGAAAAGTGAATGAGAAAGAAACAGGATTGAACAAACACCAAAAGGCACAGCTTTTGTTTCTTGGGGCCTCCTGAGAGAGATTGCGGAGCCACAGGAGGGCCGCATCTGCATTGGCCATTGGGCTCAGGTAACTGAGTTATCCATAGCGGAAGGGGCGCCTAGCAAGTAGGCTGGGTTAGCTCAGCTTGGGGCTTCCGGGTATCCCTGAGCCTTGTGCAGGCTGGAGGCACTGACAAGGTGACTTGGATGTTGTGAGTCAAGGGTGGCTGTGAATCCAGGACTGGACCCTGACGTGGGAAGTAGCTGGCACGGAGGAACTTAGCAAACTGCTCACAAAGAGGAACTGGGAGAGTTTAGGGGTGACTCCAAGGTTGGGCTAAGCAGCACTGAAACAGCCACTGAGGCAGCCTTCAAACAGGAGAGCCTGAGGCAGGAGGATTGCCAAGAATGTGACACCAAGCCTGGTTTTCATAGTGAGTTTATAAATAGCCTAGACTACAGAGTGAAGCCCTGTCTCGGAAAACCAAAACAGCTAAGCTAACCAAAACAGAAAAACCTATGAACTAGGGACTGTCATTAGGGCAGTTATACAGAGAGAAAACAACCGTGTGGAAGCGTCAGTTAGTGGCCAAATGAAACTTTGGAATGGTATGATTTTACCCCAAAGAGGTATACCTTATCAAGTTTCATTCAGCAGAACAAGGGGTGGAAGGGAGGAAGTACATGTGTCCAGGAGCTGGAAAGGCGGGTCAGTGGTTAAATCCCATACTGCTCTTGTGGGGAACCTTACAAGTTCCCAGCACCTATGTCAGGAGGCTCATAACCACCTGTAACTCCACCTCCAGGGAAACCTAGTGCCTCTGGCCTCCTCAGGTGCCTGTACACATGTGTCCATCCCCACACACAGACACACAGGCACCCACATAACTTAAAATAATACTAATATTCAATCTAAAAGAAACAAAAAGGGATGTCCAATCTTGTCACATTGTGAAGCAACATTATCATCTCCAAAATCTACACCTAAGAATGAGGAAGTCAAACCACAAAAGAAACTTTCTACCCTACCCCACTCCTCCACACACCACCGCACCTCACTGCACCCCACCCCACCCCCAAACCTACTGTGTTAAGTAAATTTACCATTTAGTGTTAGGCTGCATTCAGAGCTGAGTTTGGCCTCTCGTGGTCACCTGGTGGTTGAGGATGGACACGGCTGACGGTGTCCATAAGGGGTTTATGGAGCACACAGAGGGTACCCAAAGATAAAACTCCACCTTCATCCTCCTAAGCGCACCAAAATTTCCACACGGGAAACTAGGTCCGTGGTGGGGAGGTTAGAGAACAAACTTGGCATGGGAAGGTGGAGAGTTTAAAGCTGGTCCCTTTTCAGAGCCACTGTGAGCCCCTCATTCAGATGGTTGATGACCCACCTCAGCTACAATCCTGCTACAGACAACACAGGGACCTCACTGTGTCGGGGTGCTCTCGGGAAAGACAGGATTCATTTGGATTTTACCTTGCAAGTCAAGCATGGTATCTGTCACTCCTGCAACCCAAGCACTTTGGGGCCAACTGGAGAAGAACTTGAGTTCAAGGCAAGCCTAGACTGTGGAACAAAACTCTTAATTAAAAACAAACAAACAGACAAAAAACAGACTTCGCTTGATTTCAAGGGATCCGAAGATAGATCTGTTTGTACCAGGTGTGAACTAGATACTGGCCCAGGTGGGACAAATGGCGGCGTAGCCCTTGGAATGTGTCAGACAGACCTGAAGCAACCCAGGAAAGCTGCCTGGGTCTCGACTTCCTCCCTCCTTGAAGCTCCTGGGACTGAGGATTGTGGTGTGTCCGTCTAGCAGGGGAGTCGTGTGTGTGCGTGTGCATGTGCGTGCGTGTGTGTGACGGTGAATATGAACATGTGTGCAGAGCCCAGCGGTCCACACCAAGTGTCTTCTGGGATTACTTTCTGCCTTGGTTTTTGAGACAGAATCTATTACTGGACCTGGAGCTGGGATGGCTGGCGGGGATCTCTGCCTCCCAGCTCTGAGCCAACCGGCACACACCACCATACCTGGCTCTTACATGGATGCTGGGACTCATGCTTACATGGCAGGCACATACTAAATTAAGCCACCCCCCCCTTTTGTTTGCTAACACTAATGCTCAGATCAAAATGTACCTGCCACAGTGATGAGCAGGTTACAGAAGACGAGAAAGGGCTAAAGATGTACAAGAATTAAAGCGGCTGCCCTGCAAAGAAGTCTCAGTATGAGACCATATAAGGTTTACCCGTTTGTTTGCTTTAATGTGAGTACGTGTGTATGCGTGTGAGTGACAGGTGTTTACATATCATGGTACGCATAGGGAAGTCAGAGTACGGATTTTAGGAGCTGATTCTCTCCTTCCGGCTTTATTTAGGCTTCACGGATCAAACTCAAGTTCCGGGGCTTGAGTTGTTAAAACAATAAGCACTTTATCCAGTAAGCTCATCCTGTAGGAAATAAGATTTATTTCGCTAGTAGTGGTAGTAGTTTTGTTTTTCTCTTTTTGTTACACACACTTACATATATACTCACTCATGTAATTTTGAATCTCAGTTCTGCATGTGAGAGAAAGGCAATAGTTTGTCTTTCTGACCTTAGCTTGAAATCTCCAGTCCCGTCCATTTTCCTGAAAGTGTCCCGGTTTCATTTTTGGCACAAGCTGTTCAGGGCCCAGAGTTTTCAAATGCCGTGTTAGAGGCTAGCTACCCCACTTCTGTCTTCACTATTGATTTTAATACAATTAAAATAATTTACTTCACCTGCTAAAAACCAATAGCACCTCCAATTCTCTCGTTATTTGACTCCCAGACCTGTCCCAAGGTCTTGATATTTGTACTTACCTTTCTAAGGTGAAATAAGATTCATGTTCTTATTGGGTTCGCTGGTTTTTGTTTTGTTTTGTTTTGTTTTCAAAACAATAGCCCACAAAGGTCTTCTGAAAAACCAGGTCGACTTGACAAAGCTTTTCAAAACTAGCCAATCACAATGGCTTCGATGACTACAGCCCAGGCTGACTTCCAATTTCTAGAAATTGTCCTGCCTCAGTCTCCAGAGTGCAGGGATTAAGGGTGTGAGTTTCCACATCTGGCTTCTTTCTTTTTTCTTTTTTTTTTTTCTATTGTCTGTTGGATCTGAGGCAAGGTCTTGCTGCATAATCTAGGCTGACCTTGTAATGGTGATCTCCTGTGTCAGCTTCCCTCTGCTGGAATTACTGGTGTGTGCTACCAGATCCTTCTTCTGTTTTCTTTAAAGTGTTTTTTTTTTTTTTTGATAACTTACAGAATCTTCTGTAAGTGCTAATAGGTGTTGCACAGCAAGGCACAGTGGTGCAATGATTGAAATCCCAGCTTGGAAGGAAACAGAAGCTGTCAAACCTCATGAGTTCTAGACCAGCCAGGATTACACAGTGAGACCTCGTCTCCATAAACTAAAGTGTGTCCATGCCTAACACAGTCACCACGTTTGCTTCTCCAGTACTTGTGACCTACAGTCGACCTGCTCCCCGGAGGCACAGCCCAGGGATAGTGAGAGCCAGCTGCACAGCACCCCTTAGCCACTTGCTTTCCATAGCTAGCTTTAAAAGTACACAATTCACTAGGAGTTGTCAGGATGCGCAAAGGCATTGCTCAATTTATTTGGCAATGGAAATGGCCATTATGGTTTTTATGTAATGCTGCTTCTGTTATGTAATTCTTGTTGACTAACCACCCATCCGAGTTACCTGGTAGTGAGTGACACAAAGAAAAGCCTCCCTCAAAAGTGCCTTGTGCCATCATCACCCCAAAACAGACACAGACGGGAGTCACGCTGGAGAGGGCATTGTTTGGAGAACATACTTGCGTCACTTGGCAAAAAGGATAGTTCAGCCCTGATAGACACGCTGAGGGCAAACTGTGCTCAGGTGGCAGAAGCCAGCTGAGAAGTCTTATACCAACCCAGGTGGGAGAGCCCCTAGAATTTTTTCACATTGTTACTTCCATCTGCATTAGGTCTTAATTTGTACTCACTAGTTAGTTGACGGGCGTCATAGTAATTTTTTCAAAAACAGTTCCTAGAAGTTTCATGTTTCCCATGACTGAGAATTCGCCTTCACACCTGAACTGAAGTTAACTGTGCCTAAAATGTCATGATCAGCGTTTCCCCTCAAGAAGTCTGAAGATGGGCTGGAGAGGTGGCTGCTCTTCCTGGGGTTCCAAGTTCAGGTCTAAGAACCAGCATGGTGGCTCACAGTCATCTGTAATACGAGTTCAAGGGAGCAAAGGCCCTCCTTCAACCTCTGTGGGCACCAGGCACACAGAGCGGCATAGAACACTCATACCTGTAAAACAAATCTAAAAAAAGAAAAATCCGGAGGATGGTATTCTATATTATTTTGAATTTTATAACAGAGAAGAGAAAGTCAATTTGATTTTAATACTCTACCAGTGACATTCCTCCTCCCTCTCTCTTCTGGAATGTTCACAGTATTTATCTTCTTTGAGTGGGTACCAATTCCAGTTTTAAAAAAAGATTTATGTTGCTCTCTGTCTCTGTCTCTCTCTCTCTTTCTCTCTCTCTCTCTCTCTGTGGGGGGGGGGGGGGGCGCATCCTCAGAGGCCAGGAAAAGGAAGTCAGATTCTCTGGAGCTGGAGTTTTACACACACCTGTGAGCCTCCCAGCGTGGGTTCTGGGAACCAAATTCCTTTGCAAGAGCAGAGGAACGGCACTCTTACCCACTGAGCCAGCTCCTCGGTGCCCAAGTCTGCTATTTTCTTTATGGCTGCTATTCCACTGCCTGTAGCCATCACCTCTGTGGAGAGAAGAGACAAGAAGAGATTTGTAGACTCCCAGGGGGCACCTCAGGCTTAGGTGAGAGCAGTGGCATGGAAAGGAAGGTTCTAGACCCCACTGCCCAGAAAGCCAGTGAGCAAAAGTTCATTAAAAGCTAACCCCCGAAAACAATGTGGAAGGTGGACGTATCACTCAGCAGAAGAGCATTGCCAGTCTGCGTGAGGCCCTGGGAGAACAGACTGCTTCGTGTCGTTCTCTGTCGTCCACATACATATACACAGAATGCACGGAAAATCAAACCAGATATGGTGGCACTGCCTGTAACTCCAGCACTGAGGAGGCAGCTCCCTGGGGCTCACTGACCAGCCAACCTTGCCTAGTTGGCAAGCTCCCAGCCAGTGAGAGACCCTGTCTCCAAAAACTAGATGAAGAACTGGAAAGATAGGTCAGCAGTTCAGAGTCCAGAGGACCCAAGTTCAGTTCCCAGCACCCACATCAGGTGGCTTACAACCACTGGAACTCCAGCTTTAGGAGACATGATGCCACTGGCCTCCACAGGCATCTGTAGTCATGAGCATAAACTGCCCCCCCAAGCCCATACACAAATACATAGATATAAAAATAAGAAATCTTAAAAACCCAACCACACACAAACAGGCAGATGGTGTCTAGAAATGACACGGAAAGTTGACCTCTGACCTCTGACCTCTACTCTCTCTCTCTCTCTCTCTCTCTCTCTCTCTCTCACACACACACACACACACACACACACACACACACACACAAAAAAAAAAAAACCAAACCCAGGGGCATAGCACGAGTCAAGTAAACACAAGGCCATGGTTTGGTACAGAGATGTTCTTCATCTACAAACTTAAGTACCACTAGGGAAGGGTCATGTCTTGTGCAAGGAAGATAAGCACCGACGATGTAGCAAATCAGAGGAAGCTGACAACAGCTTTTGGATGTAGCCATCCCACTTAGGAAAGAGATGCAGGAAGATACCTAGGGGAGCAATGAGGAAAGAAGAGTGTGTGTGTGTGTGTGTGTGTGTGTGTGTGTGTGTGTGTGTGGTTTAAAGCAATGTGCTCTAAACAATGCAGAAATACTCTTGGCCCCAGAAGTACTGAGTGGTTGGGTTTTCAGCCTCTTTGGAGGATAGGAAGAGGATTTGTAACAGAGTGGGACATTCCTAACTTTGCCTTTGACAAAATGATGAGCAAATCAATTGACCAACTGATAAATAAATAATCCCCATAACCCTCGTCCGGTTGGTAGCCACCTTTTGGAGTCCTCCTTTTCAGCCCCAGTGTTGTGGTCAACACTTGACTCCCCTCCCCCAGAGTTTCTGGATCAGTGACATTCTTTTCTTCCCATGCCCAATTTGCAAGGCACCTGCAGGCTGGATTACAATGGGAGGTAGCATGTATGCAGGGCTAGCAAAGATGGCACAGACCCTGTTTAAGCAACTGAGACCAGTACCACCGACTGGATTAGCCCAAGACCTTGACGCCTCTGGAATGATCATTCATACTTCATTTCTACAGTAAGTTGACTCAAAACTATGATATTGATAAACTGATGGTAGGTTTAACTACCAATGGCCGTACGTGCGCACAGAGGCAAAAGAAACAGAAAAGGCAAGCAGCTCAGTGACAGATATGCGTGCATGTAAGAGTAATTAGGCATAACTCTGAATAGGGCTTTGCAACCCTTCAGTCTCAAAACATTCTTGTGCTGGTGAGACGGCTCAGTGGGAAAGGCTGGACAAGTTTGATGATCTGAGGTCAATCTGTAGAATTCTTATAGTGGTGGGAGAAGAGAGGTGACCCCATAAAATCACACTCTAATCTCCAGAAATGGACCATGACTGCATATACATTCTTCCTCTCTCTCTCTCTCTCTCTCTCTCTCTCTCTCTCTCTCTCTCACACACACACACACACACACACACACACACACACTCACACACACACACACACACACACACACACAATTCAATTCAGTAAATATTCTTCCATAAGGATCATTCTAAGAATTAATTGCTCAAGGGAGAGGAAAACGAACACATTGGAAAAGCAGAATGCACTTTGTGGTTTTTGGAGGCTTTATATGCACAGAGACAGATGCCTTCAAAGCCACTAAATCTGTAAGGCTTTGAAGAAGAAAAAGTGTTTTTGAAATATCCAAAAGCTTGATTTAGAAAATGGGACAACATATACAGAGGTAAAGGGCACAGGGCACACTGAAGAAGAGTAAATTAGATCGCAAATATATATATAAATAACATGGGATTGACTCCTAGGCCCAGCTGTCGGCACAGAGGTGCCTACACAGCTGAGCAGCTGCTAAGAGAAATACAGACGTCAAGACAATGGGTGCAGTTCTACGCCGGGGTGGAGTCACCCTGCAAGGGTGTTTCAGGGTGTGGAGATATTTAGTAAGAAAATGCGGGACCGGTTTTGAATTCCCAGGAGACGATACTACAACTTCCCACACCATAGCCCATGAACTTGCAGGCCTTGTAGAGCAGCCAAGAGACCCACGTGGTGCCGGGGCTGTAGCATGGCAGTGAGCAAGGCAAACATGGTGGGGGACGGACCCACACAAGATGAACTGATGCACACCAGGTCAAAACATCTTTAAGTGCGGACTGCCGTATCTCAAGGTTGAGAGGAGTCTGAGGAAGGACCTAAGACCTCCATAGGATCCGTGTTCTCTCTCAAGGTCTCCATGGACACACCAAAGCTGTGTCTTGTTTCGGAAATGACTGATGACATCTCAGCTCAGCCCTGCACCCCACAACCTTGTTAGCATAATCGCTATGACAGCAGGCCTGGCTCCTGTCCACGAAGTGAGCAGAAATGATTGCGGAGCAGGTATAACTCCCCACCACCCTTTGGCTTTTCTGTGGTTGGAAGGAAACACCCCAGCGCCTTTGGGCCAGCTCTTCCCCAACATCCGGCAATCTCAGTCTGTTTGCAGAGTGTAAGAGCAGCGTCTTTTGGATACTCCAAACAGGGCAACAGGTGAGCCATTAGTACTGAACAAACCCTTGGGCAAAGGAGCTGGAGAGACGACTCCGTGGTTAAGAGCACATGGTAGAGACCAGAGGGCCTGGGGTCAGTTCCCAACATCCACACCAGGAAGTTTCCAGGGAATCTGATGCCTCCTGCCCTCTGTGGGTACCCAAATACAGACACATGAAGAAATTAAATACATTTTAAAGGTGTTAGGCATCTCTTTTGATCTGAAGCCTTGGCTATATATTACTGAGACTCCAGGTCATTTATAAACAGTAGCAAAAACTGTTTGGGAACCTCTGTCTTGGGAGGGTGCTAGATCAAAAGATGAAAGGACTCCAGGCTCCTGAACGTCTACATGGAGGAGAGTCACTTGCTAATTAAGGCCTCCCACACTGGATGGGTAAAATAATAAACTTTTGTTGCATTAACCCTATGGAGTTCCTTATCACAGATGACATTACCCTCAATAATGACCAGAGTATGTGGGAATCTTTTCCTGAGGCCACAGGTAGTGACTGCAGATAACTCATAATCCTGATAGTAATGAGCCAAACCACATCCCGCTGAAAGCCGCTAGCCAAGAGAGGACTCTGTAAAGAGGTACTCATGCCCAGTCAGTACATAGCTCCCCTCTCCGTCCTGAGCTCAGACTCCAGAAAAAGGAGGACACAGACAAGGCAGAGGAGGCTAAGGACTTGGCTTCTAGTTCCCTGTCTGTGACTGTGATACAAACCCTGACTGAAAGTCACTTAGAGAGGAGAGGGTTTGTTCAGCTCACACTTCTAAGTCACAGTCCATCCCTGGAAGTCAAGGCAGGGTCCCAAAGCAAGAATTTGGAAGCAGGAACCACGGAGGAACACTGCTTAGTAACTCACTCAGGCTCCTTCTTAGCTTCCTGACATAGCCTAGGACCACATCTCCAGAGCATTTTATCATCCACAGTGGCCCGAGCCCTCATTAACCACTAACAATCAAGGCAATCCCTCATAGACTTGCCCACACAGCCAACCTGGGGAAGACAATTACTCATTTAAGACTCTTTTGTCAACTCTGTGTCAAGTTGACAGTTAATCTAAGTAGGACAAAACCAAATGGCATTATGCAATCCCAAATTAAAAGCAGTGTTCTTTCATCAGAGGGTAAATTGTGTAGGGTTTGTGCTGGGTTTGGTTTTGAACTAG
The DNA here is from genome assembly GCF_982192425.1 of Myodes glareolus. Classification (NCBI taxonomy): domain Eukaryota; kingdom Metazoa; phylum Chordata; class Mammalia; order Rodentia; family Cricetidae; genus Myodes; species Myodes glareolus. Next base: position 16,054,258 of record NC_142028.1, read on the forward strand.
GTTCCCAATAGCTCAGGCTGGCCTTGACTTCATGAACCTCCTGCTTCAACCTCTTCCCATGTCCCTTTGCTGGGGTGACAGTCCAGCTGTTTGGGGTTCCCCGCCCACTGGGTCAGGAGCCTGAGCCCCTGTGGTACTGCTGAAGTGGCTACCGCATGCCCATTGGCCATCTCCTTAGGGCACAGTTGTTACCAGGGAAATCAGGATCCTATACTGAGTTCTTAGGGATCTGGAAGGATTGGTAAACATGCCAAGTTCAATTCCCAGCTCCTGTGTGGTAGAAACGGCAGAGCAGCTCCGGAGGGTTACCCTCTGACATCCACAGGCATGTTGCAGCATATGTACCCGTTTCAGAATGAAATAAGAAATAAATGCTTTTAAAAAGTTTATTTATTTGAAAATTCACTTATTTAAAAACGAATAAATTTTAAAAAAATTAAAACGAATGCAATTACTAACCCTAGATCAAAACAACAACAATAACAACAACAAAATTGTAAAACGGGCTCAGAATGAAGCTCAACAAGTTTGGGTTTTTTGTTTGTTTTTTATTTTTCTTGGTTGTTTTTTTAGATTTGAAAGAAAACCATGCTCTGGAGAGATGGTTCAGTGGTTAAGAGCACTGCTTGCTCTTCCAGAGGTCCTGAGCTCAATTCCCAGCAACCACATTGTCACTCACAACCATCTGTAATAAGATTTGGCACCCTCTCCTGACCAGCAGGCATACATGTAGACAGAACACTATATACATAATAAATAAATGTTTGTTTTTTTTTTTTAAAAAAAAAAAGAAAGCCACAAGGACAGGGCAGACAGGCAAGCAAGCTATAAATCTCAGTGGCTGCTAGAAGGAGGTGGAAAAGATTGCCTTTTGAGTTGAAGTTCAAGAAAACCAGTATGTTCAGCAGTCAAGGAACTGCATGAGAGGTGGAGGGCTTCAGAGAAAGAGGGAGAAGGCCCAGGGTGTCAGGGAGAGCATGGGCCAGTGCAAAAGGAAAAAAGAAAAGAGGGAAGGAAAAGTTTTATTTTGTCTTGTTGAAATTTAGAAGAGTGGGCCAGCTGCAAGCTCTGCAGGAGCGGCAGGTGAGGGCGGCAGGTGAGGGAGGCAGGTGAGGGGCGGCAGGTGAGGGGCTTCCGGGAAGGACAAGACAGGGGTAATTATTCCTCCCATCTCTTTAGTACATCCCTAGGTAAATCAGTTTTCCAGAGGGTCAGTCTCCAGGCCAGGTGGTTGACAGGCCCAGCTACCAACAACAGGATGTGATGTTCTAATCTTTGGAGCAAAGATGAACATCTTTGACCCAGGGCCAGAGGCAGCACTCAGAGTCCATTCTTTTGGAGAGGAGGAGGCAGCTCTCCCTAAAGGGTTCCCACTAAGACCACCACTTTTTCTACATTCTAAGGAGGGGCAGTGGTTTTGTTTTCCTTTCTAGTGCTTACAGTGGAATGGAAGACTGGGGTGAGGGTGGGCAATCCATCTGGCAGAGAGGGGCCGTTCTAATGCTCTGGTTATTCTCCTGAAACTGTGGTGGTGCTGGTGGTATGGGTCTTCACCCATACGAGGCAAGTACTCTAACTGAGCCACATCCCCATGTCCTTTTCAGGGGAACCTTTAAATGACAAGGGAGAGTTTTCAAATTCCATTTGAGTGAAACTAACAGACAGTCGCCAAGGGACTGGAATTTTTCTCAGAATCTCATGCTGCAGCAAGGGAAAGATTGAAGTCTGATGCCAGTCATGTGGGTATAGTGGGGAGTATACACTTGTATCCCCGAGAGTCCACATGTTGTGATGACATTGTGGAACCAAACAATAATGGGGCAATGATGGGCAGGGTCACACAATGACCAGGACTGCTTGGTGTTATACACCTTTTCCCTCTATTTAAACCTAAAGCTCATGTCAGGACCCTGATGGCAGACTTGTAGTGACCAAATCTCTTTATTTGCCTTCCCAGTGTAGCCACACTGAAGGATTCTCCCTCAATTTTCTCTCTTCTTTGTCTCTCTCATTAGTGTGGTGGGAATTTGTAGGCAGAGCTTTTCGTTGGGACCAAGACCAGCTCTGTTCCACCAGCAGCTTCCCAAATAAACACTCAGAGACTTATTATTAATTATAAATGCATGACTGATAGCTCAGGCTTATTACTAACTAGCTCTTACAACTGAAATTAACCCATTTCCATTCATCTATGTGCTGCCCCGTGGCTCATGGCTTTTTACCTCTCCTGAATGTTCTGGCTGATGACTCCTCTCACTCCACCCTTCTTCCTCCCAGCATTCTCTCTGCCCTGAATCCTGCCTAGCTGTCAGCCAATCAGTACTTTTTATTAACAATGAAAGCAACACATTTTCACAATATACAGAACGATTATTTCACAGCAGGAATGTGTGGTAGTTTGCTCCCCCATTGCTGTGATAAAATGCTGGTTTAGGAAGAAAAGAGTTTATTTCAGGTTTTAGTCCATCATTTAAGGAAGTCAAGGAAGGAATCTGGAAGCAAAGAACTGAATCATAGACCATGGAGGAACATTACTTTCTGGCTTGCTTCCATGCTCCATGCTTGTGTTCTGTTACTGGTTTTTTTTTGTTTTTTGTTTTTTGTTTTTTGTTTTTGAGACAGGATTTCTCTGTAGCTTTGGTGCCTGTCCTGGAACTAGCCCTGTGTAGGCGAGGCTGGCCTTGAACTTACAGAGACCCGCCTGCCTCTGCCTCCCAAGTGTTGGTATTAAAGGCGTGAGCCACCACCGCCCAGCCTGTTACCGTTCTTATATACCTCAGGTCTACCCTGCTCAGGGATGGTACTGACCACAGGACTGGGTCTTCTATATCAAGTAGCAATCAGACAAATGTAACCACAAACATGCCTATAGTCCAATTTGATGGAGGCTGTTCCTCAATGGCCTCTCCTTAGATGTGTTAAGCTGACAACTAAGATTAGCCATCACAGGGTGTGTGGCTGAGACTAGCCTGTTGGGGTAGTTGGATCCATGAGTTTTGCCCTATTAATTCTGGTTACAATTTTGAACCAATATCCTTGAGTCTTTTAACCTAGAAGAGTTTGCTGTCACCAATCTCCTGGATGTTTCAAACCTCTACAATTTAAATGTGTCAAATGTACCACAACTTCCATCAATGGAGCTCAGCTAGGGATAGTATTTCATCTAGGGGAACATTGGACAGAATCTGGAGGCATTTTCAATGATCACATTCAAGGCCTCAGAGTGTACAGGACACACACACGCACACACACATAGACACACACACCAAGGAAATAACTGGGCCAGAATTTCAACAGTGCTGAGGTTGACAAAGTCTAATCCACTTAATTTGCTTATAGAAATAATCACTTCCTCAACTAGAATGGGATTCTGTAGAGACATCTGTCATATAGGGCCCTATCCTGGAAAACTGAAGTCAGTAAATACTCAGCTAGCAAATCATCAGGAGGGTGAGGCCAGCTCCCATTAGGAGCTTCTTCTCTGAGCAGTCGGCTCCTTGGATCAGGAGGGTCAGCAAGGTCACAGAGGCTGGGATATGGAGACACGCCTGGAATATTTGGAATGACACAGCTTCACCTGGCCTGCACCACAGGACCCAAAGGTTCAGTGTGCCTTTGTTTTTATTTTCTGTACAGTGCCTACATGCCCTCAGCTTCTCCCTCCATTGAATAAATATCACCAAACACAACTGTGATTTGTATTCCATACTTTATATGTGTCATTTCTATGACAAGTAATTTCTTCCGCTAGCAAAGGTATTCCTTATCAGGATTATTCCTTTAGTATTTATTTACTTATCCGATGTTTTGTTTTGATTTATGCTTTGTTTTGGTTTTGCTTTTGGGAGACAATCTCATTCTATACCCCAGGTTGACCTCAAACTTTCACAATCCTCCCGCCTTTGCAATGCTGGGATTACAAACCTCTCTTGTTTTTAACTGTCTGAACTGGGTCCAGGTCCAAAACCTGCGCTTGGTCAGCATGAAGTCTGCTGCCTACTTCACAATGTCACCTAGGGCACCCTGGACCAACTCACAATGTTGCTTTCAGTGAGCCCTGCCCAGAAATGGGGTCTCGACAGAGGATCAGCTTTGAGCCCAGTGTGAATCAGCTCCGGCCAATGAAGCCAAAGCCCGGAGGTGTGGAACTCCTGAGGTTAGACAGGCTGGCGCTAGAGGCCCTGGTTCCTGACGGATGAGAACTCCCGAGAAGACAGAAAGTCACAGAATCCGATCTGCGTGTAGGCAGAGACATGAGACCCAAAGCTGCCTGGGGTACCTCATCTCCTGCCACAGGGGCCAAGGCTACCTTGAACTGATTTCTTAACCCTGAGTCCCAGCCTACAGGAGGCGGCCAGAAGCCACGCAGCCCCTGAACTTCCCAAAAGCGCTTCTTTCCCGGCCTGGCCCACAGGTGACTAGAGGGTCAGACCAGACAGAAAGGATCCGCCTATCCCAGCCTGGGGCTCAGAAGGGCGAAGGTTGGTTCCCAAGGCCACGTGAAGCGCCCAAACCGGCAAAACTAATGCCAGAAGAAAGTTAAGATCGCGGAGGCCTCTGCAACGAAACGTCCCACTGCCACCCTCAAGGGCGGCTCTTGCAACAGCTGTCACCGCCGGCGCCAGTGGGACCTAATCCAGCCCGGCAGAGGTCACAGCGGAGGAGCGATGTCCCACCGCAGATCTGGCAGGAGCCTCGGGCCGCCAGCGCCGCAGCAGCAGCTGCTGCTGCTGCTGCCCTTGCTGCTGCAGCTTTCCTGGGCAGCCGCCCAACACCATCAAAAGCCACCAGGTGAGCAAAACTAGGGGCCGCGGATTGGGGGCGCGACCCCGTACCCCCAGGGCGCCGCCCCGTACCCGCAGCGGGCCAGAGTCCCAGCAAGTTTGCACCCAGGGGAGTCTCGGGTCGCACTTCTTGGTGGGCAGCCTGGCGAGTTGCGCCCCAGCCCTGCCGCAGATCAGCCAGCGGTGGCTTTTAAGGAGGGAACTAGGGGTCTGCCAACTTAAAAAGTTTTGGCCTGAGTTCTTGGCACAGCCAGAGCAGATCCAAAGGGCTCCAGTCAAAAAGGCATCTAAGAGTGTTTACCCAGATCGAACGGAGGTGTGATTTGAAGCCGGCCTATGTTCTGTTTCTAAAGGCAGACAAGCTACTTCGGCTTAAGAGAATTGATCGCAAACTGGTAATATGTGACAGGGACAGAACAGAAAGGAACGCTGCTCTTTCCTCCAAGTGGCCTTGTAGACCAAAAGAGGGTAAAAATCTCCGTTCTACAGCCCAAAGATCCGGGAATGGGAGGAAGTCGGGAATTTGCATAAAGATAAGACAGCTGGGTTGCCTGAGGGCCACGGTGTAACCCTTCCTGTCAGTAAAGCAGGTCTCAACAGGCGGCCTTCCAATCTTATCCTTCCATTTGCTTCCATTGCGAGAAGACCAGAAAGAATTGTGGGTTGTGCACATTTGGGAGACTCCAAAAGCCAAAGTTGGAGAAGATGAATTCAGTTTCATAATCTTCTCCACACTGACCTTACCCAAGGATAGGCTGGGACTTAGGCAGGGTCCCCTTCCCAAAGTCTAGTTACCAGCCGTCAGCACAGACCTGCAACCTGGAGATTTTGAGGCATTTGCTTTCAAAACTGACTCCAGTCACTCTTGTCCCACATCTTTCTAGTAAGCGCCGGTCTGTGGCATCAGAAGACAGTGGTCCAGAAGCACCTGGCATCTCCCCTGAGTTAGCTGCACATTGTTTGGTCTCCCCGACCACTACACACACACACACACACACACACACACACACACACACACACACACACTTTTAGTCTTGAGAAATGGTCCTTACTGTGGACAGCAGTCCTGAAAGGCTCCCCAATGTGAGTTTGAGGACAGTTAAGGATGCATGCAGTGGTTATTTGAGATGCAGGTGATTTCCTTTGGTCCTCTATATGAATCTGTTCATTTCAATGTTGATTCTGTACTGGAGGCTTCCTCAACCTGCCCGCACACTACCTAAAATTTGAGTCACAAAAAAACAGGGACTTTGCTCTCTCCCTATTCTCCCTGAAGTACCTAGCTCAGTACCATGAGCTCAGTCAGCTTTTGTCCTAACGTTTCCTGGGGAGAGGTGAACTAATATGTACTCACCCCAGACAAGACGCCCTCTGAGCCATCCTGCTGGCCCACTTCAAATTTTTGAATTTGGATTTCTTTTTATTCTAGAAATTGGCAAATTTATTTTGCAGTCACCTCTTCAGGCTGTTCCAGTTACAGCACACAGGTGACAGTGTGACCTGTCCTTGAAGACCGAAAAGCCCATGAGTATTTTTAAGAACATCCTTGTCTGGTTTCACTGTGTGTGTGTGTGTTCAGTACTGGAGATTGAACTCCGGTCCCCATGAATGTTCAAACACTAATTACCCTCTGTGATGGGGCAACCCCACCTCAACTCTTTGCCGTTTGAGAATAATCCTCCAGGCCAAGTCGGGTGGTCACTAGAGAGAGATAGGGCAGACTCTCTGAGACTTAGAATATAGCATATTCCTTCTTAAAACTGGTTCCTCACCTGACCGTCAGCCTTGCAGGGCAAGACTCTGGAAGCCAGTATTTGCAGCATACCAGATGTGATCAGATCTCTGGGAGCCAGTTCACCCTGATACACACCCAAGTCTGTTCCCAGACTCTTCATTAAGTATTCGTTAGAAATATAACTGTCGGGCTGACTGGGTGCTCCTGTTATTGTTCTTTGAAAAGATATGATGGAATGCCCCGAGTGGCCTGCGAGCCAGGCAGAGGCTCCCAGAGCAGTGCAGGTTCCCCGGGCGAGCGGCAGAGTCAGGCGGCTGGATGCGGTGGACGGAAGAGTAAATGGACATAAGGCTATACATAAAGCTAAACATTTATTACTTAAAGAAGAGGGAGACATTTATTACTTAAAAAGAGGGAGACAGAGAGACATGGAGACAGACATAGAGAGAGAGAGAGACAAAGACACGTGTACACACACCAAGAGACAAAAACAAGAGAGAAAAGGGAAGATGGTGACGAGGGAGGTCAGAAGTGGTTGGGGAGTGGGCGTGGTTAGTCCTTAAAGGGACCAGACCCAAAGGAATAACACCTGTAGCCTGCTTCAGGCATATTCTTCCTGCCAACAAGACATACGATAGATGTTATTGAGTTCGATGTCTAGGGGCCTGACTCCTCTCCTCTCGGTAGAACCTGGAATCAGCTGGTAGCGCTTGTCTGGTTGAGCCATCGACCTAATGGTGGGTATCTGCCTGACCACACATCTGAGCCTCACCAATGTGCTCTTATTACCCTGGATGTCATTTTAGTCTCCTCGAGGTGTCGTGGTCGACTGACTATTGGTTGAGTCCAGTCTCAATGGCTACTTTAACTCTGAATTCACTAAGGTGGGTCTCATGGTTGCTTCATGGGCTTACTTTTAACATAGAAGTTCTTTATTACCTTTTATTCTTTTAAAGACAGGATATCACTGTGTAGCCCTGGCTAGCCTAGAACTCATTGTGTAGACAAGGCTGACCCAGAACTCAGAGAGATTCACCTGCCTCTGCCTCCCGAGTTCTGGACTTAAAGTCATGAGCCACCACACTGGCATGGTCTTGTTGCCCTAAACACTGTTCCAATCGCTCCTGTGTGCTGTTTTAACTTAAAAGGGTGGCTACTGAGTTATTGCTTCTTTGTGCTAGGGCAAAAGAGGAACTTACTTAATATTGTTAAAAAGGAGATAGAGGTAGTGAAATTATGGGGAAATGTTTGTGCAAAACAAAACTTGTAACTCTGTGTCTGCGCTGCTGCAGATGCCACGGGACAATGTGTCAATCTTTCTGGGGGAAGTTGTGGAAGTCTTTTGATTGAGATTTGAAAACAGAATAAATAAATCCCCGAGAGAGACTGTCCTGTTGTGAAAGGCCTCCATCAGCCTGGCAAGTGCTGTGGTAGGCCCAGCATGAAGGGCTGACCAGTTATCTAAGCATTAGTCTCTTTAAGATGCTCTGAAAACTCAAGTGACCAACATCCTAATTCACGATTTGAAATCGTGAATCAATATCCAGAGGCCAGTGAGATGGCACAACCAGAAAGGCTCACGGGGCACAAGGCTGACCTGCGGTTGATCCCTGGGACTTGCATAGGGTGGAGGGAGGGAGATAACCTGACTCCACCCTCCACAGAGCTGTCCTCTGACTTCTGCTATGTGCTAGGACACACACACACTCACATACATCAGTGTACTGTGAATTCCATGTGCGTGTGTCCCCATGTGTGCCCTTCCAGTGTGGGATTTAGGTGGCCATGTAATCAAGAAAGAATTGTGGTTGGCCCGAGGGAGTGGATGTATTGACAGATGAGACTCACCTCCCATTCCCAAGGAGCTTGTGATGGAGATTGGACCAAACACACACAAATATCTCTTGTTAATGAGTGCTCTTGATGAGCCGTGACTCAGAGGACCAAATCTGCCAGGCATGGTGACACACACCTTAATCCAGAGCTCAGAAGGCAGAGGAAAGCTGATCTCCATAAACTGAGGCCCGACTGGGCTACACAGCAAATCCGAGGCCAGCCAAGGCTCCATGGTGTGACACTTTCCCCAAAAGAGCGTGTAGAGTGTAGGTAGGGCTGGGGGAGGGACGCGCCAAATCAGAATGAGGCCAAATGGATGTTCAAGGGGGTAAAAAAACGAGGCCTGAGAAAACTCCGGGTCACTTCCTACATTCTTGTTTTGTTATTCCCTAACTGCCCTTCAGGGCCACCAGTCACTCACACCGGCATCACACAAGCCTGCCCGACTGTGCCCCCACAGTGTCTGGCTTTCCATGTCAGAGCATCTCAGGCTGCAGACTTCAGAACAGGGGCCCTCACAAGTCTGCGAGGGAGTGCTTTAACCAAGGCAGGACATCTTATGACTATGTAGAAGAGGAGCAGGCAAAGAAATGTACCCCTTTCTCTCTGTGTCTCTCTATAGCTAGATTCAGATTTTTTCACCTAGCTTTATTTCCTCTGCTAAGCCACTGACCGAAACAGCTTTATTCATTAGTCAATAGGAGCAACACATATACAGAAGGACTTCCCACGTCACTTTCCCATCCACATTTGGGTTTTTTTGCTTGTTTGTATGGGGATGGTATCTCACTATGGAGCTATGGCTAACTTCGGATTCCCAGGGGTCCCCTGTCTCAGCACCCTAAGTGCTGGGGTTCCAGGAGTGAGCCATCATGACCTACTGTTCCTCTCCCACCCTTGAGATGGGGTACTGCACACTGCCTCAGCAGGGCCCGGGAAGATCAATCAGTCCACAGTTGGGCAGACTCATTAGCTTCCCCCATTTCTCCTGCTCTTCACTCTATTCCTTGGAGGAATTTACCCAAACAACCTTCCTCTGAGCCTACACCAAGCTGAACACATAGCATTTTCTTGCCCAGATACTGCAATACTCACAAAGCAGTTATTTCATCAGTAACTCTGATGAAGACTCAGAGCAAATCTAGAAGTCAGAGAGCAGTTTCCTGGGGGCCCTTGTAGAAGGAAGAGACATGAAGAGTCACCACACAAGCTAGGCACATGAGGTAGAGTAAGGAAGTCTGAGGCACTTCAGTGAGTCTCAGTCCAACCGGCACAGAATGAACCTCAACCTTATTTTATTTTCTCTCACAGAGCCCCCCTGCTCAGCCATCTTCTCTTCCTCCCTGTCTCCCTCTAAAGGTCTGATGCAGGCCAACACTGCCCCGTAGGGTTAACAGCCATTCACTCGTCCATAAAATGAGATGCTAAGAAAATTAGGCTCTAAATAATGGGAGTCATCCAGACTTGCCAGCTCACACCTGCAACACTAGCACTCAGAGCTGAGAAAGAACTGTCGTGAGATAAAAGCCAGCCTGGGCTACATAGTGAGTTCCAGGTCATCCTGGGCTACAGAGTAAGATCCGATCTTTAAAAATAAGAGGGGAGAATGCATTGTACAAATGTTAAGGGTTAGGGTTTGCTTGTTTTGTTTTTGTTTTTTCAATTGAAAATAAGTTCACAGAGAATAGTAAAGTGCAGAAGAAATGTAAAGAAGGCATTTAAAGTTTGGGGTTGTTTTTTTTTTTTTTCATGAAAACCACTGGAAGTTCCCCAGCTTTATTAAGAAAACAAAAGTACTATCTTTGTTAGGTAGCTTTTGTATGGTCTGCAACAACCATAGTTTCAGGTTTGAATGAGTTGGTGAAGTAGTAAAAAGGGGGTGCAAAACATCATCACATTGGGTGCTCGAGCCATTCTAGAGAAACCAACTGGGGGTGCCCCACTAAGGCGGCCAGCTAGACCTCCCAAGAAAGAGTCTCAGGCAGAGAGTTCCCCTGGGCTGAGGCTTCCAGAAAAAACAACAAATAATTGCTAGAAACAGTATTGTCAGATTCGATGCTGAGGATTTCTTGCAGAAACTGGCTGGGGAAGCTGAGGTATCAACTGGAGTTCAAATTGAGCTTTCCCTCTGTGGATGAACAGCACAGGTGAACCCCCTTTCTCATCGCAGGCATCTTTATATCTCCTACCTGGGTCGGAAAGTTGGAAATGATTTTGTTTCTCTGCTCTTCTGGAGGACATTGTTTTTCATTTCTGGGCTGTCTGGCTGTTCTTTGCTCTCCCTCCCGGCCCTTGTCACAGATTGGGATGGGAACCTATTCTCAGACCTTGGAGGACTTTTTTTTTTTTTTGAGACAAACATGCTTGGGTCTAAAATGAGGTCAGGGCAACCCCAATCCTAGGTCCAGCTACTCAGTGAGCTCAGAGAACGCACAACAACGTAGCGATATGACGTTTACTACAGCAGCATGTCAATTAGTCCAGATGCAGATCCAGCATGCTGGTTTTGAGGGTGTTGCTGGGAAACACATTCATTCCCACAGTTCTAAATATGGCACTTAGCACTTGCCTCTTGGGCTAGATAGATGTAAGCAGAGTGGCTGAGCCATCCCTCGGGCCTCTCATGTTTGCAAACATAATTACAAGAGAGATGTTAGGCCAGCCTCGATGAAGGAACTGATGTTTGAATATATTTGCTTTTCTTTAGAAGAATAAGCAAAGAGCTGAGAAGTGTACAGCTTGGAAGGAGGAGGCCAAAGGGCCAGGAGTTCAAGGTCTTAGATGGAGTTGGAAGGCAAAATACAAATACCACCTCAAAACACAACTAGGGCTGGCGACAGGCAGCACAGCTCAGTAGTTGGGTACACTACTTCCTGCAAAAGACTAGGGTTTGATTCCCAGCACCCACATGGAGGTTCATTACCATCTTTAACTACAGTCGCAGGGGACCTAACACCTTCTTTTGACCTCCAAATGCGCCAGGCACACACAGGCACCAGACATGCACTCATAAAAGAAATCTAAAAAACCCCACCAATGAGGATCCCCAAAGAAACGTCATATTGTGGGGGAGAGCAGCTTTTGTCAGAGGTGGGCAGATACGATCTTTGCCTTCAAAGAGCTGCTGAAAACGAGGTTAGGGTTAGAAGGACGCAGCATTTCCTCCCACCAGTCCACCTTCTCCAACATCTGCCCCTGCGTAGATATGCTCTTCAACAGGGGTGATGAGTTAGCATGCTAAGGGGTTGGAAAAAGATAGTCCAGACACTGGAAAACAAGAGGGAATTGGTAGACATCATGGAACGAGTGAAGTTGTTAGGGGCAGATCAAAACCCTCAGGTTTAGGGTTAGACATGTCCTGTGGGTAGTAAGCTGGTTTTGGTGATATCTTCTTAAGGATGGGGTGGAGGTGTCTTCATGCGGAGGTTTGTTGGTGTCTTAGAAGCTGGCTTTTGTGGTCAGGGATACAGATAACTCCAGCAAGAGTGAACTGAGTCCTCGAATGTTTCTCTTGCCTGAGCTAGCCTCAGTGTGCAGAGAGGGGTTTGGGAGAAAGTCGCATTGACTTGAGCTTAGAAGAGAGAGCAGGAAGGGAAGAGGCCTGCGGGCTCACTCGCCTTCCCCCTTTCTCTCATGGTTCCCCTTTGGTGATTTCACCCAGCCTCGGTTTTTTGTGGTAAAGTCATGTCTGGTTCCTCATTTCCAGGGGTGGGGTGGTGGTGGTGGTGGTGTGTGTGTGTTGTGTGTGTGTGTGTGTATCGGAGAGAGAGAGACGTCAGGGAAGGGATCAACTATAGCTTCTGGAGTCAGGAAGAAACTTGGAGAACCGACTTTTTATATTTGGAAAGGAAACTTTAAGATGTGCACAGATGTCGATTATAGCCGCTCAGCCTCCTTAACAGCTCATTGTTTGTTGCCAGGATTAGTGAGAGGTGTGTGTGTGTGTGTGTGTGTGTGTGTATGTGTGTGTGTGTGTGTGTGTGTGTGTGTATACTGTTGTTGCTGTTGTTGTTGTTTTGAGAGTGTTATTTTGCTCTGTAGCCCTGATCAGCTAGGGACTAGAAGACTGGCCTCAAACCTGCAGTGATCCTCCTGCCTCTGCCTCCTGATGCTGGCATTGCAGTCATATGCAACCATGCAAGACCTGCCAGGAATGTAATGCAAAACTTCGCTTCCATTTAACCCTTTGTAAAGGTCTTCTGCTTGGGTCTGACAACATATTTGCAATTCCAGTAAATGAGAGTCTGAAGCAGGAGGGTGGTGAGTTCTAGTCCAGCCTGAACTCCAGAGCAAGTGTGTGCCTCAGGCAGTCAGTAACAACAAAAATCCCTCTTTTCCAGGGTATAACCATGGTCAGTCTCAGCCTTGTGACCCTGTTCGTCTTCCGGTTCAGTGTGCATGGTGATTCTTATAGAGTCCAGGATCCCAGTCGGCATGGTGCCACCCTCAGTGGGTGGGTCTTCCCACACGATTCCAGATTCTGTCGAGTTGACAGTGAGCATTTACCACTACACAGATGGTCAGCGCCACACTAGACTCTCCTTCCGCTGCAGTTTCCTGAGCACCAACTATGCGCCAGGGACTGTATCTGCTGGGAGAGAAACTGTCTCTGCTGGGAGAGAAACTGTCTCTGCTGGGAGAGAAACTGTCTCTGGATTTGAGAGGTTTGCCATGTTGGGTTAGGTGTAAAGGAATGGGGACAGCAGCTCCTGTGAGGCGGGACAGTTTGCTGAGTCCTCACTAACCATTTCCAGAGTGTTAGAGGAGTAGGAAGAGAGGGAATAGTAGGAAGAGGAAATGGCAACTCACATCAGGAGAGCTGACCCAGTTCCTGGCAGGGCAGAGAGCTGGATGCATGGTACCAGAGTGCTTGGCCTGGTGATGCTATAGCTAGACACCAGGACACAAAATGGATTGTGAGACCAAGAGGAGGGACTGAGGAATTGATTCTTAATTTTTTATTTTTTTAGTGTTTATTTTGGGATAGGATCTCACTAAGCTGTACTCAAACCTGAGATCCTCCTGCCTCAGCCTTCCAAATCTCTCTCTCTCTCTCTCTCTCTCTCTCTCTCTCTCTCTCTCTCTCCCCGTGTGTGTGTGTGTGTGTGTGTGTGTGTGTGTGTGTGTGTGTGTGAAAAGCCTATGGGCAGCCACAGATGTCCCTTGGGACGCTGTCCACGTCATTTAGTTTCAAGACAGGTTTTATACTGGCCTGAGGCTAAACTAGCCTGCGAGCTACTGAGAGCCAGTACTGGGATTACAAATACATCACCACAGCTGGCTTTTCACCAGGGTTCCAGAGATCAAATTTGGGTCTTATGCTTGCTCGGCAGATATTTCACCAACTGAGCCATCCTCCCAGTCAGTAGGATAGAAATCTTTAAAACCGAACTCTGTGACATTGGTTGCATGGGGGGAAAGGCGTGGGCCTTAGCTGAGTGGCGTCCCTCACGGCTCCTGTTTCCTTCAGGAATCTACTATGCAACTGCATACTGGTTACCTGCTTCGAAGTCAGTGGAAGTCAAGAACGTGCTGGACAAGAATGGGGATGCCTACGGCTTCTACAATGACTCCATTACAGTCACAGGCTGGGGCATCCTGGAAATCAGAGCTGGGTATAGCTCTCAGATCCTGGCCAATGAGATTATCATGTTTCTGGCCGGCTACCTTGAGGGCTACCTCACGGCTCCGTAAGTACCCTATCTCTTTGCTTTGCCCAACAGTGGCTCCCGAACCCTGGCGACGTGTGTTAGGAGTGGAAGGTAGCTGGGGTGCACTTGCTAGATGAACAGCACCCCACTTGTACCCATCATAATCATACAAGCCCAGAAGACACAAAGCACCCAGGTCGGGCACCTGTTCCTTTTCATAACACTTCTTTTCTGGAAATCTACTTTTTTGTTTTGTTTTTGTGAAATAGTTTCTCTGTGTAACAGCTCTGGCTGTCCTGGAGTTCACTTTGTAGACCAGGCTGACCTCGAACTCACAGAGATCCTCCTGCCTCTGCCTCCCAAGTGCTGGGATTAAAGGTGTGCACCACCACCATTATGTTTGTTGTGTGCAGTGTATATATTTGTCCATATGAGTGTGTGCATGTGTGCATGTGTGCCTTCACGTGTGCAGAGGTCAGAGATTGGTGACGTCTTCCTCGGTCACTCTCCACTTTAATGTTTTGGAGACCGGGGTGCTCACTGAACCTGAAGTGCTTTGATTCAGCTAGACTGAACAGCCAGTGGGCACCAGACACAGCTGCTCCTGTCTCCTCCTCTCCAGCACTGGGGTTACACATGCTGGAACCCCAGCTTTTCCTGTGGGTCCTCGGGGTCCTCATGCTTGTGTGGCAGGCACTTGGCCTGCACCGTCTCCTCCGCCGACAATTCTTCCTTTCTAATGAAAGCATTTGGAAAGGTTATGCCATCCTGCTTGTCGTTTGCCTGGATTGGAAGGCAGATAGGATGTGGAGTCGCTTCCCGAGAGAGATAAAGCAGGGAGGATTTTTAAAAAGTAAAATGTAAGGGGCTGGCAAAATGGTTCAGTGGTAGAGGCAGTGGCCGCCAAGCCTTACAGCCGAGGTCAGTCCCAGGGACCCACAGGATGAAGCTCTCATAAATTGTCTGACTTCCTTACATATCCCATGGAACACTCGCTTCCATACGCACACCATAAAAGAATGAAGGAATGAAATAATGAAAACATAATGGAGATTAATACATTTAAAAAATGTAAGAGCATTTATTTTCTACCATTTTGAAACAATACTTCTCGGTGGACAAAGAGGTTTACATTGAAATTTTAATATACTGTAACTATTACTCCTAAGTCCATTTTTATTCATTCGGTGTCCTTGCCTTGTCTTATAAAAAATGACAAGGTTATAGTTGATAATTTAATCACCACATTTAAGCTTTTCTAGAGTTTGTAGCAGGGTCTCATGTATCCCAGGCTGCTTTTGAACTCATTATGAAGTTGAGGATGACCTTAAACTTCTGATCTTCCTGCCTCCACCTCCCAGGTGCTGAGATTATAGGCATGGGCCACTGTGCCCGGGTTTCTGCTCTGCTGGGATCCTAACCAGGACATCTGTCACTCTACCAACATCAAGTTACAAACTGACCTGTGTCCCTAGTCCAGTTTGTTTGCTTAAAACGAGGTCTCATTCTGTCTCTCTCTGTAACCATGGCTGGCCTAGTGTCCTGGTTGTTTTTGTGTGTCAGCTTGACATAAGCTAAAGTCATCTGTAAGCAGAGACCGCTTGTTCATTTCCCGGCCGCCCAGACCCGAATAATCACACAGAAACTATATTAATTAGAACACTGTTTGGAAAGTGTCTCAGGTATATTTCTAGATAGCTCTTATATCATAAATTAACCCATTTCTATTAATCTGTGTATCGCCACTAGGTTATGGTCTACCAGTGAGGTTCTGGCATTCAGGCGTCTTTCTCCTTCGGCAGCTACATGACATCTCCCTGACTCCGCCTACTCTCTCTGTCTCTTCCAGCCTGGCTATATTCTGCTAAGCCACTGGCTGAAACAGCTTTACTATTAACCAATGGTAATAAAACATTCACAGCATACAGAGGGGAATTCCACATCAGTCATCAGTGAGGAAGGAGCCTCAGTTGAGGAAACGCCTCTTGAGATCCAGCTGTAAGGCATTTTCTCAATTAGTGATCAATGGGGAAGGGCCCAGCCCAAGGTAGTCCTGGGTTCTGTAGGAAGGCAAGTTGAGCAAGCCATAGGAAGCAAGTCAGTAAGCAGAGTCAGTAAGACGCCTCCATGGCGTCTACATCATCTCCTGCCTCCAGGAATCTGCCCTGGGTGAGTTCCTGTCCTGACTTCCTTCAGATGAACAGCAATGTGGAAGTATAAGCTGAAGAAACCCTTTCCTCCCCAACTTGCTTTTTGGTCATGGTGTTTTGTTGCAGCAATAGAAACCCTAACTAAGACTCCTGGGATTCATTAAGCAACCTAGGCTGGCCTCAGAGATGCAGTGGTCCTCCTACCTCACCCCCCTCCCTGAGTGCTGGAGAAGTGCTTTACAGAGAAACCTCCAAAGGGGGCACAGTTGCATCTCGTTCGATCACATCACATTTGATATAAAACTCTCTTTCCGACTCAGCTAGCTTCTTCTATCCCCTGTGACCTAGTGAAGTACAGTTTAATCTAACCTTATTGGGGGCTATGAGACTCTCACTGAGATATTAAATGTGGATCCTAATTCTGTTCTGAGCTCCTGAAATGGTTATCAGTCATGGACGCCAGCTCCTGTTCCGTTATCTAGACATAAGTGCACGGTACGTGTGCAGTACCTGTGGAGAGGGGAAGACATCATCAAGAGCCCCTGGGACTGGAATTACCATGTGCATGCTGGGAACTGAACCCAGGACCGCTATGCTCTTAACCACTGAACCATCTCCCCGATCCATCGAAAACATTTTAAAAACACGCTTAAAGCTATGTTATACATGTAAAGCCAGCTCGGCCCTCCCTGAACTCTTCTGCCATTCCTTCTCCACTGAGCTGCGGCTGTGTTGTTTAACTGGGCTGCAAGTTTGGAGAAACAATTCAGACCAGAATTGTTTGAATACAAATAGATGGGATGAAGTTGACAATGACATATATGGGGGCACCGAGGGAAAGCGAGTTCCGAAGGAGCAGCTCAGCTTGGGTCTATGGAATGTGCATCCACTTTGGTACTGAGTCCCACTGCTGGAGAGAGCCCAAGGATTTTGACAGTCTTCTGACTTGGGGGGGGCATGATGTCATTCTCAGTTCCAACAATCTCCGGGCAGACACTTTGGAAGTGGGTTAGGGTGTGGGTTTTTTAATGGTTTTCTTTATTTTCGTGTGTGTATGTGTGAGTATGTATGTATGCACGTGCACACATGTGTGTGCTCATGAGTGTTACGGCAAGCATGTGGAGGCTGGAGGACAGTCTATGATACTCACTTCTTCCTTCTACCTCCTTCTACTTTGTGGGTTCTGGGGATCAAAGTCAGGTTGTCAGGCTAGCAAATGTCTCTAGCTGCTGAGCCATCTGACCAGCCCTGTACCTTCATTCTAGATATAAAGCATTTATCTTTGAATAACCTTATTCTTTCCCTCACCCCAAGTCCATTAAAAAACATATATGTAGTAAACATTACATTCTGTTTTTTCCCCTTTGGGTTTTTTGTTTGTTTGTTTGTTTTGAGACAGCATCTCACTTTTTAGCTCTGGCTGTCCTAGAACTCACTCTGTAGACCAGGTTAGGCTTCTGCTCACAGAGATCTGCCTGCCTCTGCCTCCCAAGTGAATGCTGAGCTTAACGGCATGGACCACTGTGCCAGGCTGCTTAGTTTTCATTTTTAAAAAGCAGCTACAATTCAGTAACTACTATTTGTTTTGTTTTTAGTTGGTTGGCTTTATTTTGTTTTTGAATAAAATCTTATGTTTTGTCTCTATGGGTTTTGTTTAGCTTTGTTTTTATTTGGTGAGCTTGGTTTTTTTGTTTGTTTCTTTTGTTTTGTTTTTGAGGAATAGTCTCACTATGTAGCCCTGGCTGTTTTGGAAATTGTCATGTAACCCAGGTTGGCCTCAAACACACGGATATTCGTTTGCTTCTTCCTCTCGAGTGGGAGGATCTGGGCATCCAGGATCTGCAGCAGCTCTGCCGTCCAGTTTATTGAAAGGCAGACACAGGCAGGAAACTCAGCGTGATGGTGTGTTTAGATCACCTTTGGGCTCAGCACAGAGCTGCCCAGAGTTGGCTGCTTTCATAGCGACTGTGTGGACTGTGTGCGCTTCACACCCATGCTTGGCCGAGGGCTGGGGAACCAATAGCAGCCGTGTCCCTCTTTCTCTTCTGATGCGGCCCCAGAGATGGGGTTTCTTACCCAGTCTGCTGTATAAGCTGGTAGTTAAGGCATCGACCTGCTCAGTGGAGCAGCTAGGCTGGCTCACGGGATCATGGGTTCCAGCTGCTGCTGCTAGCAGGGCTCCCAGGATGACAATTTCTAGTTGAAGTCCCACAATGTGATGTCTCTGAATGGATTCCTGGGAACTCGATGCTTCTTTACGGCCAGTTGAAAATGTACTAACCATCTAGGATCAATGTTATAATTTGAATATAAAATTGGCCCCCACACCCTGGCTGGTGGCCCTGTTTGGGGAAGTTGTGGAAACTTCTGGACATGGAGCCTCGTTGACAGATACAGGCTTATAGAAGTCAAATTTAAGGGATAGACCAACTCCACCCACTTTCGACTGGGCATCTCTGCTTCCTCACCTACCACAAACTGAAGATTCCAGCCACAGGCTCTTAATGGCGTGAAGTCCACTGTGCTAGACTGCGCTGTGCTAGATTGCACCCTCTCAAGCGAAGGGTAAAAATAAATCCTCCCTCCCATGGGGTGCTGCCTTGGGGTACCCCATCCTAGCAACTAGAGAAGTAACCAACCAGCAGGCCAACCCACAGGTATTAGGGCTTCTACTTCACTTTCTTTACCTTATGTAGCCTAGATTGGCCCATAATTCACTATCTAGCTAAGGATAACAAACTCCCGATCCTCCTGCCTCTATTTCCCAGGTTCTGGGATTATAGGCCTGTGCCGTCATGTCTCAGCTGAATGCTGTCCTGTTGGTTTGTTTGTTGATTTGTTTGTTGTGTGTGTTGTGTGCCATGTTTGTGTGTGACCCCAGAGGCCAGAAGAGGGCATCAGATCCCCCAGAACCGGAATTATAGGCGGTTGTGAGCCACCTGATGTGGGTGCAGGGAAGCCAACTCAAGTCCTTTGCAAGAACAGGAAAAGTCCTAACCACCAAGCCATCTCTCCATCCTCCAAAGATGTCTTCTTGATAAAGTTTCTTATGACTGTCTCCCCACTGACTTACGGCTCCATCTCTTCCCTCCACCATCTGTAGCAGCTTGAAGGTGGGGCCCCTGTCTTAACCACGTTTATGCACCCAAACACCTGGCTTGGCACTTCTGCCCCAGCTGTTAACTATATGCTCATTAGATTTAACTGAATCCTGTTGTTGCAGTTGATGAATCAGAAGGAAGAGCGTGTATTTCCATACAACACAGCAAGCTGGAACCCCAGCCATGCTGAGTTCCTTCCTTCGTTTTTGAAATTGAGCGGCTCCCTAAGAGTTGTAAATTCAGTCTCCTGTGTCTCCCTGGTGATCTAAATGTTAAGCGATCTTGGATAGGTCATCAATAATATGAGGCACTGAAAGTTTTCTGGGAAGAAAAGGGATGAGGATGTGGGGCCCTAGGATGCTCTCTCTGGTTGTTTAAATAAAGTGGATTTTAAAAAATGGGGTGTCCAAGACAGCTACGGAAGCCTCCTCCTCTGCAACTTCCCAGCTGGAAGGACGATTCAATGCCACACACATCTGTTTTGTTGCTCAGAAAGGAGAGAAAGAGGTGGGCACAAGAACATTCTTTGGTAGAGTTTACCATGTTGACACAACCGTTGCAAAGGCTGGCCAAGTTTACCAGTACCATAGTCCCAATAGAATCAGCAATCACTCCATCTCTTGTGTTTGGGCTACTGTCAAGAAACGCCTCAAGAATTTCCTTCACATGCCGGGCTTGCTCCTTTTGATGCGAGATGCTCCCAAGTCAAGTCTATAAGCAAAGGCCAAAACGAAGCTAGAGCCCCACCCTCAAAACTCTCTCATGCACTATGGACTTGGAACTGTTTGGAGCTTGGTGAGGACCACTGAATACAGAAGGAAGGATGGCAATCCTGAGAAGTGGGCCAGTGGCCACTGCCAACTGGCTGCAAGCATTTATCTAGGGTACCATGCTCCAGCAAGTGATCGAAGAACACAAAGTCTTCATGTTAACTTCAGTCTGTGCTAATTCTATGTTCACTGCTGGCCACATATGAGGACCGTGAAAACCTGGGCACAGAGAAACGTTTTAGGTAATTGAAAGAAAGTCAGTGAATAGGTGTCTTAGGGTTTCTATTGATGCGATGAAACCCCATGACCAAAAAGCTTACTCTTCCCAATTACAGTTCATCTTCAAAGGAAGTCAGAACAGGGGCTCAGCCAGGGCTGGCACCTGCACACAGGAGCTGATGGATGCAGAGGTCATGGGGGGGGGGCTGCTTACTGGCTTGCTCCCTATGGCTTGCTCAGCCTGCTTTCCATAGATGCCAGGAACCCCAGCCCAGGGATGTCCCCACCCACAGTAGTCTGGGCCCTCCGCCATCAACCACTGACTGAGAAAATGCCCTACAGGCAGACCATGTGTGACATTTTCTCAGTTGTCTCCTCCTTTCAGAGAACTCTGAAGTTGACATCAAGCTAGTCAACACAGTGGGGTTCCAGATTAGAAACCAGGCTGTTTACAGTCAGTTTTTCCATTTGTACAGACACGTGCATGTAGGTTAATGACTGTGGAAAACACTAAGGCCGCCTGTCTGGTCCCTGGTGCAGGAGAGATACAGTGAATGGCAACTACTAACTACATGGTGTGATGTTGTCATGGAGCGAAAAGATTCAGGAAGAGATGGATGCTCACGTGTCTTCGAGATTTTCAGTGTCTGAATGTGTGTGACAGATAAAGAGGTGAGCAAGTGTTAGCCCACCTAGGAGGAAGCGCTGCAGGACCCAGAACTAAGCTTGAGAGATCCATGAAGTTCGTGCTAGCGTCAGCTCCGCTGCATGAGACACAGAACCACGGAAAAGTCAGGGTTCTTGCTTTTAGTCTTCAACAAATGTAGAAGCAAGCTTTGAACTCAGTATCCAGAGTCAATGTCCTTGGAGTAACGTGCTTGCCTTCGCAAGGATGACGACCCAAGCTCGATCCTCCAGCCCAAGTAACAGAATAGTTGGATGGTGCTTGTGGGAGGCAGAGACAAGCACATCGCCGGGCTCGTTGCCAACCAGCTCAGCCTGCGGGCTGAATCCAAGCCAAAGGGAAACCCTGTCTCAAAAATAAGGTGGAAAGTGTCTGAGAAGCAAAGCCCATGGTTAGCTGCTGCTGTTGGCCTCCATAAGCACACACAAATGCATGCATGTACACATACACACACACACACACACACACACACGGGTCTGTGTCTTTGCCTGGTATCACAGATGGGTGCTGGAGAGATGACTCAACACGTGAGAGCACTGGCTGCCCTTCCAATGGTCCCAGGTTCAATTCCCAGCTCCCACATGGCCGGCTCACAACTGTCTGTTATTCCAGTTCCCGGGCATCTGACACCTTCACACCAATGCACATAAAATAAAGTTAAAATAAATGACTTTTTTAAAAAAAAACTGTTTAAGCAATAAGTAGTGATACGTGAACTGAATCAAACAATAGAGTGTAACACTGAAGAACAAAGACTTGGAATTCAGTAGGCAAAGTTCGACTCCGTCATCCTGGGCTAGAGTCTACAAGCAAAATCCCGATTTCTCTGTGGTCGGTCGTAATCTCATTCCTCCAGATGGCGGTCTTAGAGGAGCCGCTCCACGTAACCCACGTAGGTGTGATGTAAACGTGCTTCTCCCTCCCTCCACTGACCACTGACCCCTCCCCCAGAATGGGTCTCTGTGCCTGGGGCATCTTGTAGGAAGGAGGAGGCTTAGTCAGTGGTTGCGTGATGCCATTACCCAGCCCCCACCACAGTAGAACAATCTCTTTTATTCTTTTGTCTTTTTTTTAAATCATCCGATACATGATAAGACTGACATACCCTCCATGGTCTCGTTCTGTGCACTCATTGCTACCTGCGATTTCAGCAGCCATCCCCTGCGTCTTCCGGTGTCTCCTCACTTCACCTAAGGCCACACAGAATATTTGGTTGTCTCCTGAAACTCGATGAGATGTGTAGGGACCGCTTGAGCTAAGAACCCCTAAATCTGTTGCCCTGAAAAACCAGTTCAAATCATGTCTGGCCCTGTGTTTACCATTAGTTTACCACCTGTGACAAGACACTTGAGCAACTGTAGTCAGAGGGTCAACCCCTGGTCGTCTGGGCCCGTGGAAGCCTTGCGTCAGCTGGGAGCCTCACAAGAGGGTGCTCTATTAGTGACTTTCCCCTTTACTGGTATAAAATGCTCACAAGAAGCAACTTTAAAGGGAGGAAGATTTATTGGGGGTTCAGGGTTTGGGGGTGAATACAGCCCATCATGGCCGAACAGGCAAGGCCATAGGAGTTGCCTGTGGCTGGATCTGGAGCAGCTTGTGCAGGTGGTTACATGGTGTCCAGAGTCAGCACAGGGCTTCAGCGGAAGGGATGGCCCAGTGACCCGGAACCCTCCAGCCCCACTCCTACAGCTCCACCTCTGAGTTCAAATTATGTGTCCAAAAGATTCCACAATGTCCCAAAATAGCACTGCTGGCAGGGGATCAGCTGTTCCAATGGGAGCCCCTGGTGGACATGTCAGACCACAGACGGCAGTCAGCTTATGGGGTTCTCCTCTTCTGCATTCCACATTAATTTTAACTATTGTTGTTGTTGTGTAGGTGTAGCGTGTGAGTGTGTGTGTGTGTGTGTGTGTGTGTGTGTGTGTGTACGTGCATGTGCACACCCAAGGAGTCAGAGACATGTTGGATTCCTTGGAGCTGGGTTATAGGTAGATGTAAGCTTCCTATGTGAACGCTGGGACCGAACTCAGGTCCTCTCCATGACTAATATGCACTCTTGACCACTGAGCCATCTCTCCAGTCCCACCACCTTCTTCTGTAAGGCAAGGTTTCTTCCCTGATCCTAGAGCTCACCATGTCCCCTGAGCTGGCTGGCCGCAAGCCCCCAGCGACCACCTCACTGTATCTTCCCATCGCTGGGGTGACGATCACACGACTCTATGTCGCGTGCTCGGAACCAAACTCAGGTCCTTAGGGGGAGCAGGGGGTGCCCATAACTACTGAGCCATCTCTCCAGCTCCTGGAGATATTTCTTCATTTTAAGTTATGCATTTGTTTGGTTTAAAGAACGAAGGCGGTGAACATTCTAGTGAGCCAGAAGAGAAAGTTACTGCGAGCGCGAAAGTCAACAGAAACCGGAATGTAACGCGTTTTCCCTGTCGTTTCAGACACATGTACGACCACTTCACGAACCTGTACCCACAGCTGATCAAGAACCCTTCCATCATGGATAAAGTGCAGCGCTTCATGGAGTATGTATAAAAGCCTCCTGCTCTCGCTGCCAGGGCTCCCCTGCGGCCCCGCCCTCGTCAAGCTCCCAGTCTGCCTCTGCAGCAGAGCCTTTCCCGTGGAGCGGGTCACTTTTTCTCTAACGGAGTGAAAGCGGCTTGCTAGGTTAGGTTGAAAGTCACATTACCAACAGCTGAAACAGCTAGAAGCCATCGGCAGTGGCAAACAGGCAAAGCCGTATCTCTGAAGCCCCCCACGCAGGTGTCCCTTGCTTTCCTCCTAGGCTTCCCTTCTCCTCGCTCCTTAAGGTGTTTCCGTGTCGTGCACCCGGCAATTAAGTGTAGTTGGGTGTTAGGGAATATCTAAACCCCTAGCCTCACTGTGTAGCCCAGACTGACCTCAAATCCACGATCTCCCTGCCTCAGCCTCCAGAGTACATAAATTACCCACGTAACCAGTTCTAAAGTCAGACTTCTAATACTTTCTGGGGATGTTTCCATTTTAATTCAATTTTCTGGGGAGTAAAATGTAAGTATTATTAAATCAGTGGCATGCGGGAGAGTCATCTGGGAACACAAAGGTTTTTTCCTGTGTGGTCTGCTGATCACACATTAAACTTTGCATCTGTGAAAGGCTAAGAGGTATGCATCGGATTGTCTTAAGAATAAAGACACCCAATACAAACCAGAAATGCTTTCTGTGTGAAAAATTATGTTAGATTATTAAATCATCCCCATAGAAAGAACAGAGTAAAGCTAAAAGTAGTAAAAATAAAAAAGCTGTTAAAAATAAAACATCCAGGGCCTGGAGAGGTGGCTCCACAGTTAAGAGTGCTTGCCACTCCTGTAGATGACCTGGCTTCTGTTCCCAGAACCCACATGGAGGCTCACAACCATCTGTAACTCCAGGTCCGGGGGATCTAGCGCCCTCTTCTGGCCTCCATAGGTACTGCATGCACAAGGCCCCCTGACAGATTGGCGGCAAAATACTCATCCAGTATGAATTAGTAAATAATCGTTAATATCACTCTATAAACATTGAGGCAGACACCAATACTAAACCGAGATGGGATGGAGAGACGAGAGGGAGAAGCAGGACCGTGTTTAAAAAGCCTCGTCTGACTTCAGCTCTCCTACACACAAATGCAAAGCCACCCAGCCAGTCTTTAGTGCTGAAGCACTGTAGAGGGGCATCTGTGCTTGGCTTTCACGGGTTAGTATTACATGCACAGCTTTCTAGACAAGGCCTCATGAAAGCTACACAAAGTTAACATCCTGGGCGGACACTAGAAACCATTTAACATGCGTACCGAAATCACGTGAGTGGCGGCTGTAATCAAATCTAGAATTTAATTATAGGAGCGTGTGCGGGAGTGTGACTTCTAGACTCCTGGTTTGATTTGATTCTGAGTGAGCCATCATTGAATCAAATCGAATTTCTTCTCTAGGAAGCAAGATATGTGGACTCGGAAAAACATCAAAGAACAGAAGGATGACCCATTTTGGAGACACACCGGCTATGTTATGGCTCAGCTGGACGGGCTTTATGTCGGAGCTCTGAAAAGGGCTTACATAGAAAATATGAAGGTAAGACTTTTCAAAAGTGTCCCAGAGTTCATATGACCTGAATGATGGAAAAAAATATTTTTAATACAAGGTTAGGGACATAGCTTTGTCGTAGAGCACTTATCTAGAATGTTCTCAGTTCTATCCCTGACGTCATAAACAACAAAAAAACTTCCTCATCTAATTGTTCTTACAGAAATCCATTTTAATAAATCCAACTGACAAAACAAACAAACAAGCCAAATATCAAGAGTACAAGGCCAACCTGGGCTACTTAGTTACCTCCAAGCTAGCCTGGGCTTACATAGTGGTACTCTATCTCAACAAGAACAACAAACAGCATTCCAAATTACTGTTCAGCACAAAGTTTTGGTGCAAAGCATAGCCTGTTTCTATTTTTGTCCAACCTTCTCTATACACAGCTCATGCTGAGGTTTAAGAGCCGGTTACAAACGTACAGACTTTTTAGCTTACTTGACAAAGTTCCAGTATTTTAAATTACTCTCTCATTAAGACAAAAATGTCTTAGTATATAAATTCTGATCGTCACACCCAGCAATAATCACATAAACACACAAATGTGCAAAGCTATGTCTTTTCATTCTGGAAGGAAACTAAGAAACCTTGAGGTGTCTAAGGTACCAGCTGACACAGTTTCAAAAGCTATGAATATTTTGTGCCCTTGGGGTAATATGTGGGGTGCGTGTGAGTGTGTATGTGTGTGTAGATGCATACATAGGACAAAATATTTGGAGAAAATTCATCAAAATGATGTTCGTAATTCTAAGCTGTAAGAGATCACCCTTGCTCATAAATTAGAAACACGACTTAAAGGCTGGGCATGATGGCATTGCCTGAAACTCAAGCCCTTGGGGTGTGGAGCTGGGAGGATCAGGAGTTCAAAGCCAGGCGCTGGTTAGTTTTACCTGTCCACACAACTAAGAATCAGCAGAGAAGAGGATAAAGGGTTGTCTAGATCAGGTTGGCCCTGGGCCTGCCTGTGGGACGGCCTTGATGGCTGAGGTGGGAAACCCACCCTGCATGGACGGATAAGAGTAGGGAATGTGAGCTGAGTACCGAGTACAGAAGCAAGCATGTACTTCTTTGGTTCTCTTTGCTGTTGACTGTGGATGCATCTGGACCACCCTGAAATGATGTGCTGTAACCTGGGCTCGTAAGCCAAGCAAAGCCTTTCCTTGCCTCCACCGCTTCTTGTCCAGGTAGTGTGTCGCATCAGCAGAAGTGAAACTGGGATAGCCGCCTTCCGCTGCACAGGGAACTGGAGGCCAGAATGACCTTCATGAGTGCTGGCTAGTGTTAGGTCAGCGTGACACAGGCTGGAGTCATCTGAGACAGCACATTTGTGTGCTGATGTGATTATCGCTGGGTGTGGCGCCAAAATTTATAAACTGAGACACTTTCATTTTAGAGGGTAATCTAAACACTAAAACTCGCATCAAGTTGGCTAAAAAGTCTGTACGTTTGTAACCAGGTCTTAAACCACAACATGAGCTGTGTATAGAGAAGGCTGGAAAAACATTTAATTTAAAAAATGCCTCCATAAGATCTGGCTGTAGGCAAGCCTGTAGGGCATTTTCTTATTTAGTGATTGATGGCAGAGGGCTCAGCCCAGTGTGGGTGGTGCAGTCTCTGAGCTGGTAGCTCTGGGTCCTAGAAGAAAGCAGGCTGAGCAAGCCAGGAAGAGCAAGCCAGTAAGCAGCACCCTCCATGGCCTCTGCATCAGCTCCTGCCTCCAGGGTCCTGCCCTGTGTGAGTTTCTGCCCTGATTTCCTTCCATGATGGACTATGGTGTGGAAGTGTGAGCCACATAAACCCTTCTCTTCCCAAGTGGCTTTGGTCATGGTGTTACCTTACGGTAATAGAAACCATGACTAGGACACTATATAAGAAAGAGAGGAAGGAAGGAAGGAAGGAAGGAAGGAAGGAAGGAAGGAAGGAAGGAAAGAAGGAAGGAAGGAAGAGAGGGAGAGAGAGAAGAAAGGAAGGAAGGAAGGAAGGAAGGAAGAAAGAAAGAAAGAGAAAGACAAAGAAAAAGAAAGGAGGGAAGGAAGAAAGGAAGAAAGGGGAGGAGGAGGAAGGGGAGGAAAGGGAGAGAGAGAGAGAGAGAGAGAGAGGGCGCACACGCACAAGGGAAGGAAGTAAGGAAACTTGAAACAGTCTTGATAAGCAGCTCCTCAGCAGTCCGATGCTGACAAGCCTGTAAGAAACGAGGGAACTGTCCTAAAACACCGGTTAGAATTTGTGTGCTTTGTATGAAAACCAGAAACTCATGCGCCCTCTGACCCAGCAGTTCCCCCTTCTAGTGTTTTCTCAAGGATACACCGACAAATATACAAGGGGGCGGGTGTGCAAAGTTGCTCACTGCAGGTCATGAATTATAGCAGAAGATTAAAACGCTCCAAATGCTGAGAGGACGAACCCATATGATTGAAGAAGCTCTGATAATTCCGGGTTCTGTTTGGGAGCAGCATTGGGGATTTGTTTCTAAATATAAAAGAATGTAAGATGAAGAGCAGGGTTTCTCACACGCTGCCTTCTACGTAAGAGAGATAAAGGTGGATGGAAGGTTAGAGAGATACACAGATGATAGGTAGGTAAGTAGATGATAGATAGATAGATAGATAGATAGATAGATAGATAGATAGATAGACGGAAGTTAGGTAGATAGGTAGATGATAGATAGACAGATAGATAGACAGACAGATAGATAGACGGAAGGTAGATAGATGATAGATAGATAGATAGATAGATAGATAGATAGATAGATAGATAGACAGACAGACAGACAGACAGATAGACAGACAGAAGTTAGGTAGATAGATAGATGATAGATAGATAGATAGATAGATAGATAGATAGATAGATAGATGATAGATAGATAGATAGATAGATAGATAGATAGATAGATAGATAGATAGATGGAAGAGTTAGGTAGATAGGTAGATGATAGATAGACAGATAGATAGATAGATAGATGATAGATAGATAGATAGATAGATAGATAGATAGATAGATAGATAGATGGAAGAGTTAGGTAGATAGGTAGATGATAGATAGACAGATAGATAGATAGACAGACAGACAGACAAATAGACAGAAGGTAGATGGATGATAGATAGATAGATAGATAGATAGATAGATAGATAGATAGATAGTAGGTTAACAGATATAAATTTTTCTGATCAAAAATGAACAATAAGTCTATTGAGAAGAGATCAAGTCTCTTGTTGCCAGGCCTGATGATCTGGGTTCAATCACTATGTAGAGATAGTGGAAGGAGAAAATTGATTCTTACAAATTGTTCTCTGATGTCCATATGTGTAGTGTGGCATATGTGTACACACACACACACACACACACACACAGAGAGAGAGAGAGAGAGAGAGAAAGAGAGAGAGAAACAACTTCTACCCTCCCCCAACACTCAAAAATATAAAATATAGTTTCAACATTTTTAAAGACTAAAACCCTAGGGTGTGCAGAGCGCTAGCTGCTCTTGCAGAGGAGCTCCAGTTTAATTCCCGGCGCCCACAATTGGGTCACATGTTTAACTCCAGTTCTAGAGGATCTTGTGCCCTCTTCTGGCCTTCTTGGGTACTGCATGAATATGGTTCATAGCCATACACGCAGACAAACTCTCTATACACATAAAGTAAAAATAAATAAATCTGTTTATTAAAAAAGAAACAGAATAAAAACTAAAATAATTACCTAGAAAGAAGAAAGGAGAGATAGAAGGAAGGAGCAGAGGCAGCATTTTCTTAAATGAAATTTGTTTTGTGGGTTTGACTTCAAAACCACAGTGGTGGTCCTAATTACAAAGTACAATTTAAAGACAAAGAAAAGCAATACTTTAAAAGGTGGTGGAAATGATGCAAATATGCCTAACCTTTAAAAAATTGCTTTTGCTTTTTTGAGACTGTAGTATAATTGCATCGTTTCCCCCTCCCTTTCCTCTCTCTAAGCCCCTCACATGCTCCTCCTTGCTCTCTTTCAAATTCACGACCTCTTTTTTGCATTAACTGCTGCTACATGCATACATGTGTATGTGTGTATATGCATAGATATCCCTAAATACAGAAACCCAGGCTGCTCAGTGCATTTACATCCCTTGTCTGTTTCAGGGCTGACCACGAGTATTGGGATAAACCACTGGTGGGCTCTCCCTGGGGACGACTGTTTCTCCCTCTCTTGGTGTATTGTAGTTGCCTGTAGTTCTTTAGTAGGACAGAGGCCCCATGGGTTTTCTCCATCTACTTAAGTCTTCTGTCTTTGGTGTCCTTGTTTAACTCATGTTTGGGAAACCATGTTGGTGAGTCTTTACGGGTCAACCCTCAGATATTCCTAGGAGACCCAGGCTCATAGAAAACTCCCTGCTTTTCTGGGTCTTATACTCTTTACATCCCTTCTCTGACAATGTTTCCTGAGTCTTAGGTACAGAAGGGTTTTGTAAGACTCTCCTTTGGGACTGGGCTTCACAACTCTGTATTTTGATTAATTGTGGTTTGCTATAATAGCTGCATCTGTTAAAAAGAGAAAATTTCTTGGTGATGGGTGACGGTTGTACTTATCTGTGGTTATAAGGAAAATATCTAAACTTTTAACAAAAAGAAACTAACATGAGAATTTAATTGTGTGCAGTGGTTCATTTCTATAATCTGAGCGCTTGAGGGTCCTGAGGCAGGAGAATTTCTGAGAGTTTTCATTAGCCTGGCTTCATAGTAGAATGATAGCTCAAGAAACAATGAAAGAAATAGGCTAGAAAGAGGCTTTTCCGTTGAGAGTACTTTGTTTTTCCAGAGAACCTAAGTTTGGTTCTGGGCTCCCAGGTCAGGCTGCTCACAACTGCCTGTAACCCCAGCTTCAGGAGACCCAATGGTTCTGGTCTCCTCAAGTACCTACATTCATGTGTACATGCCCCCTATAAGCATGATTAAAAATAGTAAAAAAAAAAAAATATTTGTTTTAAAAAGAAAATAGACTTGAAACAAAAATAAGGTTTGTGGTGGTTTGAATGACAATGGCCCCCACTGGCTCATATATTAAAACCCTTGGTCATCAGTGGCTGGAACTGTTTGGGAAGGATAAGGTGGTTTGGCTTTGTTTAGAAAAGATCAGGAGGTATGACTTTGTTTGGGAAAGGTCAGGAGGTATGGCTTTGTTTAGAAAGGATCCGGCAGTATGGCTTTGTTTGGAAAAGGTCAGGAGGTATGGCTTTGTTTGGGAAGGGTCAGGAGGTATGGCTTTGTTTGGGAAGGGTCAGGAGGTGTGGCTTTGTTTGGGAAGGGTCAGGAGGTGTGGCTTTGTTTGGGAAGGATCAGGAGGTTTGGCTTTGTTTAGAAAGGATCAGGAGGTATGGCTTTGTTTGGGAAAGATCAGGAGGTATGGCTTTGTTTGGGAAGGATCAGGAGGTTTGGCTTTGTTTAGAAAGGATCAGGAGGTATGGTTTTGTTTGGGAAGGGTCAGGAGGTGTGGCTTTGTTTGGGAAGGGTCAGGAGGTGTGGCTTTGTTTGGGAAGGGTCAGGAGGTGTGGCTTTATTGGAGAAGGTATGTCACTGAGGGTGGAAGCCCATGCCATTCCCAGTTAGCTCTCTGGGTCTCCTGCTGATGGATCAGAAGTAAGCTCTCAGCTACTGCTCCAGGACCATCCCTTCTTGTCTGCTGCCAAGCTCCTCATCATGATAATTATGGGCTCTAACTCTCTGGAACCATGAGACCCAATCAACCCTTTCTTTTATAAATTACCATGGTCATGGTGTCTCTTCACAGCAATGGAAAAGTAACCAAGACAGCTTACGAATGTTTTTTTTAAAGCAACCTGTGGGCTGTGGAGATGGCTCAGTGGGTAAAGGGCTTGCTGTGTTGTCATGAGAACCTGAGTTCAGATCCCCGGCAACCATAGGCCACAAGCCCAGTACTGGGAGGTTGCTGTTGATATCTGGAGAGTAGAAAGTATCTATGCTCCTGAACAGCACACAGAACACCGCCCCCTCCATGAAATAACCACCCTGCCCGAGACAGAGCACCGCTGCTCCCGAGGAGCTCCTGCAGAGGATCACCAACAGAAGCTCCGCTTGTTGTCTTCACCGAAGAATTTCCCTTTGGGAATCTGTCCCGACACAAACATGCTAACTTCGCTTCTCAGTTACAAGGCCAGAAACTTAGCTTGTGAGTTAAAGTAACGTGAAGGACGTAGCCCCTCCACGTGACAATAATTCAGAGAAGCCTGAACAGCAGGCAAAGCCAGAGGTGACACGTGTCGCAACTCAGTGCTCTTGGTGTCCTTTTATAGCCCATGACGATGTCCCAAGTTCAGTTCCTGAACGCCGTTGGTGACCTGCTGGACCTCATTCCCTCTTTGTCTCCCACAAAAGACGGCAGCATGAATGTGTTCAAGAGATGGGACATGGGCCACTGTTCTGCTCTTATTAAGGTGAGACCCACAGTCCCTGTCTTCTTCCCACCAGCGGAGTTTTGATTAGCATGTACTAATTACACACCCCAACCAGGTTCACAAACCACATTTTCCGCACACACCTTTTCCATCTGTCTTTCACCCACATGTAGCGAACCTCTCCTTAGCCCTGGCTGGCTGTGGACAACGCACAGACCCTCTGTGGTATTTAAGACCTGGCAGGAACTCGGATGGAGGGAATTAGACATGGTGTCACCTATTTCTTCCACAATTCTGCCTCCTCTCTATGCATGCGCCATTCCTACCTTCCAGATCCTTCTGGTGTATGCTTTGGAAGGACAGTCTGTGGTGCATACATTAAATGTCAGTGTTGGACTCCTTTGGCCCTATTTTCCAGTAACAAAGAAAGCAATAACAGTGGAGATCACTCAGCAGGGGAAAGGCTCTTGCTGCCAAGCCTGGAGGCCTGAGTTCGATCCCTGAGACCCGCATGGTGGAAAGAGAGAACTAACTCCCACAAATAATCCTCCAACCTCCACATGTATACCTGGCACACGCACACCCACAGGAATACATACGCACACTCACACACATAAATAAGTGTGATTATTCTTAATAAGAGAGCACCATAAAGACAAGTTGACTCAATCCCTCAGGGTTACCCACGTGTATTGTGCACACGTCTACCATTTGCCTGTGCTACTAACTATGGCTTTGACTGCAGGTCCTTCCTGGATTTGAGAACATCTATTTTGCGCACTCAAGCTGGTACACGTATGCAGCCATGCTCAGGATCTATAAACACTGGGACTTCAACATCAAGGACAAGTACACCACCAGCAGCCGGCTCTCCTTCAGCAGTTACCCAGGTAAATAAACCCAGGCTGCGGTCTGAGGATCGTCTCAAATCAAACTTTGGAGACGTGACGTTAACTGGACGGCGAGACGAAATGTCCACAGTTGGAAACCGGTCGGATTTTTAGAGCGTTGTTTGAAGAGATTAAGTTGTCTTATTTAATAGAATGACCGAAGTGGGCTTATAGTGCTTTGGAAATGTAAGAGGATGCGTCTGAATTGATCTCAAATGCTGAGACCACCTAAGTGTCCATTTCCCAGGCTGACTGAGGATCTTGGTTTTCCTCTTTCATAGCTGTACCCGATACTCCACCTGCCGTGTGACCCCTCACACATAGCTAGTGAAGGACAGTGTGTGGACTTCTAGCCTCTGCATGGCAGTCAGGAGAGGCAATAGTTATGGTAGTGCTGGACACCACAGGCTCTGTCTTACTTTTTGCGGTTGTTGTAATAAAATGCCCTGATGAAAGCAACCTAAGGGAGAAGGGATTTCTGTTGGCTGACAGATAAGGGTGTGCTCCATCGTGGCATGGACATCCTGGAGGCAAGAGCTTGAGGCAGCTGGCCATGCTGCATCCTCTGTCAGGGAGCAGGAAGAGATGACCGCTCCTACTCGGCCTTTCTTCTGCTTACCCAGTCCGTGACCCAAGGCTGGGGAGGAGGCCACTCGCTTCTAGAGTGGGCCTTCCCACCCCCACTAACCTAGTAAAATAATCCTTTACAGGCTTAACCATTGCTAACCTAATCTAGGTAATCCTTTACAGGTATAACCAGAGCTAACCTAATCTAGGTAATCTCTCATAGGTTTAACCAGAGCTAACCTAATCTAGGTAATCCCTCACAGGTGTGCCCAGAGGCTAACCTCATCTAGGTGACCCCCACAGGTATGCTCAGAGGCTTGTTTCCTAGGTGACTGAACATTCTATCAAGTTGATGATCAGCATTAACCATGAAAGCTATAGAAAGTTTTGTTTGTTTGTTTGTTTGCTTGCTTGTTTGTTTGTGTTAGAGTTGGTTTGGTTTTTCAAGATAGGGCTTCTCTGTGTAAACCCAGATTTTCTAGAACTCTGTAGATCAGGCTGCCTGGAACTCCCAGAAAGCTGCCTGCCTCTGCCTTCTGAGTGCTGAGATTAAAGACGCGTGCCACCACCCAGCGAGCAATTGGAGTTTTCTAAACATTAGGAATAGCCCAAAGAGAGGGTGCCACATCTGCTTGGTGGGGAAAGAGCGGTTGGCACTTGAGATGAATTGTAGCTAGAAATAGAACAGTAGAGAGGAATAGGAGGTGTCTGAGAGAGGAGGGCTGGCAAACCCAATGCCTAGAGGACACAGCTGGTGACTGTCATTGAACAAAGGGCAGGAATAAGACAGCAGAGAGGGCAGAACTGCAGTGATGAGCGGCCATGTTGAGAGGGCAGCTCCACAGCGCCCACTGACAGATGGGGCAGAAATGTGCAGCCAGCATTTCCAGACAACCAGCTTCTCGAGAATAGAATGTAGGTTTAGGGCTGGACACAGTGCAGCATGCCTTTAGTCCGTCTGTTCAGGAGGCAGAGGCAGGCAAGAATTTGTGATTTTGAGGTCAATCTGGCCTACACAAAGAGTTCCAGGCCACCTAGGACTACATAGTGAATCCCTTTATCAAGAAGGAAGGAAGAAAGGAAGGAAGGAAGGAAGGAAGGAAGGAAGGAAGGAAGGAAGGAAGGAAGGAAGGAAGGAAGGAAGGGAAGGAAACACAGCTAACAAGATGGCTAGTTGATAAAGGAGTCTGCTGCCAAACCTAAGGACCCAGGTTTGATTTCCAGGACCCTTATGGTGGAAGGAGAGAACTAACTTCCGCAAATTATCCTATGACCTCCACATGTGCACCCACACATATGCTCCCACACATGATAAATAATTTAAAATGTAATTTTAGATGTTTTTAAAAGAATACCTAAGTCAATACAGATAATACAGAGACCCTTATAGACCAACTGAAGCCCAAAGACAAGAGACTTTGGAAGCAAGGTCTTGTTGTTTGACCAGTCTGGCCTCCACACCCCTGCCCTGGCTCCCTAGCCACTACCCCTCGGGCCACCACGTCCAGCACAGTAGGCCTTCTCGTCCTGCAGGTGCCTTCTCAGGAGCCCACAGGACAATGCAATACACGTTTCCGCTACCAGACAGCTGTGTTTTCAGTAGGGCTAGGATGCTGAATGGAAGACCGCTGGTTGATTAAGGGATCCATCTCGCTGAATTTATTTGTAGATATGGATCTAGCTTTGACGAAGCTGGTGCCATGGGGACTGCTTTTTTTTCTTCTCTAGGGAGAAGTGCCAGGGTGGCTGAGTAGAAGAGGAGCAGAGTGTTAGTGGGGGGTTGAAGGGATGAGACCTGAAAACTCTTCACAACCTGACTGAGGATATTAAGAATCCCTCAGTCAACAGTTCAGTGCAACACGTCACACATTAGAGATTCACTAATAGTAGATCTTAGTGTTCTTACCACACACACACACACACACACACACACACACACACACAACGGCTATGGGTGAGCTGAGGGAGGTGCAATTTGGCTATTATACATGCATACCCTATAGAGATGGCTTAGTGGTTAGAGCACTCATCTTGCTGGGGACCCAGGTTCAATTCCCAGTACCTACATCAAGTCATTGTCACTTCAGCTTCAGGGATATAGCACCCTCTGCAGCACCATTCGCAAGTGCAACATATAAACTCATGAAGGCACACACACACAGAAATAAAAATAGATATTTTTAGAAACATGTTAAGTCTTAAATATATACAGATATATGGAATACTTGTCAATTATGCCATAGTAAAACTTCAAGATGAAAATTAATTAGTACATAAGTAAATGACTTTATAGTCCAGTTATTTATATTCAAACTAAGCAAAAGCAAGGTAAGATTTAAAATAAAATTCCTGAGTCCGAACACACATATCAAGTCATGAAGCAAATACTCAGCACTTATTGAAAATGACGCTGGCTGGGGCGATCTAGGCCCCTCCTCCTGCACTGTGCTCCCGACCTGGGGCTTTGAAGTGGCTTTTCAGATGATTGCTGTGGAGTTAGGTATGGTAAAAGTCTATAATCTTGAAAGGCTAAGACACGAGGATTACTGTGAATTTAAGGCCAGCCTTAAGATGGGAAGGAAGGGGGGGGGGAGGGAAAGAAAAACATAGAAGGGAGGGAAGGAATGGGAGAGAGGAAGGAGACGGGGAAGGGAGGGGAGAGAAGGAGAAAAGATTCTTGTGAGAAACGATTGCCAGGCTGCAGTGTGTAGTTCTCCCCTGTAATCCCAGTTTGTGGGGAAATGAGGCAAGAGGATCAGAAGCTAAGAGGATATCTCTGTTCACAGGGAAACTCTCTCTCAACTACGAATAAGCATTTTCTTTAATTTTCTAAACTTGAATGCCTGTTAAACCATGCTCAACATTCCCGCCCTGCTGCTTAAATGTTAGTGAGTTTCAGTTTTTTCAACAATAACGAAAAAAGGGCTAAGATAACGACACTATGTAAAGGCACACACATTAGAGCGTGTATTTATTCATCATTGGCTTTCTATTAAATCATTTTTTTATTTTTATTTAAAAATTATTGTTTTATTTTTGGCAAATATTTATGATGACGAGGAGCTAGAGAGATGGTTCAGGAGTTAACACTTGTTGCTCTTGCAGAGGACCTGAGTCTAATGTGCTAGACATCGGCCAGGAATACGGTGCCTGGCATGATCTACCTGGTTGGTCACAGGGTGTCCGAGGGAGGCTTACAGGATTTTAAGGAAGGCATTTGAAAGCCGAGTAGGTATGTGTATGGCTGGGGCGGGTCTTCAGTTCTTGGGTGCCACACCTTGCCATACCTTCAGCTTTCTCAGGGCTTCGCACGGTCATAGCTACAGGCCGTCATAACAAATTAACAAAATGACTAAGAATTATTGGAATTACTTCTTCCAGTGTTAGGACTTAAAGAGATGAAATCTGGAGCTGGGTGTAGTGGTGTTCACCTATAATCTCAGCACTTGGGGGTGGGAGCAACAGGCAACAAGGCAACAAGGCAGCCTGGGCTACACGAGACCTTGTCACAAACAAAACAATAAAAAAGATCAACCAGACCAACGTAAATACTGGATTCATCGCAACTGCTCTTCTCCTTGACTTGAGCATATGTGTTCATTTAAATATTTGGGCAATGTTTTGTAGTTTTACATACAGCATTAATCAGTTTTCCATCACGAAAATAAAATACCTGGCCAAGCATAGTGACATACACCTTCAATTCCAGCACTCAAGAGGCCAAGATAGGCAGATGTCTGTGAGTTCCAGGCCAGCAAGGGGACTAGGGGACATAGATTCTCTCTCTCTCTCTCTCTCTCTCTCTCTCTCTCTCTCTCTCTCAAAAATATAAACCAAAGAAGTGTATAAAAACACCAGGTGGCGTACATGCCTTTAATCCCAGCAGCTGGAATGCAGGCAAGGGAAATCTCTGAGTTTGAGGTCAGCCTGGTCTACAGAGGAGTTCTAGGACAACCAAAGCTACACAGAGAAACCCTGTCTCAAAAAACCAAATACAAAAATAGACAGACAGACAGACAGATAGGTGGGGAACAAATGAAATGCCTGACAATCTTATGGAAGATGAGAAGTTTACTTAACATGCAGTTTGGCGCGTTTAACAGCACAATGTTGACAAACGCTTAGATATGCGCTACATCACATGACGGGTCAAAGCCAGAGCCTTGTCAAAGTCACTGCATCTCAAGCCAGGACCAGGGAGAGAGAGGACAGCCCTTAGTCCTCAAAGAGACCATGAGAAACATTGGCCCCTAGGCCTCAATGACAAGGCTCTCTTGGGATGCCTTACCTCCCAAAAGTGCTACTGTCCCCCAGTAACAACAGTAAGACCCCAATCTTAATAGATCCTTGAGGGACCCTAAGCCAAATTGAAACTTGGGCATATGTTTTAATTCAATTTATTCTTTAAAAAGTGTTGGTGCTACCATAATCAAAACGAATGTTTCTTTCCTTTATTCTATAGCTCATCACACGTTTGTGTGTGTGTATTAGTAAGTCACTGCTACATAACAAAAAGTCCGAAAAGTTAGCAGCTTACCACAGTGCTAGGCACTTAGCATCTCATGGACTTTGTGGAACAGCAGCTCAGATACAGTGAGGGAAGAATGTCTGGGCCTCAGCTAGAAGAGAAAAGACTGAGGGCCTGGAGGCCTGGAAATGCTGGTGGCTTAACTGAAGCTTGGGGATTGCCAAGGGCACTCACGGGGCTAGAAGGGTGGCTGGTGCTCCTGCCTCTCCACGCCAGGCTGTCCTCAGGATCGAGTGACTCTGGAGAACGAGCTAGTCTGCCTATTGTGACCCAGCTCAGAGGTCACACATGGCCCCTTCTCCAGCATTCTATTTATCAGAAATGAGGGACGACGGCCAGCTTAAAGGCAAAAAATTAATTAATTAACTAATTAATAAAACCTAACTTTTTGGAACAAAAAGTGTCAAAGTATTTGTGGACAAGTCAAGGCCACCACTGTGCCCTGCTTTCAGGTGGCTGCAGAGGGGATTCTGAGTTTGAGGCCAGCCTGGGGTACATAGTGAGACTCTGTCTCAAAAAAAAAAAAAAAAAAAAAGCAAGCAAAATACTATGTAGACAATAACTTTGTTTTGTTTTGTTTTTAATTTTATTTTTGAGGCAGGCTTTCATTATGTAGCCCTGACTGGCCTGACACTTGCCATGTAGACCAGGCTGGCCCTACAGTCACAGACCTATACCGACCTTCACCTCCAGAGTGCTAGGATTGAAACACCTGTCTCAGACGCTGCATCTCACTGTCACCTACCTCCCTGAGGTCTTTTTATGTCTGTTTATCGTATGTGTGGGTGTTCTCAGGCTACACGCGTGTGTGAAGAGCCACCAGAGGGACTCAGGGCTCTCTTTCTGTCACAAGGGTCTGGGACTAGAGCTCAGATCTTCGGAATTGGTGGCAAGAACGTTTTTAACTCGCCAAAAGGGCTCTGAGTTCCACGAATTTGCTTCTCTCCAGGCCAAGACTTCCCTGAATGGTGACTTCTAGTAGATTCCGTAGACGCCTTGGGATTTTTTCTATACACAAGAGAATATCTCTGAATGAAATTTGATTCCTTCATTGTGTACCTTTGGTGACTTTCTACCATGGTTAGTCTGGTAGATTTCATGAAAATTTAGCGACGAAAGTCTTCGCCTGCCTCCTGCTGTCAGGAAACAAAGATTCAGACTTCAGGCACAGATTTCCTATTAGCTATGGGCTCTCTAGCAAAGTTTTTCCCGTGAACAAATGCCCTTCTCTTCCTACAGTGCTGAATGATTTTGTCAATGGATGTTTGGGTTTTACTTTACCAAATCCTTTCTCAGCACCTACTGAGAGGAGCATTTGACATTTCTCTTTTATTAACATGGTGACTAATTTGTTTTTTGATTTTTAAGACATTAAGCCAGTTAACATTCCTAAATTAATTGTAGTCATGATTCATTGTTCAGTTTCTTTTTATTTGAATTACTCATACTTTGCTAAGGATTTTTTTATATCCAACAGATATACAAAAGATATTTTTGTAACACAGATATTGGTATGTTTTCCTTTTGTGATAATAGTGTTAGGATCAGGAT
Organism: Myodes glareolus; assembly: GCF_982192425.1. Classification (NCBI taxonomy): domain Eukaryota; kingdom Metazoa; phylum Chordata; class Mammalia; order Rodentia; family Cricetidae; genus Myodes; species Myodes glareolus. The sequence goes on from NC_142028.1 coordinate 16,093,213, forward strand.
AAGCACATCTGTATGTCCTAGAGGGTGAGCACACCTGTGTGTGTGTCCTAGAGGGTGAGCACACCCGTGTGTCCTAGAAGGTGAGCACACCTGTGTGTCCTAGAGGGTGAACACACCCGTGTGTCCTAGAGGGTGAGCACACCTGTGTGTCCTAGAGGGTGAACACATCTGTGTTTGACATAGGATTATTCTTTCCATTTAAGTCCTGTGACGGAGTCTCTATGAACTGATATTTTCTCCATTAATAGGATTTGAATAAGATTCAGCAGGGATGTCACCAAGGCATGGAATTTTTCTGAAATGTTCTTAGGAATTTAGTTTCTTTCTTTTCTTTCTTTCTAAAGACAAATGAATATTTTTTTAATATTTATTTATCTATTATGTATACAATATTGTGTCTGTGTGAATGTCTGCAGGCCAGAAGAGGGCACCAGACCTCATTACAGATGGTTGTGAGTCACCATGTGGTTGCCGGGAATTGAACTCAGGACCTTTGGAAGAGCAGGCAATGCTCTTAACCACTGAGCCATTTCTCCAGGCCCAAGGAATTTAGTTTCTTTCATCGTTACAAGCTCTAGTTGTCTAGTTCTTGATTGTATCTGTTAAGGATTTTTTTCTGTTCCTTCTAAGGTTTTTTGGATAGGAAGTTATTTATGTGTCCCTTGATATTTTGTTGTCTGGGGCACCTGGTCACGTTTCCGGTTCTTCTCCTTATCATGCTAGTTTGTATCAATCTTGTGCATCTGTTTTATTGATATTTTCCAAGAGTCAGGTTTTCGTTCCATTAATTTACTTTCTGTTCTCTGTGTGAGCTTCTTTTCTGTTGTTTCATTTTATCATTTTTATCCTTCTTTCTATTGACTTCACAAGCTAATTGACCTATCAAGAACAAATAAAACTATAAGCTGTTGACAAGATCTTTTCACAGCACTGATAAGTTTCCACTAATAACAGTTAACACAATATATATTTGGATTTAAGCCTGCCATTTTGATACATGGTTCTTGACTTCATCTGTCTTGTTTCTCTGTTCCTCATTCCCTGGCTGTTTTGAGCATCTGAACACAGTGGTCCAAAAGCTTCTGTATTTGGGCTTAGAGAGCTGGCTCAGTGGTTAAGAGCGCTGGCTGTCCCTGTGGAGGACCTGGGTTTGGTTCCTGGCACCCGTGTGCAGCTCACAACTGTCTGTGATTCCAGCCTCAGGAGATCTGACATCCTCTTCCGGCCTCCACAGCCACACATGGGCTCAGTGCATGATACATTCAGGCAAACACCCAAGCACATAAATAAGTAAATCTAGAAAATTCTGTGTGAATCCCTAAGTTGGTTTTCTGTCTGTCTTTCTCTGCCCTGCACTGCATTGTCACCGCTGGCTCGGGGACTGTAAGAGACATCTTCAATGCACAATGTACTTCAGGTCAATATTTGATTACATCCTTCAAAGCATGGGTAGGGCTAGGGACATAGTTCAGTTGACAAAATGCTTGGAAGGCTTAGGTTCAATCCCTTGTACCACACAGACTGGGTCTGGTGGCTTTCACTGATAATTTCAGCACTTGGGAAGTAGAGGAAGAAGGATCAGAAGTTTAAGATCATCCTCAGCTGCATAGTGAGTTGGAGGTTAGCCCTGGATGCAAGAGGTTCTCTCTCAAATAAATAAGTGATAGGGATCTGGGATAGTGAGAGTTCTTTGTTATTGTTTTCATATATGCATGCACATATACATATATAATTTTTATTCAAACATTTAGTGAAATTAGGATTATATATTAAGTAAGATTGAAGTAAATTGCCAATACTTTATATTTATGTTTATATTTTATATTATTTATTTTCTATTTGTCTATGTGGCTGGTGGCTTTTGTTTTCTTGTGTTTATTCTCATCCTTAAAGAATTTGTAAAATAATATTTCTCATAATCTTTCAAGATTTTCATCAATTACAGTTTCAAGTACTTTTTCAGCCATCTTTCCTCTCATTTGGAGACTTCAGTTCCGACTGCTCTACCTCCTAAGTGCTGGATTACAGGCAAGCTCCCACGCCTGGCTCTTACTGTTCTAAAGACAGTACTGAAACTAGGTTAAGTATCACTCATGGGATCTCAGATCACCTAAATTACCTCCTTCGTGACCCTGTCTCCATATACAGGGGTCAGAACTTCAAACCTTTTAATTTTAGGGATCACGGTTCAGTGTATAAGAGACGGGGAAGCTTCTTCTCCTTCTTGACCAGTGCTGTGACAGAGGTCATTTCTTCCCCATTTAACCATTTTCTAGAACCTCCTTAGCAATTCTGATGAGAAATAACATGGAGGTACATGTCCCTAATTCCAGCACCCAGGAGGCAGAGGCAGGCCAATCTCTGTGTGTTCAAGGCCAGTCTGGTCTATAGAGTAAGTTCTGGGACAGCTGTTGCAGGAGGCCACTTGTTGGTTCCCAGCCGCCCAGCTAGCTTAGACCCAAAATAATTACATAGAAACTGTATTAATTAAATCACTGCTTGGTCCATTAGCTCTACCTTCTTCTTGGCTAACTCTTACATATTAATTTAACCCATTTCTATTAATCTGTGTATCGCCATGTGGCTGTGGCTTACCCGCTAAAGTTCTGGCATCTGTCTCCGGCTGGGCTACATGCGTCTCTCTGACTCTGCCCTTCTTTCTCCCAGCATACACTCTAGCTTTCCCCACTTAGTTCTGTTCTTCCCTGCCATAGGCTCAAAGTAGTTCTTTATTCATTAACTAATAAAAGCAACACACAGACAGAAGGACCTCCCACACCAGACAACTAGGGTTACATAGTAAGACTTTAGCTAAAGAAAGAGAGAGAGAGAGAGAGAGAGAGAGAGAGAGAGAGAGAATAAACAGGAAATAGAGAGGAAAAACAGTCTGGATGGGGCCCGCCAAGCATTGTGATAATTAGATCACACTCAAGGTTCGAATCTGACTATAAGGCTTGTTTGTGGTCATCTGTTATTCAGTAAAAAGGAAAACAGAATCTTTTTTCATTAATTGCCTGGCTCTGTGACTGACATGTTGACAAACATTTGTCTCATACAGATTAGGTCATTTAATTTCTACCAAAACCCAAAAACCTGACCAAGGGTTTCTTATTTGATTCTTCAAAGATGGCAACAGAATGAGAGAAGTTCAATGCGTACACGGATAGATCGTAGTCACACAGCAGAATGGCTGAGGCTGGGTTAAAGCAGTCTATCTCCTGTAAATACCTCCTTCCTGAAATGGCTCAACTCACATTACACGGGAATGGCTACAAGGAAGGGAGCCATGAACTCAGCCTCAGGGTTTAAGGAGTGTTTGCTTAGGGACAAAAGCTGGAACCCATTCAAAGTGTCTTTCATTGAATCCAGTAATGATGATCCCCATGAGACTGAGGCTTCAAGCTTAATTATCTGTAATGGAGGCTTTCTGGAACATTCTGAGTGTGTGTCACCTGGCATGCACGGGCTCTTGCTTTGCATTGTGTCTGAGATCCTGTCTCCACCCAGAAACACACGCATACAAACCTTTCCAATGGAATCGCCCCTCAAAATGTTTGCTGAAAGTCCGCATACAGTGGCACCCAAGAAAATTCATCTTTCTTCCTGAAGTGCGGCAGTGATTGTGTGAGGTCAGAGGACATATGGTGTGAGGTCAGAGGACATATGGTGTGAGGTCAGAGGACATATGGTGTGAGGTCAGAGGACATATGGTGTGAGGTCAGAGGACATATGGGGGAGGGATCCGTTCTCTCTGTCTGCCTTTACATAGGTCACAGGTATGAGGCTTGGGCCACTAGGCTTGTGGAGTAAGAACTTATATCCTCTGAGCCTCTGGCTGGCCCAAAAAAGTTTTTATTTATTTTTTCTTATTCCCAGGCAGGGGTATTTAGAATAGCTCCTGGGTTGTGCTAACATGCGAGACCAAAGCCCATCCTTCGATGCCAGCTGCCTGCGTGGTCCCAAAGCACAAGCTTTCCAATAGACACACATGAAAATGAAAATGAAAGCCAAGGCTCCACGCCCCAGGAGAGTTTAGTCAGTCTTCGAGGTCCATGATGGGGTGGCTTTCCTAGGTTACGGGGGTGTCGTGTTTAATGAAAGTGTGCTGTGAACATTTTAACACTCACGTGGTTGCTTTCACTGCTTTCATGTTGCCTCTTTGATCTTGGAGACTCTGTCGTAAAAGTAAAATCTATAGACATGATTCACAAGCAGGCACAGGCCAAAGACCCTGCGCTCTATTTGGAAAAGCTGGAAGCTGGAGCAGGGAAGGAGGAAGAGCCAAAGCTGGGCAGTCGTTGCAAAGGATAACAGGCAGATTGTATAGCGCTTAGCCCCAGTTTTCCTAGACTCCCTCTGTGTGTGGTTTACCTCCTTTGGCACCACGCCAGGACAGGCTGTCTCCTGTGGGTCACACCTATCTTAGTCAGCCTCCACCGCCCGGCTCAAGGAGCATCCTCCCTTTATCCCTCTAAGAATAGCACTGTATCTTCCACTCTCCTCTGACAGAACTGGCCACCCAACGATTCCCCCAGCCGGCTCCACCCGGCTGAACAGCTCCCGTGAGTCACCCTTCCTGTTTCTAATGTAACTGTGTCGCTGTGCGTGTGAACAGTCATTGTTGACTTACACACCTGTTCCCATCCCCATTGTCAGGTGTGTGTGCCTAGAAAAGAACTGTTCAAAGTCCGCCTGAGATGATTCCCCATTGGCTGTTTACTGCAAGTCATTTATCTGCAGTGTGTGTGTGTGTGCATGTGTGTGCACATCAAAGGGTGGCTTCTGCCCTTCCAGAGTGAGGAGCCCCACGTGCAGATATGTAAACATTATTCAGTATCAATTTTTTTTCAATTAATTTTACAATTTGCCATTGAACACAAAGTAAATAAATAACAAAGCTGGAGAGATGGCCCAGTGGGTAGAGTGCTCGCCACACAAGCTTCAAGACTTAGGTTCGGTGCTTGAAGCTCATATTTAAAATGTTGGGCTTGGTGGTGGGCACTTGCAATCCCGGAGCTGGCAGACGCATGAGGTTCTTTGGTCAGCCGGTCTAGCTTGCTTGGCAAGCTCCAGGCCATGGAGGAACTCTTTCTCAAAAAATGTAAAGTGGGGCCCGCAAGATAGCTTAGCTGGTAAAGGTGCTAGCTGCCAAGTGTGACCTAAATTCAGTCCCTGGGACTCGTGTGGTAGAAGGAGGGAACCAGCACCACAGCTCATTCTGACCTCCACATGCATGCCACAGCGCACAATGTGCACACACACACACACACACACACACACACACACACACTTTTAAACAGACAAATGTACCTTAAGGTTTTTTTAAAAGCTGGTGTGGCCGTGCACACCTTCAGTCCTACAGTGGGGAAACAGATGCAAGTGGATCTCTGAGTTCCAGGCCAGTTTGGTCAATAGAGCAAGTTCAAAGCTATCCAGGGCTGCGTGGTAAGACCCATCTCAAAAAAAAAAAAAAAAAATCAAGGTGGGTGGTATATGGTATTTGAGGAATGGCACTCTGAGGTTGACCTCTGACCCACGTCATGTGCCTGTGGACACATAACACACACACACACACACACACACACACACACACACACACCTAGCCAAAAACAACCTAACAGCAAAAATAAAATTGAAGCAAGCCAGTTGGTGCCAACGTATTGAGTAACTGAACTGTTGTCACCGTATAAGTTAGCTATGGCTTTATATAAAACTTTGGAACTGGAAGCAGTCTGTGACCAATATAGCATTTCTAGGTTGGTGAAGTGGGGCTCTCTAATCTCCGAGGAGCTTGGCTGTGGGCTCCATAGCCAGCTCCTCAGACCTCTGATATTAAATGTTCTGGATCCGCTGAAGTGAGCTGGACAACCTTTACAGGGTGTCCCATCCCAGAGAACAAGCTCGGGCTTTTTCCAGGCGGTTCCAGGCGGCCAGACGAGGCAGAATTGAGAGTGGGGGTCTCCTGAGTTCTCTGCTTAGAACGAATTTTAAATTCAGCCCAGTCTTAGGAGAGAAATGGCTAACGTTGCCTGACAGAGATGGTGCAAAGTCACCAGGCAGACAGGAGAGCATGAAACACAGAAGACCTGGAGCCACAGCGGACTCTGTGGGGTCTGAACTTCACTGCAGTCTACAGGGGTTCGTTCCCAAATCCTCGGGGATGGCCAGAAACTTACCCTTCCTCTCAAACGTATAAAATAGAACTACAATATGTTCTATTTATGCATTATCAGTGTAAGAGATTAGCATTTACCAAAACAGAAAATTACTGTAAGAAAGTTATAAAATATTATTATTATTTCTTTTTTGAGACAGGGTCTCATCCTGTGGTCTAGGAACTCTCTTGAACCTTGCTGGCCTCAAACATGGCTGACACCAGCCTCAGCCTCCCAGGATTACAGGCATTTCCACACCCAGCTTGGATTGTCCAGTTAGTCATTTTAGACCACAGTGTTACAGAGGCCCCAGAAAGTGAAACCCAGAGAAAGGGGTGAACATGTCTGTTCGCTGTGCCCTCGGTTAGCAGTGGGCTGCTATGACAGCTCTGGGCTCTGGACGCGTGCAGGAAAAGTGTTGACTGAGTTCACTAGGGAAACCTTTTGGGGCTGTCTGAGTAAGGGGTCTTCACGGCATCGAGGGGTAGTGGTCACTATATTAAAATTTTATTTTTATCTTTAATTCTATGTCTGTGTGGGGGTGTGTGACCATGTGGGAGCAGATGCTCCAGGAGTCTGAAGAGAGGATCAGGTTCTCTGGGAGCTGGAGTCACAGGCATTTGTGAGCCACTTTGTTCGGGTGCAGGGAACCAAACCCTGATGCTCCCAAAGAGCAGCCAGTGAACGAACTCTCCAGTCCTTGGTTTATCTCTTATTTGGGTCTTGCCCTCTCAGTGCTCCTGCCTGGGCCTTCTGAGCTCTGGGATTAAGATAGGAATCACTTCTCATCTTTATAAATCTTACAGTAAGCATTAACTTTTTTTACATTTATTTATTTAGTGTGTGTGCACAAGGGCCATAGCATGTGTTTGCCAGTATGTGTGCGTGTGTGTGTGTGTGTGTGTGTGCGTGCATGCATGCACTCACATACCATAACGTGCATGTGGAGGTAAGAAGACAGCTTTCAGGAGTAGGGTTCTCTGCCTTCGCCATGTGGGTGCCAGGAATAGAACCCCAATTATCAAAGCTTGGTGACAAGTACCTTTGCCTTCTGAATCTCCTCACTGCCCCCTAAAGCACGCTCTATTTACTGAAAAAGCTCCCTTTTATTTCTTAATCTCGGCCAGAAAGTTGCCATGAGACGGAATCTGAGGATGAGATTTATAAAGCACTGGGAGTTTCCCCGTTTTCCTAAGTGCTATTTGCTTGCCTTCCAAAGCTGCTGGTGAGGGGTGGAAGCGAGAACAGAATCGACACAATGTTTCCCTTTAGAGCCCTGTGCTGGGACTTTGTACCCTCTTTAAGTCTTATTTGACGTCCTTAAGCTATACAATATAGAGTCGCCCTCTCCAAAGAGTTTTAGCAAACAGAGTTGTCGTTTTGGCTTTGCTGTTCCAGAACTCTGGGCAGGCTGTTTTTTTGTCTGCCTCTCTCCTCGGTGAAGACGGGTACCCTGCAATGGAGGGCATCCCTAAAGCACTCCCTCACATGAGAACGGCTGCCCTCTCGCGTCAGGAGAGGTTGCTACATGGAGGAGGAATTAGCAATGTGTCAGAGCACTGCTTCCGCTGCCAGGGATTTTCCTCCCACAGGCTTGCTCACTGTGGCCACACAAGGTTGCAGAGTTTGAGCGCTGCAAAGGGAATACGAAATAAACGAGTCGTCCCTGCAAACTAACCCACCCTCTATCCTACATCCAGCCTGTGTCTCCCCAGAAATTGTATTTGAGGGTGCCATTAAGCCTGTATAGACAGACTGGAGCAGATAACTCACTCGCTCTTGCTCCTTGTGTGAACTGACCTACCCTGTGAAGAAACTCGTTAAATTAGTTGGATATCCTCTTACCATTTAAGAGTCTTACTCTGAAACCCTGGCAATTAAACTTAGATTGTGAGAGCTCTCGGGCGAGCAGAGTTGAAATGGCGATGGGCAGGTTTGCTGTGAGCTGTGTGCGTAACTGAGATGCTTCTCTGCTCCCAGACCACTTTGCTCTCGTTTCCTGTGGCCCAAGTTGGCCTGTGTAGCTGAGGATGACCTTGAACGCCTGGGCCACTCTTCTCCACCTCTGAAGCAAGACTCTGGCTTGCTGTAACCCCCTTACTGGACCCCCAACCTACCAGGTCCACCCCAGGTGCCATCATTGCACAATGACACACGGCATTCCAGGGGTGTGGTTTAGGGTGTTCCATATATAGTCTTTTTGTACATAAGAAAGGCATTTATTTTAATGTTTTAGGAGAAAGAAAATGAAAATTAAACCCTGGTTTCTTTGGATATTAATGTATATGAAAGGCTAATATATCTTGGGTGCGAATAGGAAATTAGCGTACAGAAAAATATTAAGTAACATATATGTTAAAGAGTTTGAGTTAGCCACCTAGGCAGTGGTGGCACACACCTTTAATCCCAGCACTTGGGAGGCAGAGGCAGGCAGTTTTCTGTTAGTTTGAGGCCAGCCTGGTCTACAAGAGCTAGTACAAGGACAGTTAGAACTATTACACAGAGAAACCCTGTCTTGAAAAAAAGGTGTTTGTGTTAGACATTCACAATGTGTATATTTATTTAACTATCAGATGTATCCCATAGATATATACAGCTTTGCCTTTTAAGAAATCAAAACAAGAAAGCCCCCAGAGATGGTTCAGTGGTTAAGGGCACTTGTTGCTCTTGTAGAAGGCCTCGATTTGGTTTTCAACACCCACATGGTGGCTCACAGCCCTCTGTAACTCCAGGACAGGCTTCAAAGCTACAGAGAAACCCTGTCTTGAAAAAACATAAAACAAAGAAAAAAAGAAAAAGATGTGTATCTTCTTAACTTACTAGCAATGTTCCCTTCTGATGTCCTCCCTAATTACAAGTTCTTCAAAGTCCTGCCAAATAGAGATTCAGTTTGTGTGCTGTTTGCATGCCACCTATATAAACACATACCACCTATCCCTAACACACACACACACTCACACACACATCTCAGGTTGCCACCTATATAAACACATACCACCTATCCCTAACACACACACACTCACACTCACTCTCACACACACTCACACACACACACACATCTCAGGTTGCCACCTATATAAACACATATCACCTATCCCCTAACACACACTCACTCACACACACACACACACTCACACATACACACACACATCTCAGGCTGTCACCTATATAAACACATACCACCTATCCCCAACACACACATACTCACACATACTCATACACACACACACACTCACACATACACACACATCTCAGGCTGCCATCTATATAAACACATACCACCTATCCCCTAACACATTCACACACATACTCACACACACACACTCACACACATCTCATGTTGCCACACTTTTCTGAAAGAGAATCTAAGAGGGTATGGGGTGATGTGGAATTCCCCTCCATATGCTATAAACATGTTTTATTACCATTGGCTAGTATATAAGCTACTTCAGCCTACAGCAGGGCAGAATATAGCCAGGATGAAAGAGATATATACAGAGAGAGTAGGCGGAGTCAGAGAGACGTCATGTAGCTGCCGAAGGAGAAAGACACCAGCAGCCAGCCAGAACCTTACCAGTAAACCATGAGTCTCATGGCAATACTTAGATTAATAGAAACGGGTGGGTTTAAGATGTAAGAGTTAGTTAATAAGAAGCCTAAGCTATTGGTCAAGCTGTGTTGTGATTATACAGTTTCTGCGTGATTATTTCGGGTCTGGGTGGCTGGGAAACAAACAAGTGGTCCTGGTCTGCAGTGAGGTTTACAGGCGCTACCAGGCTGCAAACAGAGTAGCTGTGCCAAAGCTGGGAGGGGCTGCTGCAGGGAAAAGAAAACCAAAGCCGCGGCTTCGCCAGCCCCGCAGCATATGTAACAAAGCACTGTGCTGATGGTGACTGTGTGGACCATGTGCACATGTAACAGCCTGTGCATCTGCCTTTCCTCTAGGGTTCTTGGAGTCTCTGGATGACTTCTACATTCTTAGCAGTGGCCTTGTACTGCTACAGACCACCAACAGTGTATATAATAAAACCCTGCTGAAGTTCGTGGTCCCCGAGTCTCTCCTGGCCTGGCAAAGAGTCCGCGTGGCCAACATGATGGCAGTCGGCGGTAAGGACTGGGCAGAGATCTTTTCAAAGTACAACTCTGGTAAGTAGGTCTCTCTGTGTGTTAACCCTAAGGCATGCGCCTGTGTTAGTGAAGCTTTGCCGTTATTAATCAGTTGAGATTATCAACCAGTTAGCCAGGCGAGGCATCTCCATGCTGCCCTTGTGTCTCCCAATGTTGCAGGTACCTACAACAATCAGTACATGGTCCTGGACTTGAAGAAGGTGGCCATCAAGAAAAGCCTTGGCAAAGGCACTCTATATATCGTGGAGCAAATTCCTACATACGTAGAATATTCGGAACAAACGGACGTTCTAAAAAAAGGTACCATCTTCCCAGCCTGCTGGGATTGTGAGCCTATCTGTGCATCCTGGCTTCATTTCTGCTCTTGTGCTACTCAGAGAAAAGCAACTTAGGTGCGGAAAGGTTTATTTTACTCACAATTCCATGTTACATTCCATCATGGTGGAAGAGGCAAGGCAGGACCTTGAAGCAGCGAACCTTCACCTCTGGAGTCAAAAGCAGAATGAAATCGCACCCCTACTCAGCTTTCTCTTCTTCTGTAGTCCAGGGTCCGAAGTCACTCACCGCCAGGCTCTCTTCCCACATCCGCTAAGATAAATGACTTATGAATGCAGACACACACACCAGCCAACCTGATTCCAGGTTGTATGACTCTGAAAGCAAAAACTAACCATGACTGTGTGTGACAGAGATATGTGTGTGAGGTATATGTGACAGGGATGTGTGTGTGAGGTGAGTCTGTGTCACAGGGATGTGTGTGTGAGGTGAGTGTGTGTGTGAGGTGAGTATGTGTGACAGGGACGTGAGTATGTATGACAGGGATGTGTGTGTGAGGTGAGAGTGTGTGACGGGGATGTGTGTGAGGTAAGTGTGTGTGACGGGGATGTGTGTGAGGTGAGTGTGTGTGACGGGGATGTGTGTGAGGTGAGTGTGTGTGATGGGGATGTGAGTGTTAGGTGAGTGTGTGTGACGGGGATGTGTGTGAGGTGAGTGTGTGTGATGGGGATGTGTGTGAGGTGAGTGTGTGTGATGGGGATGTGAGTGTTAGGTGAGTGTGTGTGACGGGGATGTGTGTGAGGTGAGTGTGTGTGATGGGGATGTGAGTGTTAGGTGAGTGTGTGTGATGGGGATTGTGTGAGGTGAGTATGTGTGACGGGGATGTATTAGGTGAGTGTATGTGACAGGGATGTATGTAAGGTGAGTGTGTGACAGGGATGTGAGTGTAAGGTAACTGTGTGTGACAGGGATGTGTGTGAGGTGACTGTGTGTGACGGGGATGTATGTGAGGTGACTATGTGTGAGGGGAATGTGTGTGTGAGGTGAGTGTGTGTGACAGAGATGTTTGTGTAAGGTGACTTGTGTGTGACGGGGATGTCTGTGTGAGAGTAGGTAATGGTTTTGTCAGTTTTCCTGGTACAGAATTACTGTATTCAGCACAACACATGAGAGGCACCTCACTCTCTCATGGGAGATTGGGACACCTGTCAGACACATGACCCTCTGACTTCTAACAGCCCTAACAATGATCTCTTTCTTTAATTCGAGAGGCTGAGTTTTTAGTTCTGCTCAGCACAGTTTTTGGGTGTTGCTCTGACTCAGGCGGGAAAAGCAACAATTACAAATAGCTTCTCTACTAACTCTGGAGGGACTTATAGCAAAGGTCATGAGTCCAGAATGGTAGAACCCGAATAAGGTCTGAAGTACTGGGCCTAAGAGAACCTTACTAAAGAGGGAACCGGTAGTGGGAGGGGTCCGAAACCGTGGCTTTGGTCATCAGGGGTACTGCCCAGACAGACGAAGCCGAGGGATTGAATCTTGGCTTCCCCAAAATCTCAGGTAAATGACCCATTCTCGCCAGCCCTGCTCTCTTCATGTAAGTCAGAACCGTGCGGTGGCCCCACCAATACTTGCCGATTATTTTAAGATCTCAGAGCTCGGAAGCCAAAGTTATTGCTCTGGTTACCAATTAGTTATTGGTGCTAAGTTACCCAGTAGGAAAATGTGATCCAAACTAAACTAATTTAGTCGGAAAAAAAACCCAAATCTGCAAAAATGGGCTTGGGGGCCTTCTGTCTTTATCCCCTCACAAAGACACTGCTTATCACGATGGTCATTTGTTTTTGTCTCTGTGACAAATCACATGACAGTGACTTAAAAGAGGCAAGATTTACTGCGAGTCTCAGTCCTGTGGTCAGGTCACCAGGACGAAACTTTATCAACACTTGCCACTTTCCTACAATGACTTTTTTAAAAAGTTTGTTCATTGGTATATACTGTATACAAGAATAGATTCATTATGCTATCTTACACAGAGTATACACTGATTGTGTACAACAATAGATTGATTATGCCATCTTACACAGATGCGTGTTTTTATAGCACCCTCTCCCTCAGCACTCCCCCACACCTCCCCACCCCCACCCTCACCGATCTCTTTCCTCTTCCCAATCCGTCCCTTCTGCTTTCATGGATTATTTTTTCTGGGCATGGGGGAGACCTGCCGAGTTTAACAAGGGACATTGACAATAGCTTGGGTAACTTAGCAGTGGTGACACTACAAACGAAAATGTCCCCAGGTCCCCTTAGGCCACTGATTCTCCAACCTTTCTAAGGCAGAGACCCTTTAAGACAGTTCTTTGTGTGGCGGTGACCCCCAGCCCCCAGCCATAAAGTTGTTTTGTTGCTACTTCATAATTGAAATTGTGTGACTCTTCTGAATTATAGTGTAAATACCTGGCATGCAACACGCAAAGGGGTTGTGACCCACAGGTTGAGAACCACTGCTCTGGCCACCCTTCTGGGCCTCTTCTCTGTTCTGATGTTTGATCTTTACAGAGAAGGTTCAGAGAAGCATTATACTAAACATTCTGCTGTGAGGATAAAGGCTCAGGAAGAAATAGGAGATGCTCTTAAATAAAGATACTGTGTAGCCATTCTTCAAATTATAAAACAAAACAAAAAAAAAAACCAAAAAGAAAAAAAACTCAGCCTTAGAAAGCAGCTCTGGGATGGAAGCAGTGTTGCTGCTGCTGCTGCTTCTTCTTCTTCTTCTTCTTCTTCTTCTTCTTCTTCTTCTTCTTCTCCTTCTTCTCCTTCTTCTTCTTCTTCTTCTTTTTCAAAAGTTAGTTTATTTAGAGGGTTATGGAAGAAAAGGGGGGCCGGGGGGAGAGCTGCCTTTAAGAGCCAGGCGGCAACTGAGATTGAAATCATGCTTACAAAAGGGGATGGTAGTGCTTAAACATCACCAGGGTGATCTGGGAATACACACACTTCTGTAGTAAATGCTTTTGTCAATGAGGCCTTATGAGACTGTGAAGGTAACAGAGACTGGTTTTTGAGGCTGCTGTTCCTATACTATTACCAACAATTAATTTATCGCCGAGACCGGCACTGCTGTAAGTACTACAGCTGCCTGAACACAGTTAGCATCTACAACGATCCTTTAAAAGGAAGGATCGCTGTGTGATACTGGATCAGTTACCTTTGTTGTGATAAGCACCATGATCAAAAGTCGCTTACACAGGCGCTTGTTTTGGCTGCTGGTTCCAGAGGGAGAGACCACGGTGGCTGGGGAGACACAGCAGCAGGCTGCAGGGGCAGGCAACGGACAGAACACATCCTCAGCCACGGGCAGGAGGCAGACAAAGCAGAGGGGAAGTGGGGCCAGAACATAAACCCTCAAAGGCCACCCCCACTGATGCACTTCCTCCAGCAAGGTTGCATCTCTCAAAGGTCCCACGACTTCCCCAGACAGCACCACCAATAGGAAGCCAAGTGTTCAAAGGCACAAGCCTAAGGGGAGCATTGCTCGTTCAAAATACCGCAGATGCCGGAAAAGTACCGTTAACATTATAAAGATGAAGACATTAGCACAGAGAGGTGAATGATTTGTCCTTGGTCACATATCCTAGTAATGCTGGAGCCAGGCTCTGAGTCCAGGCGGCGTTCACTTCTGAGTCTCTGTGACAGTCCGGCCTAGCAACAAGTCTGTTTTTACCTGTTAGTTTCAGTGCTGTCCTTATCTCCACTCTTCCTGGCGCTGGCTCTGTGCCCCTGCAAGGTTAAACATTTGCTTTGTCTCTGTAGCTTCTCCCTGGATTAGGAGATTCCCACACAAGAGTAAAAAAAGGACAACACACAAGGGCCAAGAGAACATGGCAGTGAGAAACGACTCCCTAATTTTTAGAACTGAAGTAGACTCACTGTATGTGGTGGAGGACTTCATAAAGACGTTTCCTCCAAGTCAGTCATGCACTTTGAGCTCATCCACCCCCCATACTCTCCCCTTGCTCCCTCCTTCCATCCCTTTCCTGCTAGGTCCCTTCATTTGTCCACATCGTCTCCGTTCTACTTTTGAACCTAACTATAAAGCACACAGGAGGAAATGTGCATGTGTCCGAGTCTGGCTCACTCCCCTGCCTGTGACCATCTCCAGACCCACCCTCTTCCCTGCAGATTTCTTTGTGGCGGAATGTCGCACTGTCTGCATCGACGCGTTCACTGCTGGACAATGGGTTGCTTCTATTGGCTACCGACAATAAACAGTAAACATGTCCTGTGTGCACTCCCAGGAGCTCTACAGCTGGAGCACGTCACAGCTGGTTTTGAGAAACCTCCATATGGGTTTCCATAGTGGCTAGGGACACCCTCATTTTAACTGATGGTCCTGTCGGTAATAACCTAGACCAGCGTAAGCTGCGATGTTCCTAGACTTGTGCTACATGTCTAATGCTTAGTGACTTGATGCGCAAATTTTGGATGCCAACAGCTAGCTGTCCTGGAAGTTAACAGCCTGCTGGAATGGGAAAGACAACACCCCACCCCCATACCCACTCATCATAGGCACTCCCTTCGCTTCTGTTCTCACAAAAGGAAGAAGTGGATTGAGGTGCCTGAGACCTCAGCTTTCATCCAGGAACTTAGCTAGAACTTGTGTTTTCTGATGTCGGTGCTGTGTTTCCGTCAGTGTGATTAGTGTCTGCTGTCCTCAGTGGGCACCAGGCTCACCACGTGGACTTCAGGCTGCTCCCCAGAATATTACATCATCCTTTGCTTTTTCTGCTCTCTGGAGAATAATGTTATTGTCTACATTCTAGATTGCACTAATAACTCGGGGTGAGAATCAAAAACCTCTCCGACTCTTCTTCCCCTACAGTAATCTAGAGGCAGTCCACCTCAGGGAGTTTAGAGGGACTACTGGTCGGCAGGTTCCTTTTCTCAGCTTCAATTCATATGCTGCTTCATTGTAATTACACATGTGGCAAGTCTCAAATATACTATTATTCAATAACCTCTGTGTTTTGTTCCCCTCTCTTCCCGTCTCCCTCTCTCTGTTCAACCCCATCTTTCTCTTCCACTCCTTATCAGGATACTGGCCTTCCTACAACATCCCTTTCCATGAGAAGATCTACAATTGGAGTGGCTACCCACTGTTGGTTCAGAAGCTTGGCTTGGACTACTCTTACGACTTAGCTCCACGAGCCAAAATCTTCAGGCGTGACCAAGGGAAAGTGACTGATGAGGCTTCCATGAAATACATCATGCGATACAATAGTACGTAGCACATTTCTCAAGAGCCATTCTTCACAACTATTTTCCTCCCCCCACAGAATAATCTATGTAAGTTTATCATCTTGTTCTAGAAGGAATTATAAGAAGTTATCCATTCAGTATTCAGGATACTATTAATGCTGTACACATATTGTTGAACAAATAGAACATTTGCCTCCTTTATAAAATCTCAGAGAACTTTTGAAAGGCTGGCAGTGTGGTCCAGCAGAGAAAGGCACTTGCTGCCAAGCCTATTAGCCTGAGTTCAATTCCCTAGTCCTTCACAGTGCAAGAAGAGGATTCCCACAGTTTGTCTTCTGACCACCACAGGCACATCATGACATGCTTATGTGCATACACACATTTAAGCAGACACAAATTCAATTCTTGATCCTGTCCTCTCCTTGCAAATGTTGAAATTGTGGGTGTATATAAACACACACACACACACACACACACACACATGTATGTATGTATATAACTCTACAGACTGTTTTTACCTGACCACCCCCCACACCAAACAGTTGCATGTAAAACATAAAGGAAATGATCCATATAGGGAGGGCCCTTTTCCTTAACACCTCTCGACCTCCTGCCAGCGGAATTCCCAAGGACAAAAGCAGCTAAAATACTCATAAATGCTTTCTTTTGATGAAGACTCTCCAAGGCTAATTTGTTTATCATCTGCTGGGAAATGGTGACTCACATGTATCTTATCTCTTCTTTCTGCTCTCCCTGGGATTCTTGAGTCAGCTGGGCCTGGAACAAAGGATTTGCAGCTTATCATTCCCTAGAGCAAACCTAGAGCAATGCCTGTATTGGGAAGAGGGTCGGACTAGTGTCTTAGTTGAGTTCCTAATGCTGTGAAAGGACACCGTGATCGTGGCAACTTTTATAAAGGAAAATATTTAATTGGGGCGGCTCACTTACAGTTAAGAGGTTTAGTCCATTATCATCATGGTGTAGAGCATGGCAGTGTGCAGGCAGACATGGTACTGGATAAGTAGCTGAGAGTCTCCATCTTGCAGACAACAGGAAGTGGTCTCCACGTCACACTAGGGAAGCTTGAGCAAGAGAGACCTGAAAGCCCACCCCAACAGAGATACACTTCTTCCTACTTCACACCTACTAATAATGTCACTTCCTTTGGGGGTCATTTTCTCTTAAACCACCATAGCTGGGGCACCCTGTCAAACACAATCTTTAATGATTCAGGCATGAACAGATCCAAACTTTTACTTTGGATAAGTAGATCTCAGAATAAACAACACCTGTTCTTTCCCCATCATTGTGTCTCCTAGATTACAAAAAGGACCCCTACAGTAAGGGTGATCCCTGCAATACCATCTGCTGTCGTGAGGACCTGAATGAAGCCAATCCAAGTCCTGGAGGTTGCTACGACACCAAGGTAACTCACATACCTTGCTTTCCAATTTACTTCTAATGAGGAGTTAGGCTACAGATTTTTTGTGGTATAAAACCCAATGTCTCTAAACATATATATGAAATTCAGGAAGTAGACTGTTCCTATAGATAGCAGAATTTACCTTATATAGTGAAGGATCATCTTCAAAACCCTCACCACATCTAGAAGAGCTCTAGTTATTTATAAGTGTATTCATAGGGATGGAGAGATGCTTTAGAGAACTGACTGCTCTTTCAGGGAACCAAGGTTTGATTCTCTGAACTGACATGCTGGCTAAGAACCATCTGGACTCCAGTTCTGGGGTATTCAATGCCCTCTTCTGGCTTCCACTGGCACTGCATGTGTGTAGTGCACATACACACAAGAAGACAAAATATTCATACACATAAATCTTTTAAAATTCATTTTAAAATGTGTACAATCATAGCATAGTAACATTTTATAATGGCCCTAAATCCAAAGAACCATCTTACTGAGAGTTCTGTGGTTCTATATTAAACATGAATTACGGAATATGTTTTAGCCCAGTTGACCAAAGCACTTCAGGTTTTTGCAGCAGAATGAAGACTGCTCATGTGGCCAATAACAAAATCCAGCTAACAGCATGTTGATAGACTGCCACCATGGAAGGTCCTAAACCACCAGAGACCAGTGGAGGCCACAAACTTGGCCTTTTTCTTGAGAGCAGGCTGCTCCAGACCTTCCCATACATAAACTAGGCCTTTGAGCTTCAAGTTGCAGCTTTCATCTCTTTGACTACTAAAATGAACTATAGAAGCTCCCACACCACGTACACTTGCCTTCACTATCAGACATCCTTCCCGTGGGAGATGCTTTCCAGAGCCTGAGTCCTAGCTCTCCCTTCCAGCCAGGCGTGTGAAGGCAAGACTTCAGTGCTAAGGGTGTTCCATGCTGTACAACTCAGGTAACAAAGAGGAAAGTGGCACCAGGGAGCCCCAACATGTGTTGTTCCTTTTCCATGTTATTGACACTTTCAAGAGGAAAGTGTATGGGAAGTGCTGCATTTGTCTCAGACAACATGCAGAAAATCGTCTCTGTTACCCTGTATGGAAGAACCAAAGTCAAGCTACCATCTGCCAGATGCTGTTGCCAGAAAAAGCTTAACATATATTGTCTTCCAGCTACTTCAGATACATCACGTTCTTTGCCCTCTAACGCTAGATACGCTTCTATCCCAGAGTCAGGTGTTTTGGAGTGTGTGGCTCATCCTTTAGAACCCTTGTTGCTGCCCTAATTAACAGCAGCTTCTGCTGAGGATTTGCTGGCTTTAGGTCCTTGTTACTCCCAGTAACACGTACTTTGATCTAGGAAGAACAGGCACGAGTCCACTTTCTGAAGAAGAAAACCGAGTCGTGGAAACACTAAAGCGATTTTAATGAAGCTTGTGGGGCTACAATTCTGAACTGGCCATCCACTGCGGAGCTTGTGTCTATGCTGCTCTCCTAGTCAAATCCCATTTGGATGCTAAATGGGTACAGAAGCACATGTCAAGGAAGGGATGCAGCTCCCAGGAAACTGTCGCAAAGGCTTGTAATGTGCCCTTGAGTAGGGAGACGAAGACTACACAAGTTCCAGATGGTCTTTTAAAATGTTGTCCTCTCTTTTCCAGGTGGCAGACATCTTCCTTGCGTCTAAGTACACAGCCTATGCCATCAGTGGTCCCACAGTACAAGGTGGCCTTCCTGCCTTTAGCTGGAATCGGTTCAACAAAACTCTTCATGCGGGGATGCCGGAAGTCTATGACTTTGATTTTATTACCATGAAACCAATTTTGAAACAGTGAAGGATGGAGAAGGACGCTGTGAATATGACCCCAAAGGCATTATTTAGCTCTATTTTCCCATCTGTACATTTAATAAAAAAAATATTAAATTCCCTTCCATTTCCCAGATTTTTGGCTTTTTACAGCAAAACCATTTCCTCCACGGTGGAGAGCGAAATGAACACATGAAAGGACAGTAGATCCCATCCTCCCCTCCTCACCTGCAGATCCCACCACAGCCATGGTATAACCAAAAGCTCTTTCCAACTGAGCTTGAGGTAAGATGAGCGTCATTTTCAGGCACAAGCCATTTTAAGACACCTGCACCTCCCATGTTTGTTCTCCTTCCCGTTGGCCAATACCAACAGCAAAGCCCAAACAGGAGGCACTTTGCGATCCCTTCTGTGATCCCTATCTAAACAGGTAGCGGGTCTACACAGCAAGTGCCAGGGAATTGCCAAATAGGTTAAATAAGACACACTGAACAGTGAGCACAGGGTGAATCTGAGCAAAGAAACACACACACAAGCCGAAAACTCTCGGAATGAACTGGAGTACTCAGAATGTTAAAAACCCAATCATTTATTTCAGAGTACAAATTTCAGGCTTGCTGGACAAATCCCCACTACAGTTAACACTTACACAGACAGCACTCTACTATACATGTAGGAAAGAAAATGAAAACTTTCAAAACCTAATAGAAAATAGGGCAACTTGCTTCAGCCCAGTTAATGAGACCCCAGGAAGGCCTTACATCATTTTATTATTTACACATCCAACCGTAATGAACAAAAATCAGAATGCAAGTTGTCCTGCAAGGGGCTTATTTTTACATTATGTTTGAAATTGTTGATAAAATTCTCAAGCTAGGATTTCCAGGTGTTTGATTGCTTAATTCTCTTATTTACAAAAGGAAAAAGGGGGAATATCCATTTAAATATTTAAATGATAGGTACTCAGTTGTCTCTACATAAAAAAACACAAAAATAAAAGTTCGAACATGATTAGAATCATTTGAAAATGAGAGCGGTGTGTCTTCAGCTACTCCCTTTCAGCTGGCTCAAGGGGATGAGGTTTAAGAATTTGGTAAGGCTCCTACACTGACAAACCCCTCATGGTAACTGTGTGCCCCTCAAATATCTCTTTGAAGCCATTTTCCCAGAAAATGATTAAGGCAGGCAGAATCACACTACTGCCCAGTTATCACCTATGCACAAGGACCTGTGTATTTCCATGAGAACCAAACATGTGACCCAACTAGAGGGAAGCAGGAAAAAAACGAGGATACTGAATGGCCTAAGGACAAGTCGGGGACTTGGAAGGCTGTCTTTGTGGTACCTACGGGGTGAGATAGCAGCATCAGGAAGTGAGAAGATGCCACACACACAGCATTTTACATCCTACACAGTACTGGGAAACGCAGGGGAAGTGAAATGCCTCCAGGCAGCATTGACACCAAGTGGTAATTTGGAGGATGTTTAACACAATGGAGCAAGCAACAAGAACATCCATCCTGCGTGTAAAGAAAGTACCACAGAGATGTGCCTGAAATTCCCTTATCTGCACATGGGTGGGGGTTCATGGACGATACCTCTCTGTGAGGTGAATGGTGTCCCAGCAAGTTATTTCTAAGGAAGAAAACTCTCGTTTCTTTCATATAGTCACGCTTCACTGCACAGTACAAAGTATTCTACAGTTTAAAACTCGAGCCTAGAGAAACAGGGCCAGTCACCTTGTCAAGTTAAAGGTCACAACCAAGGTTGTCTCTATATGCCAATAGCAAGAACATACATGAAAGAGGTGTGCTCACACTTAAAACAGGGTGGCAAGTCCCGACAAAGCAGAGTAACAAACGTGACTATTCCTACTCATTACCATACAAACACCCGACACCTCAGGATGGCACTTCAGAAGTTTAGAGGACTCCCTGTGAGGCAATACTTACCAGTATTGTCAGGCTAAAAATAGAGCAAACGTGAACTCCCCAAATGGACAACTGAGCTTCTCTGTGATACTCTGAGCAGGAGGCGACAGAGCCCTGGGACACACCTAAATCCCGAGGGCGCTGAAGCCTGTGGCTGCTTTCAGAAAAGTCTTCCATTTTCACACACACACAGCCAGACAGAAAGCCAGTGTCCATCTGCCCCACAGAAAAAAGCCTAGCACATGCCAGGAAACCCAACGTGGCTGCTACCTGAAGCCTCATGGCAGGTCATCTGAGGAGATTGTATCCAAAAGTGTGTTTTCCCCTCAACAATTACAGTCTCTCTTCATACTGATTTCCCATCTGGAAGAAACAGTTTTCAGTAATTACCTTCTGCAGTGAAGTTACATCTAGAACCATGATTTAAGTTTTTTTTTTTTTTTTGACAAAAACCCCCAAGTAGAAGCCAAAACAATGAAATATGGGCTTTCTTCACCTAATTACATAATATTATGGAAACATTTAAAAAAATAACAAGAGAAAAAATGATAAGTGAATATAAATAAAAATATTCATCTGGGAAACTTCCATTGGCTATTGGGCAGACCAGCCAGTAAAACCAATTTTGCGTGTTTTTCTAGACACAGACAGGAGTAATGTTGAGGACACCAACCCTGTGCCTCCCACAACACGTGATGAAGAACATGGTGGTACAGAGAGGTGACCTTGCATAGGAAATCATTCCCTCCTTCCTGAATTCTCATTACCTAACACCACACGCTTCATCATGATCACGATCTAAGGAGTCCCTGCTGCACAGCGGCAAGCTATGCTGAACTTGGGGGAAACTGACTCACATGTGGTCTTTTTCTCTGGGACGGGAAGGTTAGGAGCATTTACTCTGGCAACTGCAGGCTTCCTTCACCAACCAAAATGTTCATGCACACAGAAGATGACAGAGCAAAGCCAGGGAGAAGTCACCAAAGACCCTGTCGTCACAACTAGACAACTCCTGTTATCAGCCACCCAAGGCACAAAAACAAAACGGGACTGGAGCTCCCTGCATCTGATGCCAGGAAAAGAGAAGGACTGATGAAGGCAGAAGTGTGTCTTAAAATTCTGTAGGAGGAAAGAGCTGGAAAGTGACTGCACACAACCCACAGTGCCTTGCTCACCCTCGTCCTCCCTTGTCTGCAACCCTAAAGTGCCTGGCGGACTCCCTGGGCGTGCACAGGTGAGCCTGCACCTGTCATCTTTGCGGAGGAAAGAGAAACTCTGCACTGACTGGATCTAGGAGCTATGTTAAATGACCCCAAGGAAATGCTTCTAAGTTCTATCCAAAGTTGAGATCAGACACAACTGGGCACCACCACACGAGGTGAAGGCTAAAGCAGGAAGGGTCTGGGAGAATTAGATCTGAGCTCCTGCTCTTTCGTGAGCATTTACTGTCTGGGAAAGGACGCTCTCCGTAAGTGATGAGCATTTACTGTCTGGGAAAGGACGCTCTCCGTAAGTGATGAGACGGACCACAACCTCCTGCAGATTCTCTAACATACAACATAGACATTAAATTTTCTTAAACAATGCAGTTAGATTATGGGTAAAAATAAAAGAAAACAGGAAGTCAAATTTTCGGGTTTTGTGATATAGTGATGTTATAAAAGATGAGGAAAACACACCCTACACAACTGGGTTCTGAAAATGCACAAAGGGTGAGACGTTCTTGGCGGCAATGAAAAATGAAAGCTGAAAGAATAAACAAGGACAGGCATATGGCCGATGTATTTCTGTAGCTTCTAAGGCACAACACAAATGGGGAAGCCAGATTAGAAACTTGGGGTACAGATGCAACATTATTTACCTAATCAGCAACACAGAAGAAATCAAAGAAATTATGGAAAGAATACTCCTTTTGTTAAAATTCATCTGTTACAAGCTAAATACTTTTTCTTTTCATTTCTTTGGGCTTTGTTTGGAGCCTTTGATCTTTTAGATCCCCCTAAAGGTAGAACCGGGCCAGCAACCCCTCAAATTCTTTTGCTTCCCACGGGAAGAGAGGTAAACGAGAGTGAAAACGGGGACTGCACCGTGATAAACACACACCCAGAAATTTAAAGCTTAAACAAAAAAGTAGAAAGAAAGAAGACACACGAACACCCATACAGATTCCCCAGCCTCGTAACTAAAGCAAAGAACAATTTACATTTGAAACCCCTGAAGCTTGACTGCTCAGGGGAAGACTTGCTTTACCGGCTGAATTTATTATACTTCAGTTATAAACAAACATAGTGTGTACACTCATCTGTCCAAGAGATCTTGCACAAGGTGGATTTTACATTAAATTTCATGCACAAGATTAAAAACAAGCCCAAAATGTGGAACTTTGAAAAGAGGAAGCTGAAGGCTCCAAGGTCTAACTGTTCTGGGAGGAGGAGATCACGTCCGTGGACTGGGGGTCACAGAAAGGCCCAAAACGTCCATAAATGTCCTTGGCGCGCACGGCAAAGTAGTACTTGCTGCCAGACACGAACTGGGTGAGAGTGCAAGCCATCGGCAGAGGAAGGGCTTTGACCTCGCCAATCTTTTTCCACTGAGAGGGCACCGTGGCACTAGGTTCCTCGTGGTAAGCATAGAGATGGTAGCTGTCAACAGCAGCGCAGCTCCGATCCACTTCCAGGACACTCCACGACAGCACGATGCCATTCTGACTCTGAACTCGTGCTAACTTCAAGTGTGGTTTCTGAGGCAGGGAAGTGCTGGCGGCTTCTGGGGGCAGACGCTGAGGCTGTGGGGCTTCCGGTAAGGGTGCTGGATGCATAGGACGTGGGGGCTCCTAAGAAAGAGACATGTGTTGATTTCTAGTGATCACACAATCATTTTAGAAGATACTTTAGTGATCATAGAAAGAATATTTCAAATTAAGAACTCTGAAAACCACCCGACACCACATCCAATTTTGGTAATTCTATTCAAAATATATATATATTTTTGTGATATATAACCAATCATGTTATATATATATAGTGATATATAACCAATCATGTTATATATATATAGTGATATATAACCAACCATGCTCCAGACTACAGTGCTGAACTTGCTCAACTACATTTCCTAGGCAGAAAATACTAAGCTCTTCATGGACAAAACAATCACTGAAGAGACGCTGACACTAACAAAGAATTTACAATTCAATGTTCTCTACTGTAGACTCTTCTTTTAGGAAAGCATTTAAAAATTATGTATAACATATAATTAGCACATAGAAGCACACTCATTTTATATAGAACATAGAATCAGCACATGCAAGCACACTCACTTTAGACCCACACTACCCTATATAGACAGCAGCACACGGATGAATAATGCCGGCCATGTTCTCGGCCAGGCTGGATGAAGAAGGCAATGCTGTGAAGGACAAGAGGCCTTACAGATGCAGAAATGTCCGGATGACCCCCAGCCAACAGGGAAAGGGTGAGCAAATGAGCAGAGCGAGGCGGCAGGCTAACAGACAAGAGTGAGTGCTAGCACTTCCTTTGGCACAGGACACATGAAGAAAAGACTATCTGGAAGGGGGTTAAGGCCCTGGAGGACCTGCTGACATAATGGGGCACAGCACTGCATCTACTGCAAACATCGCTGGCACAGCTGTTCTAAGACAACAGCAGTCTTCCCCCCCAAAAAAGAGCCAGAAAACAGAGTTCAAGTGCAACATACTAATACTCCCTTATCAAACTTCATGTAACAAAACATTGTCTAAATATATATATATTTCAAGGTGGGGATATAGTTCAGTGAAAATACTGGTAGACAAGGCGCTAGGTTGATAATCAGCACCCAAACAGAACAAAGCAAAGCAGTACTTCATTATATAGATAGATGAGGTGGGAGTTCCCTCTATATGCTATGAATATGTTTTATTACCATTGGTTAATAAAGAAGCTTTTCAGCCTATAGCAGGGCAGAATATAGCCAAGCCGGAAGTGATACAGAGAGTGGGCGGGGTCAGAGATGCCACGTAGCTACTGAAGGAGACAGATGCCCCAGAACTACCTGGTAAGACACAGCCTTGTGGCGATACACAAAATAGGAATGGGTTAATTTAAGATGTAAGAGTTAGTTAATAAGAAGTCTGAGCTAAGAGGCCAAGCAGTGTTTTAATTAATTAATTAGTTAGTTAGTTAGTTAATTTAGTTTCTGTGTTTCAGGTCTTGGGGGCCAGGAATGAATGAGCAGCCTTGACATACAGATAGTTTGAATAAACTAGTGGATTATGTGAAGGTTCAAGAAAATACTACTAAATCCAATGTTTTATTACAGTCAAACTGTCAAAAGTTTAAGACAAGTCATTCTAAAAGCTGCAAGAACAAAAGTGCCAAGTCATGGTTTAAATGTGATTCCCCTAAGGGATCACCGTTGAGTTGGAGTTCAATATGCAGAAAGGGGACTCTGCTCACTACCACCAATGAAAGAGAGCTGTGAGAAGAGATCCTATCCACAAAGGACAAAGAGAGGACTGAAGCTGGAAAGAGTGTGAATCATATACTGATGATTTCAAGGAATGTTTTGCTGAAAGGCATTATTCCCAGTAGTAAAGAAGTTATACACACATATGTAGAGAGATATACGAGTCACCAGCTAACAGACAAAATCAAGCTGAGCAAAGCCCACGGTTAAGGGAGCACCACACTGAGAGCTGGGCTAGGCTGACAGAACAGCAGCAACAGCTGCCCCTCCTCGAATCCTCTCCTCCTGCGTTATTCCATCATCCCAGTTCATTAAAACCACACAGCTAAAAAGAGCTAAGAGAAGCTGGCTGAGGTCACAGGCTTAGGAAAGCACTGGAATTGAGTGGGTCTGCCTATAGCTCATGGGGTCAGCCATGTTCCTTCTAATATGTTGAATATTTATGCTTGTTGAATCCACTCATGCCTCCAAAACAGTTAAAACCAGACAAGAGTATTGTTTTCTCAGTGCAGATGGGGTTTCTGTTGAAGTTTTTGGGAAGAAATACATCACACTAGGTATTCCCTTAAAATAAGCAAGTGTGGCTACACAGGCCAGTGAACCCTCTGGAAACCCAACGCCTGGAGACTATGGCAAAAGGATCGTGAGCTCGAGGCCAGCATGAGCTAGATGGAGACCGGCCTCCAAGGAAACAAACCAATGCATCAAGTGCTGTAGGAAGACAGTGACGCAGACAGAAAAAAGCTGTCACGGACGGGAAACTGTTGAAACTGCATACAGGTTATACTTTGAAAGCTTTAATAGCAGTAGATAAAATTAGAAGTCAACATCTCTAGCAAAACAATTTAAGCTATAAGGAGTTCTAGATTTACAAAGCAAAACATCTCAAAAGCTGTTGTCGATTATGGTGGGGAAACCATCCTAGTTTATTACTATATTACAAATCCCCGAAGAAAGCAAAGCATTCCTTTGTAGCTACAACAAGAATGGCAAATCTGCCATGCACCTTAGAACAGCCAGACCTGAAGCAAAGGAAGATCCCGAGAAGGATGAGATCGGGCTGGGGCTAGATGCACTATGGGCAAGGGCACAGCACCACTAAACACTTCATGACGTACTAGCCTTGTGTATTTATGTTACTTTATGTTTTGCAGAACGGGAACACCACCACTAATCCCCATAGGATGCTTAGGGCTCCAGCAGACAATAAGGCTTAGAGTCGCGGGACTCAGACACAGTTCATAATACTACTCTTCCACTACTTTTAAGTCAGAAAATCCAGGTGACCAGCTTCATCCAGACACATACACGCATAAGTGTTGGGGAGTGTGGGCTTAGGGAGCACACTGCCTTGTGTTGGTTCCTCAGCCTGTGAATATCGGTTGCCACACGGGCAATGGAGACTTTAGAAACTCTGCGCGCTGTGTGAAAACAAGCATATTGCCATGTTGGGAAGATGATGAACTCCAATGACAACTATGGATGCTGTAAAAACACATTTTGCTAGGTAATGTGTATCACCTATGACTTCCCGCCTCCCTTCTCTGATGGCCAGCATTTCTCTTCATATATATCCTACATATATTCATATGTATTCTACAGCACCCCTGAAACTCAGGTATAATCTTGTCACATGACAGTATGGCCTAGTTTGATGGTAAGTTTAGAGGGAAATACCTTATTTACTGTCCTTTTGTAAAAAATGCATTCTGAAAATCAATGGATAGTTTAAAATACACTAATGACAATACAGTAGTTCTGAGTACAAACTCACAAGACAAGGAAAGAAGAAGCACCCTTTAATTTGCAATGGGTTAAAAGTGCTGTCTACCACCCAACAAGCCCTGGCTGTCGCTCTGTCTGCACTCAGGGAGCAGAGGCCCCGGACACTTTCTCAATGTGTAAGAGTAACTTCCCTAAAATAACCAACTACTCAAGGGGAGAGAGAGCTATCTCCTTCCTTTGATAATATTACTTTTAAAAAGGAAATGGTAGTCAGGTGATGGTGGCACCCACTTTAATCTGAGAATGTGGAAGGCAGAAGCAGGTCGATCTGAGTTTGAGGTCAGACTGGTTTACAAAGTAAGTTCTGCGACAGCCAGAGCTACACGGGTAAAGAAACTATCAAAAAACAGCAGCAACAACAACAAAAAGGCAATGCTGTCTGGAACGATGTGACAGCTTTGTCACTGAGGAAGTCTGAAAGGCAAGCACTGATATTTACAGTATGCACTTGTGGTGGCCGGTGATGCACCGTGAGCTGAGGCCCTGCTGATCCCAGGGTCAGTCCATTGTTCACAACGTATGTGGTGGTCTGAGGCACTCGAACTGTAACACCTGGAAAAGAAAATGAAATAGAATATAAAGGAAATATCAAAATTCCACTGTAAACTTATTGGAGCATTGTAAACATTATTAGTAAAACAACTCTAAAAAGATTAAGAGGAAAACGATTCCAGCTGTCTCCAGTCAGCCAGGCTGTGACTCGACCACGAAGACACAGAAATCATAAACTCAAACATTCCACAAACACTTCTTCCAGTGGCACTGCAAGCTGCATGCTGCGGCATGAACAGCGCAAACGCACGAGTCTTCACAAGGACGACTAGAAATGAAAGCCCGACAACACTGGCTCTGCTCTCCAGGTGTGGGCAACAGCCAGACTCGAGCCAACGATTCAAAAGATCACAGACAGACGCTGTCATCAAAGTCATCTTTGGGGCTAGAGACAAGGCTCAGCTGTTAGGCAAACAGCCTGCTCTTGTGAAGGACCTGAGTCTGGCTCCTAGCACTAACATCACGTAGCTCCTGTAACTCCAGGTGATTTGACATCTTTTTCTGACCTGTGCAGATGGATAGACACATATACTCACATGAACAAACAAATCTTTTTTTACCCCAATGTTAGTGGGGTTCTCCACTTTCACTCTATATAATGCTAATCAGCTGAGACGCACTTGGGAAAACAGCTGTGACATTGCCCAGGGTCAACACAAGGGAATTTAGAGCCACCTACTCTCCAAATCATGTCGCCTCCTTCAGACATTCAGTACTTGATCCAAGTTAGTATTGCCAGGTTCCCTGGCTGCTCCAGAACGCATCCATGATCCAATCAAAACAACTGCCTACACTGATGGTGTTAAGTGAAGACAGCAGACAGACATGGAGGTATAAGGAAAGGCAGAAGAAAGTTCCTAGTGTGGAAAAGGTCACTTATGGGTCATTTTTACTGTTTTCCTTTAAACTTTATGCATTCTTATTTGTCTATTTATTTGGGCTTCTTGACATAGGGTCTCATGTAGCCCAAGCTAGCCTTGAAATTATTATGTGGCCAAGGATGACTCCTGATCCTCCTGCCTCTACTTTCCAAGTGCATGCACTTCATGCCCAGCTTCTGAGCTTTAACTATAAATCTTCCCTATGCTATATTCTACTATTAGGACATATATTCTATGCTATGAATACAGAGTATCTAATACAGAAGGGCTACAGTCACAGCTTAACCTCTAAATTTCCTTCCTTTAATTTCTTCAGTCGCCTTCCAGACCCTTAAGACTGTCAACAGAGACTACCCTTTTGCCATGACATCCCTTTTCTGGGTAAGTCACAACTTATTCCAACTCTGATTTGGATAGATGGCGATTATTAAGAGCAGGGCATAAAGTACATGCCTTAAAACTTCAGCAAGCAGGAGGCAGGAGTGAGCAGACCTCGGTGAGCGTGAGGTCGGCTTGTACAGCACAGCAAGCTTCCACCCAGGCAAGGATAGACAGGGAGACACTGTCTCAAAACATTAGTAAATATCAAATGTGGCGCTATTAATATAGGCCATTA
Organism: Myodes glareolus; assembly: GCF_982192425.1. Lineage (NCBI taxonomy): Eukaryota > Metazoa > Chordata > Mammalia > Rodentia > Cricetidae > Myodes > Myodes glareolus. The sequence continues at coordinate 16,122,480 of NC_142028.1, forward strand.
ACAAAGCTATACTGAAGACAATATAAAGACTATAAATTCTACTGTATACATGTCCAATTCCTCTCTTTTAATCATAAGGGCTGGATGTGGTGATGCACACCTTTAATCCTAGCACTTGCGAGGAGGCAGAGGCAGGTGGAGCTCTGTGAGTTCCAGGCCAGTCAGAGTTACATATTAAGACTATCAGTAAATAAATAAATAAGGGAGGAAAAAAAAATATAAATATTTTTCAAAATTCATTTTAAGAGATAAAACTATATGCTTGTGGTGCTTTGAGAAAAGCACACATAGTGGAATGGCTAAGTTGAACTAATTACCTCACATCATTATAATTTTTGCTATAAAATCACTTAAATCTCCAGTAGCAGCAATTTCCAATGCACTTCATCGTTACTAACCATACCACGCAAGTGCGTTGTTCAGTATGTCCCTTAGTATGATAATCCAATGTCAGTATGGATCAGTACTCATACTTCAAAGACACATAGAAAAAAAGAGCCTCTTACTATTTTGAGGGTTGACCTGGCGAACAGCAGGAGACTGCATAACGGTTCCTCGGAGGGGAGCCTGAGCTGGTGGTGCTGGCACAGTTGTATAAACCACCTGGTGATTTGCGGGAGCTCTTGGTACAGGGAGTCTTGTGGTCACCTGAGTTACTGGACGATGTGTTACATTCACGGTGGTTGGAGCTAATAGAAGCCAATAAAACATAACAAGAATCTAGTCAATTCTATGTAAGAAGACAACATAAAATTTACCATTACACAAAATTTGACCATGGGAGACAGGCTGTCAGAACCATGTACAGATACCTCAAGCCCTTCCTCCAGTCCCCTGGGCCAAATACATGCATTTCCCCACTCCAGGTGTTTCTGTCTAGCTGAGCTAACTATAGCAATAAGGAACAAGCTCAGCTGAAGCAATCATCAACACCCAGCCAGACTCATCAAATCAGGAGACTGAAGACAAACAAACTGGCCTAGCTCAAAGAACAGGCTGTACCCAATACTACTACATAAAGGAGGTTATGGCCTCAGGCGGGGGGTGGGGAGGGGTCCCCACACTGTGTTATTTGTAGGAGGGACTTTTGTTCCAGGGCCTAGTTTAGCTTCTGCTCTTCAAGCACACCTATGGCCGATACTGTACGGATGGATGGCTGATGAAGTTCGCTTCATTCTTCCTGCACCAAGCCTGCTTCTCTACCTGACAGACTGAACAGGCTCTCTTGCCTGACCAAGCCAACTATCAACTCTGCTGGCTTGGTCCTTTTTCACTCACCTCAAAGCACCAGAGACTATGAATCAGCCACACACCCATGTTTCTGGAAACTTGCTGGGTGGCTTGCACATGAGCATGTATTATTTTAGAAACTTAGAAGGCAGCTTTTTATCTTTCCATGTGTAAATTCTTGACCCATTATTAGTAAACATGTACCGTCATTTAGCCCCTGCTCCTGCTCCAGTGCATAGGCCTCTGGACACTGGTGAAGCTGTGTGTGAAGCTGGGAAAAGATGAGTTTGTCTGTCTGTTTCAGGGAATATGGAACTACTCTCTCCCCTGCCATATGAGTTCTTTTCTGAGGATGCCACTGTCCAAATCAAAGCCTGACTGCAAGCTACATTTTGTAAATCAGTTTTAAAAAGTTATAAAAAAGTTGAATGTCTTTTTTTACGTTTTACTTTTTGTGGGCACGTGTGATATCAGATGACAATTTTGGGGCGGTGGCTCTCTCCTCTCCTATATGGGAGCCAAGGACTGAAGTCACGCTGTCATGCTTGGCAGCGAGTGGCTTTACCTGATGTTCAATCCACATTTCTATAGTTCATAAAACTGGCTGAGTATTGCAATTTACTTTAAAAAAATAATCTACCTATGTCTTTGGCTGGTCATGATAATTTACATTTTGTCCCTTCTCTGTGGGTTAAGCGTTCCTCTCCCAGCTTCCCTGTCTAAGTTTATCCGATTTAGCTACTGGCCAGTCAGCTTGTTTTTAAACAATCATAGCAACATATATTCACAGAGTGTACAGAGGATTATTCCACAGCATGTCTCTCCTTCTCTCCTTTAATCTATGTTCTAAAAGCATGTCCTTGAACAATGTTATTCAAAGGAAATCCTAGACAATTGTTCTATCAGAGACAAATCCCTAGGCCACAATAATGGTGACTTTTTAAAGTATTGATATTTTCTTGTTAATATGACTCTGAATTAGAATTCAAGCATAACTGAAAACAATAAATTTACTTCCATATGGAGACAATGGATTCTATAAGAAAATCAATGTGGAGAAAAACATATTTAAGAACGATATAAAGGCTCCCTTACTAAAGTCTTCTCAGATAAGTGGTGATACTTGCCTAGCAGTATGTGGGGGGCCTGGGTTATGCTCTCTAGTGCACGCGCGCGCACACACACACACACACACACACACACAGCTCCTAAAGACCCTCATGCCTTGACTCTCTTGTGAGAGCCTTCTGAACTAATTATTGGATCTGTTGACAACTGCCAATGTATCTGCTTGCGTAAGGACACTTCACTCCACACTGTAAAATAGGTAACTGTCAATATCACCTTGGATCAAAGTTAAAGAGACACAGATTGCTAAGGGTTGAATGCAATAGTAGCTATATTTAGATAGAAAAATGGCATTTAAATATAAAAAGCAGCATAAACATCTAGACCAGAAATAGTCACAAAAGCATGTATTTTTGGCTAGAAATGACAGCAGAATAATAGACTGCAGTTGAAGTGACAAACATGAGATGACATCAAGATTCTGAAAGGGAAAAGATGCACAGTGCACACTAACCAGCATTCACAGGCCACACCAAAGAACAATTTCAAAGGTTAACAAATGAGTCGCTGAACCACTAGAAAATATCCCATTTATTCACTAATTATATTCTGGCACTCTGACTTTCATGGCTGAAATGACATTTAGCTCAGTCATCCTTACTCAGTGGAGTGCTTATGGAAGCACTCTGCAGTCAAATCTCTGAGCAATAACCAAACCTGGAAGAAGCCATACTGCTTTGGTTGACTTTGAACTAGGCTACGTACTCTTGAAATGTAGCAGGCAAAAACTTAGCATGGACTTCTTGATAGTATGGGAGGTGGGTTAAAACTAGCCTCAAACATTGCCTCAGTGGCAGATTGCTTATTTAGCAAGCTTAAGACCCCAGGTTATTTACATACATAATATATACATACGTGTATATATAAGTATGCATGTATATATATGACCACCACTGAAATTTCTTGGTTATATCCAGAACAAAAACATTACAAACAGCTTTTCCAAAGAGGTAGATGATTTCTGCTCTTCTGAGCAGCTGAGGACAACGACATAGGAAAGTGTCATAATTATTGTCTATCTGTGCTGTTCCTTAGGGCTGTGAGCAAAGCCAGGTCACAAGCATTCTCTTGAAAGTAAGAAGCATTGTTCTTAAGATTTCATTGAATTCTTCCCAGGATTCCTTAACCAGTGTCCTATACACAAACTAAGGTTCCTGCTTGGTGACTTGGCAGCCTACCTGTAGGCAGTAAGTGGATGGTCGTCTGAGATGGCCCACTTGTCGGCACTCCAGATGGCTGAGCAGGTGGTGCTGGCTGAATGGGCTGCAGCGGCCGAGGCATGGGCTGAGAAGTGCTCATGGCTGGCGCAGGATGACTAGGCTTCTTGGGCTCTGCTCATGAAAACATAATATGTGGTTGATGACAGGCACCACAAGGCAGCACAGCCTGACTTCTAACTCGGACACTTCTTTGCTTGTCACCTACACATAAATTTCCCTCTTCAGCAACAACTTTCTTTTCACATTATGTAGATTTTTGCTGATTTGAAAATCTGGTCAGAAGCTATTTAAATAATTCACCGGTGCTTCTTAGCAGATTCCAGTTCACACTTTTAAAGGAATAGTTTCATTTTTCAATGTAAGAACCTTCTAGATTTAATATATCAGACTGACTAGAATGCCTTCATTGTTAAAATGCTTGTATAGACATTTGTACTCCTGTATCAAAGACATTCTTCTGGACAAAGAATGTCTGGACACTGAACTGATGGCTTCCCCTGACTTTGAATTTTAACTGCCCACAGTTGTTTAGATTCATATATAAATGGATAGTCATCAGCACTATTTGTTTCTTAAAGTACAAAGGCTTAAAATATCAAAAAGGATCTCTGATGGCCTACAAAATAACTGTCTATATCTCAGTCAACCCTAATATGAGAAGAACACTCAGACAAGTTGGGAAGAATATGAGCCTCATTCATTTCCATACTGTGGAATTTCTCACTAAAACATTATCCATAAGTGAGGTTCATTCAGCTTGTCTCAATAGAACAATGTACTTTAGATTGGGAGAATTAAGGATGACCCAAAGGTGAGGCAATGAAAGCAGCCCCAAGAGGCTAGCATGCTAGCAGGCAGGATGCCTGGAACTCATGGCCAGTTCTGCCTCCCAGCATGCTGCTTTAAGAATTCCTGAAAGTCAAATCCATCTATCAAGAAAAGTAAACAGAACGCAGTTAAAATGACAATTTGAAAGTCTTAAAATTAGCATTGCAAACGCCATCATCACACCAGCACAAACAAGGCCAGCCTCAATGGAGGACAAGAGAAGTGTCTCAACTGCACCTCAGCTTTACGCAGCTCTATAGTGATTCGAGTTAACTGCATTTAAATTTATTTCTCCCAAACAATTGTCTTATACCATACAATATAACTTTGTCAAACTTTTATTAAGTTTATTTATTGACTTCAAGATAAAAACAATTAGTGCCAGGCAGTGGTGGCACACACCTTTAATTCCAGCACTCGGGAGGCAGAGGCAGGAGGATCTCTGTGAGTCTGAGGCCAGCCTGGTCTAGAGATTAAAACAATTAGCATTAGCATCATGACTTTACATATGTCTGTGAATAGATACTCTAATAGTCAAAGAAGTCTGAAAAGCACTACATTTTGAATTATGGAGATATACATCATAAATCGATAGTAAAGGCAAGAACAGAGTAAATTAATAATAAAAATAAACCATTGAATAGGGGGAAGAAAGGTGTTCAGGACAGGGTTTCTCTGTGAAAGTCCTGACTGTCCTGGAACTTACTTTGTAGACCAGGCTAGTCACAAGTCACAGATATCCGCCCCTCGCTGCCCGTGCTGGGATTAAGAGTGTGTGCCACCTTGCCTGGCTAAACCACTGAATTTTAACTCAGGACTTTTCCAATTAGAATTACTAACCAAGTAACATTTATTCATGAAAGTGTAGACTATGGCTTAGTATCTATCCAGTTTAGTTTCTGAATACTGGAACTAAGAAAATGATTAGGGCAACCAACTGATGAGAATTATTAAATTTTGATTTTTATTCATAAAGCACCAAAGAAAATAAATTCTAATGATCAAAATCAAATGGGCATACACTTACAAGCACCTACACAGAAGAGGGAGTGAGAGGAAGAGAAAGGGTGGGGCAAGGGGGAAAGGGAGAGAAATCAAGAAAGCAAGCAACCAAAGAGCTGGACTTGATTCCTGGGCCTCTGGCTGACTGTGCTGCTGCCTAAGTCTACAAAGTTCCTTCAACTCTAGATTGAGGACGAGGCTTCATTAGAAAGAGCAACATAAGTGGAGCGTGCTATCTGCTGCCTTTCTCTACAACCTGTTTATCTTCATTCAGGATCTGACTGCTGATTCTTAACTCTACCCTTTAAACACTCTCATTCTGAAAAGGAAACAGATGCATCAACTCTACTTCACAAAACATCACCCATCATTACAAGGGGACATGGCATTACAGTCTTTTCTTCCCAGAATCTCTCAGTACCTTGTGTAGTCCCACTCTCCTCATCGTCCATCGTGAGGTCGATGACACCGCTTGAATCATTGCCAGAAGCTTTTCCACTCTGAAAAACAAAACTTGGTTGACCATGTGACACAACTATTAAATAATTGTGTGTTAACCATTAGGACAAAAGGGGTGAAGGGCCTAGTTCAAGCTATGCCCCTAAATGCCTTTATCTCAACAGTTTGACGTCAACAGTACAACACAGCCGTGAGCTAAAACTCCCAGGGCTGGCAAATGTCTCAGTGGGTAAGGCACTCACTCCCAAGCCTGACTTGAGTTTGAGCTCTGGGATTTACAAGGTTGCAGGAAAGAACCAACTCCCTCCCACAGGTTGTCCTCTGATCCCCACTTGCACATTTTGGTACATGAGCACAAGTACCAACACATAATAAGTAAATAAAGCATAAAACACTAATTATTGCAATACAAATACTTTCTAACAAAATTCTAAAAGTTTTATACTGTGGAACAATGCTCTTGTACCTGTAAAGATTTGTCACTTGTATTGGTTTAATAAAACGCTGATTGGCCAATAGCCAGGCAGAAGTATAGGCAGGGAGACTTGACTATAAGAATTCTGGGAACAGGAAAAATTCAGTCTGCAGTCATCAGCCAGACACAGAGGAATCAAGATGAGAATGCCTTACTAATAAAAGGTACCAAGCCATGTGACTAACATAGACAAGAATTATGGGTTAATTTAAGTTGTAAGAGCTAGTTAATAATAAGCCTGAGCTAATAGGCCAACCAGTTTATAATTAAACTCTATTTATTTTGTTGAGACTGAACAGCTGTGAGACCAAGCAAGACAGAAACTTCCATCTACAGTTTTATATATACACACACACACACACACACACACACACACACACACACACACAAATAAAGCTTTCTGTTATGCAGAGTTGCTGTAGGTGCTAGAAGATCCATTTTCTGACAATGGAAGCATCAGTCAACCTTACCCCTAAGTGATCAATTATGGACATACCAAAACACTAAGGACTACTGAGAGGCTGCAAAGAATTAAAATGTTTTTCCTTAAAAAACAAACAAACAAAAAACACATGGCTATGTCATTAGATATCCAATTTAACCAAACTCAGCACAGTGTCCAAAATCATTATAAGACAATAAAGATTAAAAATAAGACAAAACCAACAGTAACAGAAGGGAGAGCAGCACTGGCTACAAAGACAGCATCAGACAAACGAGCTGCAGCTTTCATTCCAACTCCTGAGCTATGAGAATTAATCTCTTTAGACATGTAAGTAATTATAAAGATTAATCCAAATGCATGTACAAGATGTTTAACATCACACATGAAATATGGTAATGTTTAACAAATGATAATCATAATTTGTTGAGACATGGCATCTTGAGATCGACTCTAAATAATTAGGGAGTTTGTCTGTGAAACTCAGGTTGAAACTGAAGGCTGTAATGGGGCCACAGATATGCCACAGTGCCACTGCTGAAAACCAACCCCAGGAAGTAAACGTGGACTACAAATAGGACAATTCTATGCAGAAGAGGAGCACTAAGTCATGGCTACATTGACAGTCCACCCAAATGCTAATTTATTAAAATCCTCTAAGCAAAAGCTTTTAAGTACAACAAACCTCTCCCCCAGAAAAGGAGGAAAAGGAACAGAAAATTTATATTCAGTGAGTTGAGTGAGACTAGCCTGGGCTACACAAGATCCGGTCTCAAAAACAAAACAAAACCCTGCAGTTAATGATGTAAGGAAAATGACACTTTCTGTTGCTTATCACGTGACTCTGAGGGACAGAAAAACAACCTTACCTGTGATGTGCTGTCTGCCATTTTCTTATTAACAGAGGAATCTACTGTTCTGTTTGTCTGGTTTTCTGAGAATTAAACAAAAACGGAAACTTAACATGTATAATATGTAGAGGGTTTCTTTACTGTATGCTTTATGCACAGTAATTTTTATATTCTTCTCCAACTATTTTTCTGTCAGCATGTTCATATTATAAATGTTAAAAATGTTAAAGTTTCATACACTCATTACCCGGCAACATAAACTACCCTAAAGAAGGCCTGAGAGATGGAACTGAACGTTAGCACAACACGAATGAGAAAACAGTCGAGTGAAACATCATTCTTTCACAAGATTTGAAAATCTTCGGGGAAAATCTAAGACTGAAAATGTTCATAATACATTCATTACACAAGGTAACAACAACCATGAGAAACATATGCACCAATCAGTTCAAGTAGAGATTTCTTTTGTGTGCTTTGTGCAGGAGCATATGCTTGTTCATGGCTGTGGCTGGAGGCAGGAGGATGACACCAGCTGTCTCCATCTTCAGCTGCCACCTTATACTTTAAGGTAGTCGGTCGGTAAACCTAGAGTTCGTTGATTTGGAAGGGGTGGTTGGACAAGGAGCTCCAAGAATCTCCCCGTATCCACACCCCTACAATGGCTTTAGATTCTACAGCCAGACCTGACTTTGGTGTAAGAGTTGGGGCTCTGAACTGGGGTCCTCATGCTTGAGCAATTTACTGTATCATCCGCACACCCATATTACGTTCCTGTATTCATTTTCATTGAACTTGCATTAGGTTTCCATCAGAAAATTGCTGTTATGACAACTGAAAAGCAAGGGTATCCCTGCCCAGGCTCTAGCAGACAGAAGAGGAACTGTAAGGTGTGATGAACTCTCTTCCGCCGACCACAGTTCTTCACTTCCATGCTTTGATCATCAGTCCCACTGTCAAGAGTGCCTTGTGTCGCAGCATCCCATCCTTTTTCTGGAGGCAAACAACTTCCTGCTCAAAATATGGCATCCCCGTATTTCAAACCCTCAAAACATATACAGAGAAGATCATTTGTGCAAAAAGCTGATAAAACTGTCTATATTACATATATAACTCTACATTTAGAAGAATCAATTAAGAAAAACATCCACATGTTAAAATCTAAGAACAGGAAATTGATTTTCAATCTTGCTTTAATTTTATTTTTGGGGAAATAATGTGTTAATATAAACTTACTTTTTGAAATATATTTTAAACTTGGCAGGATGTAGTAGTGTGCACCGTTAATCCCAGCACTTGGAAAGCAGAGGCAGGCAGAGCTCTGTTTACACAGCAAGCTCTAGGCCTGCCAGAACTATGTTAAGACCTAATTTCAAAAACTATATATATAGAACATATATTCTAGTATATATATGTAGTATATATTAATATATAATATATGTATTATTTCCTTAAAGACTTTTATCATAAATGTTTTACATGAATAAAAGAATATTAAGAGGCAATATTACAAAACATCATTTGGCTTTTTTACACACACATTAAATATGTATGTATATGTGCATGTGTCTGTGTGTGTGTATTTGTATGTGTGCATATGCTGTTTTGTTATCCAGAGTGATTCTATTCTTGGCATAACTGTCTAAGGATAAGTTAATTACTCACAAAACTGTATCCTTTCTCTAGATTTGCAATATGCTCTGCCCTGTAAACTACAGGCTAAAAATTCCCTCAATTTGTTGTTTTGTTTTATTTTGGTTCTGGTTGTCTCCCACTCCCCCAAGACAGGGTTTCTCTGTGTAGCCCTGGCTGTCCTGGAATTCACTCTGACCAGGCTGGTCTTGAACTCACAAAGATCCACCTGCCACTGCCTCCCAAGTGCTGGGATTAAAGGCGTGCGCCACCACCGCTCAGCAAATTCCCTCAACTTTTAATGTAGCATTTTTCAATCTCAGAGCATTTTTCCCCTTCTACTATCTGAGTTATGTCTCAAAGTAGGAAGTTAGAAACCATCTATCAATCAACAAAATTAACTAGGATAGAAATCAAATTATGGCTTAAAATCTTCCTATCATGCAGGACACCTGTTACCTGCTCGATGGATGATGTTATTTAATATCAGTTGGTCATTTTTAACAACAATTTCTATTTTTCATGTGCATGTGTCTGAATGTCTGACTGTCTGTCTTGAATGTCTGTATATTATATCACAAGTATGCAGATGCCTCTGAAGGTCATACAAGGGTGTTCAATCTTCCGGAGCTGGAATTACAGGTAGTTGTTAGTTTTGTAATATGGGTGCTTAGAACTGAACGCAGAACCTTTGTAAGATCAGCAAGTGTTTTTAACTGTTGAACCATTTCTCTGCTTCAGTCTTACCATAGTCCTCAAGGTACTGCACAGGTATAAACTGCTAGTATTCTATTGGAGGTCTAGATAATCATATGAAGAGAAATGGGAGGCTTGCAGAAACTCAAAGGACATGATGGGTGAAGAAGTAACTGCTTAGTGATATTTAAACTCTAGTCTTCCCATATTTTGGAATGAAAGATGTTTAGTAAATTCTATACAACTACATAACTCCCTTATAATCCAGCCCATTAGTTTACTAAATGAGACTAACATTTAATATTTTAGGAGTCCAAACTAGGAGCTGGAGAGATGGCTCAGTAGTTAAGAGCACAAGTTGCTCCTGAGGACCCAGAGTTCAAGCTCCAACACCCCTATCAAGCAGCTCATAATGAACTATCTCACAGTTCTGGACAAACTGATACCCTCTGTCCTCCTCATACACAGACATACACATTTAAAAAGAAAAGTTCAAACCATCTTTAAATTTAGCCTTTCTCTTATTATTAATCTTTGTTTAAAAGAACACCGATGGATTTTGTGTGGAGGTGCTTTGTTTGCAACTATGTCTGAGCATCATGCGCACACCATGCTACCCAAGGAATCCAGAGAAAGGCAGCAGATCTCCTGGAATTAGACTTAATAATTGTGAACTGCTTTCTGGGTGTTGGGTTTCAAACATGGGTCCTCTGGAAAAGCAGCCAGCCTTAACTGCTGAGACATCTCTGCAGTTCTTGCTGTCTAATCTTACAATAACAAATTATCAAGATATTATAGAATGAGGCCAGGTCTTTAGGCTTCCATCTCTCATCTAATGTACTATTCCTGCCTCATGATTTGGCAGCCCTAATTTCATTGTTATTTCTACCAAACCATTTTCCATGTCACAGTCAATATCATGGATGCCATACTCCTCCACACACGAAAGAATGTATCTAATGTCACACTCCCCATTTCCTGTTCTCTAGCTCATACCTTTCAAGGACTCTCAGCCCCTTTTACATGAAAGGAAACAGCCTACTTTAATATTTATTACATTTTTAGCTACTTATTTAATGGCAAGTCTCCATATTTAACCTATAAAGTTAGTGAGGAAAGAACTATCTTGCATGTTTCTATAGGCCACAGGACTTTAGAAAATTACAAGCACCCATTATTTCTCCATTGTAAACAAGAACTATTTACTTAAAATCCATTGGACAGATATAATGAACTGTAACAAATATGTACAAGTGTAATCTAGTTATATTAATTAAATATATGTATATAAATAAGACATGGCAAGTTTTAGTTATATGACCTAACAGTATATAACAATAAAGGTATATAATTTAACTTCAATTTTCATTTGATTCTAGCTTAAATTCTGAGTATGATTTATAATGAGTACAAAAGTATAATCTCTGAATTTAGGCATGGTCAAAGAATATGGTTTTTGGTGTTCTTTTTGTTTGTTTATTTTGATTTTTTGAAACGAGTTTCTCTGTGTGGCCTTATCTGTCCTGGAGTTTTCGTTGTAGACCAGGCTGCCCTCAAACTCAGAGATCCACTTGCATCTGCCTCCCACAAGCTGGGATTAAAGGCATGCACAACCACCATCCAATTTAGAATACATGTTCTTACATAATCACTTTCCAGTTAATTGTGGAAACACCACTAACACTCATTAGTAACAGCTAGTAATTCATTTGTAAGAACAAATAAAATGTGAATTCAAATGAAGTTAACTTTAATACTTTATATATAGTTATATGGATATATTAAATGCTAAAATAAAAACATTTAAGCATAAATATATCTCAAAAACAGAATGCTATGGTAATTAATAATTATGGGAAGTATTAATCTTACATAAAAAATGAAACAGAATGACTCATTGTTATTAAAACAGCTCATCAGCTAGATAATTCTATAACAAGCCCTTCTTGCATTATCTAATGCTTACAAACTGATGGAGGAGGGTTATCTGTCTATTATGTTATTTTCATTGGTCAATAAAGAGACTGCCTTGGCCCTTTGATAGGACAGAAAATTAGGTAGGCAGAGTAAACAGAATAGAATGCTGGGAAGAGGGCAATGAGCCAGAAGCCATGGAGCCAGCCACCAGGTCAGACATGCTGAATCTTTCCCGGTAAGCCACACCTCGTGGTGTGATACAGATTAATAGAAATGGGTTAATATCAAGATATGAGAGTTAGTCAGTAACTAACTCTCTAGAGATAATGGGCCAGGCAGTGCTTAAATGAATACAATTTGTGTGTTATTATTTCTGGGGCTAAGCTAGCTGTGCGGGAGCCGGGCAGGATGAAAAGCAGGCCTGCCCGCAGCTCCTTTCTACAACAAACTGTTTAAGGGAACATGTTAATGAACTATAATCTGAATTGCATATATTTAAGGTACAAGCATTCATAATATTAAGCAAACATTCTTCTAATTTTCTTTATAGGTCATGGTCTCACAGTAAAGTTCTATGTTTATAAAAATAGATCAGAAGATCATTTAAAAAAATCAACTTTGTTTCGAAATTTCATATTATCCTGTACAAATATCACATAAAATAAAGTGCATTATAAATCACCTGACATATTAAAAATACTAAAAATTCTGTGAAAAGAAATCAGAAAAACAATGAAGTTAATCTTGCTTGTCCTCTACATGATTAAAAGCAAGCATCTCTCTTAGTAATGCAAGCATCAGCAATGGTTTTGTGGCCAGGTCTGGCGGCACACACCTTTATCCCAGCACTTAGGAGGGGAAGGCAGGCAGATCTGAGGACAGTCTGATCCAGGACAACCAGAACAAGAATTGTACAATTTTAAATGAATTTTCAGTCAAATTCATCTTATATTTTGAAGTAAAATACAATTAGGTAATATGTCTTATGGAAAATGACAGAAAATAATGAGTCATACATTTTGCAACCACGAACTACTTTTTTAAAATTTGTTCAGCTTTAGAAGACGCTAGGTGCTGAATGCACAGTGTGCTCCCCACTGGGTAGAAGATTACTGGTTTACTATTGTTGTTGTGGGGTTTTTTGGCTTGTTTGTTTGTTCTGAGACAGGGTTTCTCTGTGTAGTACCAGCTGTCCAGAAACTCACTCTAGATCAGGCTGGCGTCGAACTCACAGAGATCTGCCCACCTGTCCTCTGCCTCCCAAGTGCTGAGATTAAAGGCATGTGCTACCATCTCCTGGTGATATATGGTTTTTAATTCTCTCTTACAATAAACTTCAAAATTAGATACTCAACTGTCCTGGTCCACCTAATCTACCATTAAAATCAAATAAAAGCACATAATGCAAACTACAAAACCTGTATAAAACCTCACCAATATGGGGTTGGGGACTGAGTTCTGTGGCAGAGTGCTTGCCTAGCAAGCACAAGGCCCTGGGTTCTATCCTTATCTCCAGGGAAGAAAACAACAAACAACAAACAAATACAAAAAACTGACAAAGTAACCAAAAAAAAAAAAAATTCACCAAAATGAGGACAATTACTAAAAAATAAAATAGAAATGCTAATTTCTAAACCAAAATTTCTTTCTGCCTGGGAAGAACAAAGGGGAGGAGAGAAGGCAGGTCTAAGGGGCACTGAAACACTAAGGCGAGGATTTAGTTTTGCTTTTTAGGACAAGGGATAGGAACTAACTACTTGACTGAAATCATCTATGACAAAAGAAAAAAACATTAAAGTCTCAGCATACTAAAATTCATTTCTTGAAGCACAAAAAGAGTTCAACATTCTGAACTGATTATTACATGCTGTGTACATGGATCAAATAATTGTGACAGATCTCATAAAGCTATACAAATATCATGCCTCACTAAGAAAGCACAGTGAAATAAACCCCTCTCACACATCATTTTACATTAGGTATTCAGAAAACTACTAAAAATAACCAAGCAAATTCTATTTACCCCATTTTTCCAACGAAGCTAGGAAGAGCTTAACCACTGAAAGACCATTATGTGCTTTTGGTTTTGGTACTAAGCAAAGCAACTTACCGGTTCGCGGGTTGGCAGAGCTATTCTGTTCTGCAGAAGATGAAGTGCTAAAAGCAGATATTGGGATTTTCATCTGTATTGGGCCTCGATTGTTAGATGAGCTATAGAGTCCTGATGGGCCGACTGTGGGTAAAGAAGTCCTTGTGGCCTGCACAATAGAGTGTGCGGTGGGAACGGCCTGCACAGCGAGGGTTGTCCCCAGGGGAGCAGCGCTGCTGGAAGGGTTCCTCTGAATACTAGAACTGGGCACTGATGGGATGTTTGGTTTAGTGGGGTTTGGCAAGGGCGGCAAGGATACTGGATTTTTGGTAAGCCCGCTCACTGTTGGTGGGCTTTGCACAGATATGAATTCAACGCTGCCAGACGGTTGATTCGTCACGATAGTCCCTGGATGGCTTTGCAGAAGCTGAGGCTGAGAGGATACGGCAACGGGGACATGCAGAATCACTGGCAGGGGCTGCAGGGAGATTGCAGGCTGAGGGTTTCCACTAGGCACCTGAGTAGTGGCAACGACTGTGGCTGTGTTGGGAGCAGGAAGAAGAGACGCTGCTGGCAGAGAACCTGAGGTCGCCGAAGGCTGCAGTTTAGGCTGACTACTGACAATCGCCGGAGGAGTGACAAGACTGGCTGAGGACACTACAGAGAAAAACACAATTCTGAGTCTACATAACTAACTTAATTTATCAGCAAAAGGTAAGTCACAAGTTGAATATATTTTATACAGAAAAGCCACCACAAAGAAGTTTCCAGGTTTAAGTTTGAAAACCCTGAAATGTTTAGGAGCACTTCTGAGTGTACACTTGGTGTCTTTATGGAATGCCACATGATTTAATGTTACTATATAAGATTATTATATCAATATCAAAACAGCTCTTGAAAATTACAATGTTTACTTCAGAGGAACTAACTGGAAAAACAACTAAAAAATACTGAAAACTAAGTAAAACTATGTAAGTATTTTTAAAACCTCATTCTAAACATTATTAATGCCTAAAATATCAACATTATCTGGCTGAGGTAGGAAGTCTGGAAAGCACTGGTCATTAGTTAGTGAAGCTGATGGCAGTATTTACCACTGGACCTGGAGGACTCCTACATATCCTTACTGAGATCTTTGGGAAATAACTTACTCTGGGAGGAGGGACCCTTAGAGAAGAGTCTAGAAATACAACTGATAGAGAGGAAAGCACTGAGTAGAAACTGGAGATCAATTAAGAAACAGAACACACACACACCAAAGAGGGAAAAGTAAGTCCTATATCCACAGAGATTTACACTAGCTTATGACTCAACTACTAAGGTTTAGTCTCATCGACACAGGTTTAAAATGTAACTTAATTGACTACTGAGATATCTAGCCTTTCCAAAATCATAGGTACACTCAGTGAGTGCAGAGGGATACCTATAGTTTTTTGGGAACCTTGCACAAAGTTACAATGTCAAAGCTGCTTTCCTAATAGTAATGAGACATTTGACTTTTGCACTCTCTGGACAAAAGGTGAATGCCTGTTGGCTTACTTAGTTCAGCAAGTCCATATCTGCGGACATTACATCCTTTATCCTAAGATTCCCAGTTATACATAAGGCAGACAACAGAGAACCTTACACACATTGTGCTTTTTCCTATGCAGCCTTAACCTTGGCTGTTTAACCCTTAACAACATGGGTATGTTTTGAGAAATGTGTCATTACATAATTCCAATGCTGTATGATCACAAGACTGTACAAATCTAGCTGGGATAGATCAATCACTCAATGTGTCAAACGAGACAGTAAATAAAAATAGATGCAGCTACTACAAGCATAAAATTGCATATGAGTTTCAGTAAACCATGGGTAACAGTTGTCTACCCTACACAGTTCTATTTTCTACAGTCTGTACAGCTCACAATGCTGCAGTCCTGCTCACACGAACATAACATACTCAGGAGTAACATGCTGAGCTACTATAGTAAACGGCTATGGTCTCAACTCCATTGCGCTCTCCCCAGAAAACTGTTTTAAAATGATTCACTACTCACTGAAATGTCATTATGTGGTACATGACTGTACACATATCCTTATGTTAAGCTTATTTGGAAATTGGGCATAGTAAAAAACAGTAACACCTAATAAAACAATTATCACAATAAAGATAAATTATTAGTGGAATGTTCCATGCAATATTAATAGACCGTGGTAATAAACAATGGAAAATGACACTGTGGATAAGGAGAAAACTACAAAATCCAAGGTAGAACAGAGGTGCCAACCACACCTCTCACACTAACCTTTTCACTAACAAATACTTTATTACAGTATTTAAAACAGGAAATTTCACTAAAGTAGTAGTAAAAGCTACCATTTCTATTACGTTCTACCCTCCAGTAAAATCACACACTGGCCTTGAATTATAATCTACCTGCCATAGCCTGCTGAGTTCTGGAATTACAGGTCTGCACTACAAGGCCTAGCAGGACCTACTTTCTTGAAAGAGTGACATAGAAAAACAATGAGAAAAGCCTATGATTTCACACCATCAAAGGGCAGTATCCAGCTATCTAGTCCGTTTCCATCTGTCTCTATGAGGCTGCATTTCTTTCACAGATGAAGACAGCAGACTGGAAGAGACTGAAATGTAGAAGAAACAGCGGCTGCGTCCCCGCCCGCCACCCAGCTAGCTTTACCCAAAATAATTACACGAAAACTGTATTCATTTAAACACTGCCTGGCCCATTAGTTCTAGCCTCTTATTGGTTAACTCTCACATCTTGATTAACACATTTCTAATAATCTGTGTACCACCACGAAGTGGTGGCTTACAGGGAAGATTCTAACCACCGTCCGTCTTGGGTAGGAAAAGCATGGCGTCTGCCAGACTCTGTGTCTTTCTCCCAGCATTCTGTTCTGTCTACTCCACCCACCTATATTCTAACCTATCAGGCCAAGCAGTTTCTTTATTAATTAACCAATGAAAGTAACACATAGACAGATGACCCTCTTACATCACTGAAAGAAGGTTCAGACATTAAGAATTCAACCAGCTTTAGCTGCTTAACATCTTAACCAAGATTTTAAAGAATATGTAAAAGGCAATACATTACTGTTTTCAGGGATATTTATATGTGCATGCATGCTCATGTGTGTACATGAATGTGTTAACTGTCATTCCTCCAGTGCCAAGCCCCTTTCTCTTTCCCATGCAATCTTCTACATCTTGGTGGCACCACTCTCCATCTCCCTTTTCTTCCTAGGTTGAGGCAGGGTCTCTCACTGGCCTGAAGCTCACCATGCAGGCTGGCTGGCCAGAGTCTGCTCCCCTCTCTAATACTGAGACAGTCAAGTGAGGAGGCTGCCTCTGTCTGTCTTATCTATTTACTGTGGGTTCTGGGAAATAAACTCAGGTCTTCGCTCTTTAACTGATTTATTTTTTTTAAAGTACAATTATTTTCTATTTTAAAGAACTTTCTATGCACATTACAGAATTATTATAATTCACTTCTGTGTGGTTTTGGAATATTCAAGACAAGGGCTCACTATGTAGCCCTGGATGCCTTAGAATTCACTATATAGACCAGGCTGATCTTGAACTCAGAGATCCGCCTGCCTCTGGGTTTATTATTAATTTTAAGTGAGAAAAGTCCTTACATTTTTATTTTAACTCGATTCATAGTACCAATTAGTTTAACTCAAAAATTCTCTGGAGTACTAAGCCATTCCCAGAGCCTGTAAAGGCCCTAGAGAAGAAAGACCTGAGAAACATGAGCCTAGGAATTTCAGTCTCTTTCTTTTCACATGTACTTACTTACAATCCTCAATTTTTTTTGAAACATATTCATATTTATTAAAACACGTCCTGTTTTCTAAGAGAACCAAAGATGTTAGGGTCCAAGAAAATGTATTTATGATATTTAAAAAAAGTTACCTGTATTCACAGGAGTTTGAAAGGATGGCGGTGGACCCTCGCTAACATTTCTTTTCGACTCCAGCATCTGTCGTACCGTGCCCGCATTTCTATGAAATAAATACATGTACAGTCAGTGACTATGCGATCCCAGGGGAAACACACAGAAACAGAAAAACAATGGCCCGTGGTGGGAAAAGGGCAAGATCTAGGGTTTATACCCTATGCCTGAAGCTACAGTTCATACACAAGGATGCATGCCAGATAACACAGCAGTAGAGACTCTACCCATAGTCTACTGTCAGTTACCTAAAGACCGAATACAGGCAATGGCACATTCTCATCAAGGACCAAAGCAGTTCTCAACTGTGAAAACCTATTAATGACATATTCTTAAAGAAACATGTAGGGTTTTGGGGAGGGGTAGCCTCTAGATTTAATCCTAAATATTGCAAAAAGAAAGAAAAAATGTTTAACAAAAGAAAAATTCTAATAAATTAGCAAAAGGCAATACATAATAAAAAGGGGAAGTAGAAATGCAACTATGACCTGAGTCATTTACCGCTGCCTAGGCATTTACAATTACGTGCCAAGACTAAGCAGAGACTTGCTTTCTCAGTACAACACAATGAACAAACTGCACTTCTTACCTGTAGGTCACATTGTTATTGCTGTTGACATCACTGGCAGGCTTTCCTGGTGATACAGGTGGGTTTGGAGGGCTCTGAAAGAGGGGGGAAATACCAAAGTAAAAAAATAAAACCCAATAAATAGGAACTTCTAGAAAAGAAAGGGAAAGGAAAGGGCGTTCAAGTGCTTTCTCAATATCCGATCTATTATTTAACTAATACAATAGAAGAGCACTGCCAGATCAGACATCACTACTTTGTCTTTTCCTATTGTGGAAATCTTTCTTCATAAACTTCCAATCTTCTCATTCTGTCAATCTCCAGGTGGCAACTTCAGTCATTTTTCTTTCAGGTGGCTTTCCTTCTAGTTAGTTCTACACAATTTATTTCTCCTTACGAGTTGGCAATTTTCTCGAATGTTTCTTGGAATACTCCGTAGGGCTCTGTGATCATCTGGAGATACTGTATATGTTCAAGGCAAAGACTTCAATGTATTAAAAGCAGCAGTCTTGGCTGGGCAGCAAGCTCATCAGTGCATTCTCTGCATTGAAGCGAAGTTTAGAGCAATACTGTTCATTGCAGAGATGAAAGGTTCTAAGCCCTGCACATATTCAAAGCTACGAATGTCACAATATTGCTGCAACTTCTCTTATCTTTTATTTGATTGGTTTTACAAAGCTTCTTGTTTCTTTGAAATAACATTAACTGTTTCACTCCACATTTTAAATAAAACTAATATAA
Organism: Myodes glareolus; assembly: GCF_982192425.1. NCBI lineage: Eukaryota > Metazoa > Chordata > Mammalia > Rodentia > Cricetidae > Myodes > Myodes glareolus. The sequence continues at coordinate 16,141,720 of NC_142028.1, forward strand.
CAATGAAATATACTATTAAGGCAACAGCATTGGCAATCTCTTCAGTTCCACAGAGGCAGCCAGATTTCTCTATTAAGAATAAGGTCTGTGGGCAGTAACTTCGGGATCCATTGGAGACCTACTAGTTTTACAAGTTTTTCCTTCATTTTCTTGACAATATGTGAAATCTAAAGCTCTCTTACTTTCCAATCCTAACAGCACAATGGATGAATATGGGAAAGGAAAGAAGAGAAAATGGAAATACAAGAGGACATAGAAAGATGAAATGTTTTAAGTGAAAATATAAACTAAACTAAGACACCAGGAAGAATATATAAAGAAATAAACGAGGTAAGAAAAATCTCCAAAATATAACCTTTGTTTTAAGTAGTCTAGGCTGGCATGAAACTCTCTATCAGCCAAGTCTATAGCCTTATCCTCTTCTCCCTCCTCTCTAGCGCTAGGAACACAGGTATGTATATACAACCATGACCCGTCCCATGGAGTGCTGGGACACAATCCAGTGCTTCGCATGCTAGGTAAGATGCTAGACTTAAAGACAGAAAACACAGCTTCAAGAATTCTGCAACCTCAATAGATTAATAGAAATGCAGACATTTAAGAATACTGAAGAGAACTAATCCATCTAAAGATTCAGTTCGAAGACTATGGCACACTAAATATACAGGAAGAAAGCAAATATCACAGTACAGATAAAGGAAATGGTAGTCAGCATCTCCTAAAATAACACAGGTAATTAAATGTGCTGGTTTGAAGAATTGTCAGGGGCTGGAGAGATGGCTTGGCGGTTAAAAACACTGGTTACTCTTCAGAGGATCTGGGTATAATTCCCAGCATCCACATGGCAACTTACCACTGTCTGTAATTGCAACACCAAAAGTTTCAACGCCTTCACACATGCAAGCTCCAACACTAATGCACATAAAATAAAAACTAACTTTAAAAAAAAAAAGAAATTGTTCTCCTTGGCTCACGGGTTTGAATGTTTGGTCAGCAGAGAGTGGCACTATTAGGAGAGGTAGAGTCCTTGAAGGAAGTATGTACTGGGGTGAGCTTGAAGGTTTCAGACGCTCAAGCCAGGCCCAGTGCCTCACTCTACCTGCTGATGAACTCTCAAATACCTCTCCAGTGCTATGTCTGCCTGTTGCCACCATGCTTCCCACCTTAGAGATTTGTAACCTCCATAACTGGAAGCCAGTCCCAACTAAATGTTTTCCATTATAGGAGTGGCCATAGTCTCTTCACAGCAATAGAAACCCTAAGACAGGTGTTGGTACCAGGGATTGGGGTATTGCTGTGATAAGCTGGACCATGTTTCCTGTTGGAAAACGTGAACTTTGGATTGGGAAAGCAGTAGGACTTTAAGTGGGGGCTAAATGGGCCGTCCTAGTAGACACGTGAAAGACAGTGGTGCCGAGAGCAATCAGTAATGAAGGCTGGGTTCAAGAGCTTTCAGAGAAGAATAAAATTAGTTAAGTGGCCTACAGGTAATTATTTTGTGATATCTTAGCAAAGAATGCAGCTGCTTTTTGCCCTTTTCCAAAAAAATCTGCTTGAGGTAAACTGAAGAGTTTTGGATTAATGTCCCTCGCAGAGGCGATTTCAAAACGGCCTCGTCTTGACTGTGTTGCATGGTATTAGTGGACAAGTCTTAGGCAGATCTATAATGAAAAGAAGGACTGAGTAAGAAAAAGTACAAAATATACAGTCTGAGGAGAAAAGAGAAAAGAAGGTGCCGCCAGAAAGTATAATAGAGTTAAGTATTATGCTCAGAGATAAACAGGTTTAAAAGAGAAAAAGACAAAATACAGCCTGCTGCCAGGTGGAATAAAGACAGTGGTAATCTCAAGGCAAAATCCCACCCAGTTAAGCCTCTAATGTGTGAAAAGGAATTAAAGAAAAGCTTATGGTTGGGTGTAGTGATGTATGTGTTTTTTCAGTACTCAGAAGGGAGAGACAGTCAGACCTCTGAGTTTGAGGCTAGTTTGATCTACAGATCAAGTTTCTGGACAACCAAACTTACTTAGTGAAGAAAACAACTGAAAACAGAAAGTTGGTAAAAATGTCTTTGAAAACATGTTCCACTCCTAGCAAACAGCAGAACTTGGCAGCATTGGCCACATGGTTCTGGCTTTAGAATTATGATTATAAGAAAGAGGTTATGGAATCTCCCACTGCAGCTAAGGAAAGCCACTGAGGCCAGGCACAGAGGTCCAGAGAGGACACTGCATGAAGCTGTGAAGGTGAAGCCTGCATTGTCTGGGAGACTCCAAGTTGTTAGAGATGGCCAGAGTCATGGGATACCTGCCAGAGAACTACTAACAAGGAGTGGAAGCAGCCCAAGAGAGATAAGTGTGCTCCTTTCAAAAGAGCTGAAAGGAGTTGAAGATATGAAGAGCATTTTGATATCATGGTGTAGGAGGGTCTTCTTTCTGTGTTGCTTTCAGTGACTGAATAAAGAAAACTGCCTTGGCCTTTTGATAGGGCAGCCATTAGGTGGGCAGAGTAGACAGAACAGAATGTTGGGAAGAAGGGAAGTGTGGCAGATGCCATGATTCTCCTGTCCAAGACAGACGCTGGTTAGACTCATGCTGGTAAGCTACAGTCAAGTGGCGATACACATTAATGGAAAAGGGTTAATCAAATTGTGAGAGTTAGTCAATAAGAGGCTAGAACTAAGGGACCAGGCAGTGTTTAAATGAATACAGTTTCTGTGCAATTATTTCGGGGGTTAAGCTAGCCAGGCAGCAGGATGTGGCCCGCTCCAGATTACTATAATATCAGACATGGGCTGGCAGAGTTTGCAGTTTCCCCAGCTGGTTTTCAGTCTTGTTTTGGTCTAGTATTTCCTTAGTCTTTGGAATGGCAATACATATCCTGTGCTATTGTTTGTTGGAAGTGTGTGATCTGGTTTCTAATTTTCATTTTACAGGGGGTTACATGTAAGAGATTGCCCTGAGTTTCAGAAGAGACTTTGAACTCTGGCCATTTTAACAGTATTGGGATGGTATAGACTATGGGGACTTTGAAGTTGGACTGAACGTGTTACATTATGATATAACAACAAGCCTATGGGGGCCAAGGAATGGAATGTGGTAATTTGAGTAAGAATGTCCCTCATGGGTTCAAAGATATGAATGCTTGGACAATGGGAAGTGGCACTATTAGAAGAGACCTTGTTGGAGAAAGTGTGTGACTGAAGGTGGGCTTTGAGATTCTAAAGTGCTCAAGTCAGGCCCAATGTCATTCTCTCTTCCTGCTGCCTGCCCATCAGAATGTAGAACTCTCAGCTCCTCTCCAGCACCATGTCTGCCAGTGTGTTCTCATGCTTCCCACCATGAGGACAATGACCAGTTAAATGTTTTCCATTATGAGAGTTGCCACAATCATGGAGTCTCTTCAGAGCAACAGAACACTAGAATAATGAACACAGAACAGAAATGCTTACTTCTTGTCTTTTCTTAAGATCATCTTTGGCTGCTCCAAAACGTTTGGTTAATCTGGCTATCTTGGCCTAGAAAAGAAACAAACAAAAGTCAAGTACAGTAACTCCTTAAAGGTCTGCTATACACTAGAGAAATCTACAGATAACAGGCTGTTCAGAACCAAATAAGACAAGTTGACTGTAAAATACCTATTTGGAAAATGCAGAAAAATCACAGGAAACCTACTGTGCTCCCTGAACTAACTGCTAGATATAAATACTAATAGACCAGCTTGCCCTCACCACACAACTAAGTATATTTACTTTCCAGAGCATATTTTGGAATATATAAGGTTTTATTTTATTTGCAGCTATTTTTCAAAATGATTGCAATCACACAACTTTTTTTTTAAAAAATTATTTACTTTATTTTCTGTTTATTGGTATTTTGCATTTATGTATATCTGTGTAAGGGTATCAAATCCCCTGGAGCTGGAGTTTCAGACAGTCAAGAGTTACCATGTGGGTGCTGGGAAATGAACCTGCGATGTCTGGAAGAGTAGACAGTACTCTTAACCGCTGAACTATCTTTGCAGCCCCATGCTTAACTATCTAACTGAAAACATACATGAATGCAGACATATATGCAAGTCATACGAAATCCCCTGACAACACTATTTGGATATCTATGTACTGATTCACTTGGACATGCACCTTTCTACCAGAGCAGTGGCTCTCAACCTGCCTAATGCTGTGTCCCCTTGATACAGTTCCTCATGTTGTGGTGATCTCCCCACCATAAACTTCATAACTGTAATTTTGCTTGTTATGAATTATAATATAAATACCTAATATGCAGGATATTATATGTGACCCCCAACAGGGTCTCGGCCCTCAAGTTGAGCACTGCTGTGCTGGAGCTGATTATGTATGTTTTTTTCTACTGGATAAGGTGAATGTTTCCCAGTGCCTTGCTACAGTCGTACAAGGCTATCCTCAGGGTTTTATAGCTTTGTTCTTTCAGAGTATTCACAGAAGTGAAATTCTCGGTGACTAAAAGCTATATTGAGTCTACAGCAGGAGAGGAGGTTTATAAATTACCCTTTGAAAGGCAGGAGGAGGTTAGAAGGCAAACAACCCTTTCAGGTTTAGCCTGTTTGGAGTTCACAGAGAAAACAGCTCCATGCCACTCTGCCAACTGACCAGCTTAGGGAAAACACACCAGAGCACTCAACAACTCTGCCAACTGAGCTTCCGCTTGCTTTGTTTCCTTCTGTGTTCCATGGGTATCTCTCTCTTGTTGGGCTCATGTGTTGTCTGTCTCTGTGTGTCTCTTTCTCTAGCTGTGTGTACCACTCACTGCAGTTTCTCAATCCTTCGTAGTATGTTTTTCCTGTCTTTCATGATTTTGTTTCTCCTGCTCTGTGCTTTCCCTATTCCCTTTTTGATTTCTAATTAACTATGATTTAATTTTTAAATCCTGAGTTCATCTTATGTGTCCTGGGTTTTTGCTCTAAGTAGGAGAACAGATGTTGTTTAATTATTTTACTACAGTTAAGGATATAGTACAAGATGGCTCAGCACAAAGTAAACAGAACGCGAGTGTACCTCTGCCACGCTGTCCTAATTCACATGTGCACCATGCATGTACATACACACAAATACCATATACATACATAAACACATGCAAACTAAAGAATGTAACAAAAATTTAAACATCCAGTTGTCGTTGTTTTTTTTTTTTTTAATGAACAGTATTACTGTGGTATATTCTCTCTCCTCTGCATGGTAGGAGAAACGGAAACTTCAAGAGAAAGTAGACAGATAAAACATGCAATCAGAAGAAGTATCAAATGATATACATTAAAATGTAGAAACACAGACAGGTGAGAGTTATTCCAAAGTTAATGAAACCAAAGATAACAAAATGATTGAAATGTCAAAGAATTTGAATATCTAATTTTAAAAAGAACTATCATCTCAATGAAATAAAATTAAGTTAAACAAAGTAAAGCAAATTTGGCATTTAGATAACAAATACCAATTTAACAAAGAGAGATTCTGGAGAATAATATATAATTAATGGAAATGTTAAAAATTAAAAGATAAATACAAACTTTTCAAAACTCAATGGGATGCATCACCCAAAGACTTATCAATCAGAAGAAAATATATCAGGAATTGAAAACAAGGTAAGAAATTGTTATAGTCATACAGTAATAAAGGAAAATAAGAATAATGAACCACAGGCACAATTTTAAGGAACTCTGATCAGGAGACCAGACTTAATCCCAGAGGTAGAAGAAGCTGAGAAAGCAAACGAAAAGCATAGAAAACCTTGTCAAATCACATTCTAGCAGAACATTTCCCTGATTTAGAAAAAAATAGACATTCAAGTGCAGGGGGTATTTTATCAAACAGAACCAGAAAGAAACTTTTCATGTCACATTATTGTTAAATTATCAAAAGTACTCAACAAAGAATGCTGATGGCTATGAAAGTAAAGGGTCATCTTACAAAGCAAATTCATTATAACTTTATTACATCATAAAACCTAAAAGTCAGGAAAGCATGTATATTTTAGATAAATATAACAGGTTACAATATTCAGAAAAGTTATTCTCTAAATTCTGATTGGGGGGGAGGGGGTATTCTAAGATGAACATATACCAAATCAAACCATGACTACTTAAATCAAAATTAGAAAAAAAATTACAGAATCCTACACACACAAAGAAGAAAGTCGCAATCACAAAAGCTTAGAAAAAAGAGTTCCATGAAAATGTATGTGCAAACAGAACTAGGAAATAGTAAAACAAATTCACTATAGTGTCCCAGAAAACTTCTAAGATGAGTAAGGTAGAAAGGAAAAAAGCACTCAGATCAACCGAGGAGCTGCTGCTGTGAAAAGAGACAGAACTACAGGAACGAGCATGTAAATCTTAGTACAAAATGTAAATTATATTCACTCTCCAGTTCAAAGATGCAGACAGACTGATTAGATTAAAACAAGGGGGAAAAAATCCAACTGATTACTGCCTGCAAGAAACACATCACACTGACAAAAGATATAGAGAGAGAATATGAAAGGATGGAAAAATGATATTCCAAACAAATGATAACTGAAATCAAGCTGGAGTAGTTACATACATACTGATACAGTAGAATTTCAGTCAAAGTTAGAATAAAGAAGCACATTATAATACTAATAAAAAAGACTAATTATAGTGGTATATTATTTGTATTCTAATACAATAAAGCTTGCCTGACCAGAGAATAAATCAGTCATACTTGTCAGCCATACAGGCCAGGGAGTGGTGGCATACACCTTTAATCCCAGGACTCAAGAGACAGAGGAAAATGGATCTCCCTGAGTTCAAAGTCACCCTGAGCTACACAAGACTGAATCTGTCTGAAACAGAAACAGAGCTCACACAAAGTTGATTCCAGCACTTGGGATCACATGCCTTTTATTCCAGCACTAGGGAGGTGGAGACAGGAGTGATATGGCTGGGCAGAGAGAAGAATATAAAAGGGAAGAAACAAGAACTTAGTGGAGTGTAGAGTCTGAGGATTCACTGAGACTGGATCTTGCCCTTTCAGTCTGAAGATTTGGTAGAGGTAAAAGGTCTCTCTAGTGAGCCAGGTGTGGCAGTGGCGAAAGCCTTTGATCTCAGCACTTGGAAGGCAGAGGCAGGTGAAATTTCTGAGTTCGAGGTCAGCCGAGTCTACAGAAGGAGTTCCAGGACAGCCAGGAGTATTCAGAGAAAGCCTGTCTTGAAAAAAACCTAAACAAACAAACAAATAAGAAAAGGTCTCTCTAGTGCTTTGCTTTTCTGATCTTCAGCTTGAACCCCAGTATCTACCTCTGGGTTTTCATTATTTGTGCTACATTCAAGGATTATACATCCACTTTCATTATCGGGGAACACACTACACATTTTGTTTGAGCAACTCAACTAAATGAATGAAGAAGCATTTGAGCAGGTAGTGAGGAGTGAAAGCAACTGAGGATGTAGTTCAGTTGTTTGTCTGCCTAGAATAAACAAGGCCATGGGTTTGACCCCAACACCACAAACCAAGGTGTGAGGGTGTATGTTTATAATCCTAACAATAAGTGGAGGCAGAAAATCAGAAGTTCAAAATCATCCTCAACTACATATAGAAAAAAAACACTCATCTTTAATATGGAATGTTAGGAATAATTCCTAAAACGAGTCTTTTCACTGACACAAATAATTCCAATCAGACCAAATTAAAAGACATGCAGGTTTAATCGGACACCTGTGCTCTCAGGTGGCCCTGAGGGGAAAATGAAAAACCCAACATGACCACAGGAGAGGAAGAGGGAAGACCACAAGTTTATTTTCTGAGGTGTAGTTTAAATAGCCTGTGGGAGTGTCTTGACGTTTCCTGGGGAGCTGTCAAGGTTTGGCAGGCTTCCTTGACCCTCTTTGGGGAAGTGGGCTTCCAAATATGGATGCCGGGGGCTTGGATTACATGGATTAATAAACTAACATCTTTTATAAAAATATACATATAAATGTTTGTGCAAGAATATATGGACATGTACCATGTATGTATGTGTCTTGTGCCTAAGAAGGTCAATTAAAGGTATTAGATCCCTACTGGAGTTGCCAACAGTTGAGGGGCTGAGCACTGCACCTGGGTACTCTGCAACAGCAGTCAGTGCTCTGAACCACTGAGTCATCTTTCCAGCCGTACAAACTAGCATCATAAAGCATAATATCCACAGAGAAAGTCGAATAATACAAAACTAATCCCTCACAAATATTATTTTGTATCTATGGTATGCTATATACTAACCTTTCTTCAGGGACAAACAAAAAGTTCTTTTAAGTACCAATTTAGATAATTTCTGAGTCTCTGATGTGGGTTAAATGATGCCAAAGCTCATACCATAAAATCTACAATCCATGTATCTATGGGTCACTGTAAAAATAATCAATTAATATGAAGTCTCTTAGACTGGGGTGGTTTCCTTCTAATGCAATTTATGTAACTGGTACCTTCAACTACAAAGAAAGTTGAACACAAAAACACAGGGAAAAAAATGCCACATGAAGGCAAAGCCAGGAATGAAAAAGATACCTCCTCAGAGCTGCCAGCACCCATTAGAGAAGAGACCTGATGTGCACCCCTCCTCACAATACTACTACTCAGAGAAAGCTGTCTGCTGGGTTTCTGTTCTTCAACCGTGGAGTAACACACTTCAGTTGGTAAAGCATCCAGCTACGTATGGTTCTGTTTTAACAGCAGCCCCAGCAAGAACTAACAACAGACACCGTTTACTTCTAAAATAGGATGCAAATGTATTTTGCAGTCAGTTTCAAATACATGAAAATGGTAATACATAATCAGAAAATAAATTATACAATGAACCATGGGTTAGAGTTAGCCTCAGCATACAAACCTGCAGCTCGGAAAGAACTGCTTTATGTCTTTTGTTGCATTCTATCTTTTCCACTCGGGTTTTCAACTCTGCCAAAGTCTTATCAAACACAGCACATTGGAGAGCACACAATTTTTCTTCAAGTAACCACTGTATGACCTTAAAAAAAAAATTCCTCTGTTACAAAAGGGCAATTCAGCAACAACAACAACAAAAAAAACAACAGTAAATATTAAGAACTAACAAGAATAATAGGAAATTATTTAAAGAATAAAATAAGGTTAACTAATTTAAAGAATAAAATTCCAAACTCATTGCTACCTCCTACCATTCACCACTACGCCAAAAACACAAGTCCATACTAAGGATAACACTTACAGAGTTGAATTCTGAAAATAATTTGAAGCTTTTTAGTATTTTCTCCTTATCATCCTTATTAACCTGAACCCACTTGAACAAAATTTGTTAAAAAGAACAGCTTCAAAATTTTCTAATCTATTAATGACTGACAATTTTGTGAGATGCAGTAAAAATGTCACTGGAGTATAAGACTTGATAAAATATAACAAATATTTATCCAAAATTTAACCACTGATTCAAGTGAACCACAAAAACAGGACACTGACATATCTAATGCCACACCTTAGAAATATGGTCTAGAGATGGAAATCCTCAACCCACGGGTGTTTATAAGCCCTTCACAATTCGAACAGTGCTGAATGCATTAGTATCTCAATAGGTACAAGAAAAGGAAATCAGTCAGTAAGAGCATCTTTATAACTTCTTTTTTAAAAAAAATTTTTTAAAAGCATAGATGTTTGTACTATTTGTTCTTGTATCTTAGAAGAACTTTGGTTTATTAATTTATGACTAAATACATAAGACCCTAAAAACAGCCAGACTTGATGACTTACGCACGCAAGTGAAGGCATGACGACACCTGCAAGATTAAAGTCAACCTGGGCTAGAGCCTACACTATTATGAACAAATGTCTTAGGGAGGAAGAAGGAGATCTGAGTTTCATGGCTCTCTATAAAAAGTATTTTAAACACATGTTGATGTGGATATGTGTGGTGCTCATGCATGTGAAGATATGTGTGCCCATGGACCACAGAGGTCAACATCAGGTGTTCTCCATGATCACTCTGCACCTTGTTTTGAGTCTGGGTCTTATACTGGTTGAGCTAGAGTTCACCAACTACCTAGAATGGCTGGTCATTGAAGCACAGGCGTCTCCGGCTTCAGCTTCCCAGTGCACTGGCTAGAATAGATTTACACGTGGACACTACCATGACTGACTTTTCATAATATTGTAGCAAATGAGAACTCTGATTCTCATGCTTGGAAAGTATTTACCCTGAGAGGTCTTCCCTTTCTCACACTAGGAAAAATATTGCAAATAATTAATATAATTAATTTGCAATAACTGTATACTAACATAACAGACATAGAGGAAAATTGCAGAAAATCTTTATTCTGAACATTCTTTCCTATTGCATCTAAAGCCTTGTCTCTATCATCTTTATAGTAACATAAAAGGTTTTAGAAAGTACCAACTTATATTAAGATTATTATAGTATTAAAGTCTACTATAAAGATTTAAAATAAATAAAGCTTGTTTTCCACATTATAAAATAATGGTCAATATAGGAAGAAAAAGAAAATCTCAAAAACTATTCAGTTTTATTATAAAAACAAGTAGAAAATATTTCCCTTTTATTTTTAATAATCACTACCACTTTTTTTAAATAAAAATACTGTAACAAAAAGTGTCAGAGGAAATTTAAAATGAAGTTAACAAAAATAATCACAGATTTCATAACTTGTCATTGACTTCAAGTTCTGACTGGCTAAATTCTGACTAAGTAAACACAGAATTATAGGATTGTGCTAGAAATCTCAATGTGTATGGACAGTGACACTCTGGGACACTGAAATATAATGTGTAGCACCTTCTGAAGCTTCTGGTTAACGTCTCCTTTGGCTGTAATCTTTACTTGAAACTCTGCCTCATATTCTTCTTCCATATAGCGCCGACGTTTGGACTGCACATTGTCCATGTCTTCTGATTTAGAACGTTTTCGTCTGGAAAATTCATCTGAGAAAAACAACAAAAGCCCCGCATGCGTCAGTCCGTTGCTTCAGTTGCAGCACTCAACAGCCCAGTCAGCAGATGAAGCTCTCAGCCAGGCACCATCTGATTGTCCCTAAGAGCTCGTCAGGCACACGGCAGCGCTCAGCTGTAGCTTTACAGCTGAGGTCTCGTCCACTACGCCAAAGAGAACCTGCCCACTGCTTAGCAGTGCACTCTGAAACCAGACAGTGTTCTTCCCTTGAGATCCTCACACAGACCAAGAATGCTCTACAGCCTTGTCCTGCAGATGACAGGAACCCGCCCATAATTCTCCTTTTACTGAATTTCATAGCATATACGAATGCATTACCACACAGACTGATCATCCTACATCGCAGACTTCTAGAATCTATATATATTCTGAACTATTTAGTTCTGCCATTGCAGAAACAGATGCATGGCAATCATAGTGACCGAGCTCCTCTCTGGTCATTCAACCCTGAGCAGAGACTCAGACATGAACTCTTAACATTTCCTAAGACTTCAGATACACAGACAGTGAAATGAATGTCACAGAAAGTTAACTGGCCTGCTGGCAAGTGCTTTCACCTCTGAACCACTCAATTAAAAAATTATTTCAAATATTAACATTTATGAAATCATGAGAAAAACTTAATTGGTTTTTCAGCATTTTAAAAATTGAAACACTAATATTCCACACCTTTTAGAGCCTTACCAATGTCACTCCATAAATGAAACCTGTTTTCTTTGATCTGTAAAATAATGTTCAAGATGAGGGGTAGAAAGAAACTCAGAAACTATCCATTCCGTTTTGTCTTAGTAGTAGATAAAGAACTATATTCACATCCATCTATGTACTTTTTAATATAGACACAATAACCAAAGGTGGCCACTGGCATCTAGCTGCCCAGTTCTTTTCTGTCTACGACATCGGTTCTGCATCCCTTCCCTTTGAATCTGTGTTGTTAGGATCGTATTACCTCTCACTACAGCAAGACAAATCCTCCCTCTCCGAGCTTAAAAACAGTTTAAGACACTTGGTGTCTCAAAGTTAAGTCTAAATCCTGTGCAGAATGATTAACATAAACACATTGAAACATGAAATGATGCATCCAAAGATCCTTGAACTGTCATTGCAAGATCAGGGAACTGAGGCTTAAATTAAAAAAGGCTGTGGCCATCTCTGGAGCAAAGATGGTAGCCCGTCACGGCTACGGCCAACTAAGAGGCAAGGGCGGGTACGTGCATACTTCTCACGGGTGGCCGCTCCTCATCCGGCACTCGCTCCTCCTCCTCAGCTTTGCTGTCCTTTTCATTCCTTTCTACTTCTGTTAGGACAAACGGAGAGAAGAAGGGAACTTATTTTGGCAGAAACTAGTAACAGCTCATTAATTTACAGCTTTGGTCACCATTCAGCTATCAAACAAACTTTCACAAAATTAAAGTTACACAATAGGAAATGTGGAGAATGAGAGCACAAACTGCGAATTAAAGACTAAGTTTACATTCAAATTGTATTTATCCTTCATAAGTGCAACACAAAAAAAAAAATACATTTTAAAGTCAACAATTTAACTTCTTCATTTTCCATCACCAGTAACAACTATTATAAAGCTTTCTTTCATATTTCTTTGCTTTCAATTACTAAAACTAAACCAGAACAGTTCAGAGGTGAAAGCACTTGCTGGAAGGCCTGACAACCAATTCCCAGATCTCACGTGACAGGAGGAGAGAAATGACTTCAAGTTTCCCTCCAACCTCCCGCCCTTTCCCCACCACCACCCACACATTCTGTTACCTTACATAAATAAATGTAAAAAAATGAAAGCAGTAGTTAAGGCAATTACTAAAATAACAATGATATTCTTAAAATACTTGTAAATTCTTTTTCTGTTTGTCTGTTCTGGGGATTTTTGTTTTCTGGGTTTTTTTGTTGTTGTTATGTTGTTTTACTTTTGTTTTTGTGTGTGTGTGTGTGTTTTGTTTTTTGATTTTCAAGACAAGGTTTCTCTATGTATAGCTTTGGAGTATGTCCTGGAACTTGCTCTCTAGACCAGAATAGCTTCGAACTCACAAAGATCCACCTGCCTCTGCCTCCCTAGTTCTGGGATTAAAGGCTTGAGCTACTACCACCCAGCCATGGTTGTAAATCCTAAACAACTCATATATCACCTCTGTAATGACCACTTTTCGGATCTGCCCACTAGACTCAATGACACTTGAGACACACACTGAGTCTTAGATTACAAATATCAGAGTGATTGCTAAAGTTTACACTGTGTCACGGAATCAACTCTGTTGAAAAATGTTCACATTCTTGCCAGGAAGTAGAGCCCATATTTCTTTTTGTTCAAACATTCTAGGGATTGAGCAAACTGCCCTTTGGGAAGATTTAGAAAACGAGTGTGCGTGTGTACGTGTATTGTGCTGGGAAGATTTAGAAAGTGCATGCATGTGCGCATGTGTGTATGTGTAGGTACCTACAGAACCAGAAACAAGTGCTGAATCTACAGAGCTGGTAGTTGTGAGCTACCGTGTGGGTATTCGGAGCCCAACTTTGGTCCTCTGCGAGAGTAGCAAATGAATATTCAGTGTTCTATCTAGCCCGAAGGAAACCTCTTTCAACACAAAATGATCATCAGAGGCCCTTGTTCAAAAACAACTTATGTATCATTTCAGGCAGTATCAGGGATTTCTAAAGTCCATCCAAACACAAAGCTTCCTGGTTCACCTGTACTGATAGAACCTATCCTTAGGCATGGTGAGCTTGGATTGATGCCTTTGGTCTTCAAGAACAGTCTTCTCATTCGGTTGCTAAGTTTTCACAGTTCTATCTTCCATCAAATTGGCTCTGTTTGTCAACACAGACAGTAAGATTGCTAAAGGTGGGGAACCAGAGCTTATAGTTTTGGTAACCCCAAAACCTTTGAGAAAGAGCTCAAATAAAGCATTTCGTATAATCCTGACATTACTTGGTAGGTTACTTTGCCTTTACTAACCAAGGAGGATACAGCCTGACACAAACACTCACTGCTGCCCTGTGCAGGAATAATAACTCTGTATGCGACACGTAAACAGGTTTGCCTCTGTCCCAGCTAACTGTGGGCCACAGTCTATCAACCCCTTGCCTTGGATTGAATCCATAAATATTTAAAGTTAAAGTACTACAGGCTACTTGAAAACAACATACCCATTAGAAAAAAAAAGCAGAAAGTAACAGGTAATTCATATATAAGAAAATACAAAAGGTCAATAAACAGAAAATTTTCAATCCTGCAAAACACATCAGGAGAATGTATCCTACAAAAAAAAATATATAACTTTTTCCAGATTTTTTCAAAGTTATACACTAATACAGGGGTACCAATACTATCTTTCACATCATTGGTTATCAACTTGTGGGTTGCGATCCCTCTGAGGATTGGATGACCTTTCACAGGGGTTGCCTAAAGTCATCGAAAACCACAGGTATTTACATTATTGTTCATAAAGTAGTAAAATTACAGCTGAGAAACAACAATGGAAATAACCTGATGGCTGAGGTCACGCATGAGGAGCTGTGTTAAGGGACCACAGCCTTAGGAAGGTCGAGAAGCACTGTTCCACCTCATGTTTGAGAATAGCCAGGGTGGGGCTCTAGCAAGGTGGAAACTCAAATCCAGGTAAGCTGGAAACTTACTAGGAGGAGAAACAAGGTGCTAGCTTTGTAAATGTGGCTGGAGGTCTAGCTCTCAAAATGAGCAAAGAAATGGAGAAGCAGCTAAAAACTTTCCACGATGGAAGACATGCTGAAGTAAGACAAGGTAAGACAGAATACCTCCACAATGTCTGAACTTTCCCAGAAAAAGAAGTACTCCTTAGGCTAGGAGTTTAATTATCTAGAAAGCATTATTTAGCAATATGCAACAGCTTGTTTCCAGATGTACTAGGACATATTAGTCCTTCTATTTTCACAAAAGTACTATTTTTTAAACTGTCTTAAATAATAGTTTAAGATGGGGTCTCATGTAGCATAGGCTAACCTCAAACTACTTATGTAGCCAAGGTTAACCTTGAACTCCTAGGTCTTCCATCTTCCCTTGTGCCACTACACTTAGCTGCATTTCTGTAATATGTTATTCAAGCATCACTGATGTCAACATTAAATAGGCAGGTTCTAGTAAACAATACATTAAATCAAATAAAATCCATCATCAGCTAACCTGGAGAGCTCGGTTTATTTTGTGATATAACCTCAGGCTCATCTTTTCCACATGAAATGTCCTCTTCATCTGAGAGGACCAAAAAGGCTTCTTTTGGCAAATTCTCAGTACTTTCTTGTTTTGATGGTGAGCCAAAGGAACCCTCCATTTTCTCTTCCAAATCTTGACTTGTCTCAGCTGGAAGGAGAGAAGTCTTTGAAAAGCAAGCAAGTTCATCCTCCGCAGGTGCAAGCTTTTCCAGAATAGGAATGATCTCGTCTGTTTCCATGGAGTCCACGGTGTCTAAGGCAGTCTCCTTCTTGTCCTCTGCGGCACTGTCACTGACAGCCTCCTCAGCTTCTACAGGACTTCTGTGCTCATCCTGCTCACTTTGGTCAACTTCCATACTGCTGGAGATGGCCTCTTCTCCGAGAGCAAGCGCGGCAATGGGCTCTTCCTCTACCTTCTTCGTATTTTCTGGAGGTAGATCACAACAAATAATTGCACTGTGTGTTTCTAGAGTTTCTTCCTTTTCACCAACATTATTGTCAGTTTTATCTTCCTCATCAAATGAGTCTTTACTTTGAATTTGGTC
This sequence comes from Myodes glareolus, assembly GCF_982192425.1. NCBI lineage: Eukaryota > Metazoa > Chordata > Mammalia > Rodentia > Cricetidae > Myodes > Myodes glareolus. The sequence continues at coordinate 16,157,429 of NC_142028.1, forward strand.
TATGTTTTCACTCTCTTCATTTTTTTCTGAACAATCATCATTGTTATTGCTACTCTGCTCTGTCTTGTCAGTTTCAGGACTCGGTTCACAAACTGGCACAGAACTTGGTTTAAAAGTATCAGTGACTGATTCGGTAGCCAGCTCACCAGGAGCCAGCTCACCAGAAGCCAGTCTGCTACAGGCAGGACCACCAGCGGACTCATCATTAGAAGGCAGATCATCAGAAGGCAAATCACCAGAGCGGGCACAATCATCAGAAGATGGCTCCCCAGAGGCCAAGTCACAAGACGCCACTTCACCAGCAACCACTTCATCTGTAACTGGTTCACCTGAAACTGCTTCATTCGACAGTGGATCACCAGAGGTAGAACCACCAGAGGCAAGATCATCAGAGGCAGGTTCTTCAGAAGCAGTATCTGCAGAGGTGGGATCACTAAGGGAGAGATCACGGGAGGAGGGATCACTAGAAGGAGACTCCTCACAGGGAGAGTCATCAGTGGCTGGTACTCCAGCAGCCAGCTCTTCTGTGGTCAGATCAACAGAGGCTGGGGTAACAGGGGCTGGGATAGCAGGGGCTGGGGTAGCAGGAGCTGGGGTAGTAGGGGCTGGGGTAGCAGGGGCCGGGATAGCAGGGGCCGGAGTAGCAGGGGCCGAAGTAGCAGGGGCCGGGGTAGCAGGGGCCGGGGTGGCAGGGGCCGGGGTGGCAGGGGCCGGGGTGGCAGGGGCCGGGGTGGCAGGGGCCGGGGTAGCAGGGGCCGGGGTGGCAGGGGCCGGGGTAGCAGGGGCTGGTTCACTGGTTAGTTGAGAAGCAGGCTCGGAAGTCACACTAGGAGATGAAGACTCACTACTTGAACACTCTTCTTGCTTGTTTTTTACACTAACATTGGGGATACAAGGTGTTTCTTTCAATTCTGTTTTACTTTCTTCAGATTCAAAACAAATCCCTTCAATACCATTCACTTCTTCTCTATCTTGAATACAATCTGTATTTTCGAGAGGCGAGGTGGGATCCAGATCTCCATTCTCGTGGTTCCCGTTTAAGAGTCTAGCATCGGTTTTCAGCACCTCTTCTTTGATTTTGTACACAGCTTCGAGCTGCTGACGGTCACTCACTCTCATTGTTTTGCGAGCCTTGAAGACTTTTTTCTGAGGTTCTTCTATACTATCCATTTTGAATCTTTAAATAAAAAGAAAAAAAAAGGAATAATTGAGACAAAAGTCATTTAATTACAGGTTTACAATGTGGACAATTTAGACAATTCATGTTTACTAGATTTACATAACATAAAATTCAGAGATGACACAGCACACACCAGAACATCAGTTGCTAGGAAAATGAAGAGGAAAGAGAGATAGCTTTTATTCTCAATATAGGAGTTAAAAAGCCAGAGAAGCAGCCAGGTGGCAGTGACACGCATCTTTAATCCCAGCACTTGGGAGGCATAGGCAGGTGGATCTCCATGAGTTTGAGGCCAGCCTGGTCTACAGGCCAAGTTCTAGGACAGTCTGGGCTACTCACAGATAAACCCTGTTTTGGGAGGGGGGAAACATCAGAGATGCTTCAGGAGCATGAAAAGGCACACGAGGAAAATGGGTTCTGGAAACCAAACCTGAGTCTTCAAAAGCAGGAAATATACTTAGCCACTGGGCTATTCTCGGCTTGATTTGTAGGTTTGAAGAAAGCAGGCAATGATGCTAGAGACCAGGGTTCTTCCATGGGGTAAAAAGAAACGTGCGGACACTCACTGTGGCGACAGCTACAAAATGCTGTCAATCCACTGAAAACCCTCTAATTGTACATTTTTATGGATGAATTATATAATATATTGTAGTATGTACTCTTTTTAGGTCAATTGCATTAGAGTCCTATCAAATCTATCTGTTTACCAAAGAATTAACTTTTATCCTTGTTAATGCTTCTGTTTTACAACTGCTCTGTACTTTGGCTCATTTCTCCTCTAATAATCATCTCTTTGATTTTTTGCATGGGTTTAATTTGCATCTGATGAGTTATTTTTTCAGTTACTATAATAAAATATTCTTTGGAAAAAAAACACCCTGGAGAGAAAGAGTTTGTTTTGACTCCTAGCTCAAGGGTGCAGCCCATTGCAATGGGAGGTCAAGGCAGCAGGAGGCTGACATGGGTGCTCACGTCGCATCCACAATCAGAAAGCAATGGTGAGGTCTGGTGCATGCCTCACTTTTTTTTCCCTGAGACCAGGCCCCAGCCCAGGGAATGGGGTGACTCATGGTGGGAAGGTCTTTCTACTTCCTAAGCCTAATCAAGATAACCCAGCCACCGGCATATCCAAGCCGCCCATATCTCAGGCAAGTCTAGATCTCAAGTGACAATGGAGACTAACTACTGAACCATATTTCCTTAAGGTTCAAGTTTAGCCACTAATTTTCAATTAAATTTCATCTTTTATAACGTTTGACAGAATGTCATTAATCTCTCTCTCTCTCTCTACTAGTGTCTCAAAAAAACAGAAAGAGAGAGAAAGAGAGAGAGACAGAGAGACAGAGAGATTGTTCTGGAACTAGCTCTTGTAGATCAGGCTGGCCTCGAACTCACAGAGATCCACCTTCCACGAGCTGGAACTGAAGGAGTGTGCCACAACCACCTAGTCTAATCTCATGCTTTTTCAAAGATTTAATTTTATGTGTATATACAACCTGAATATCTGTGTATCCTGTGCACCCAAGAAATTCAGAAGTAGATGCTGGATCCCCTAGAACTGGGGTTACAGACAATTCTGAGCCACATGTGAATACTGGGAAGTAAACCCAGGTCCTCTACAAAGGCAGCAGCCACTCCTCACTGCTAGGCTACATTCCAGCCCGAGTCTCACATTCAGATGTCATATTATCATTCTTTTCTGCTAAAATATTTTCTAATTTCCATAGTTCTTTCTTTTTTATCTATAAATGACTGAGTAGTGTATTTCTTTAAGAGGTAATACTAATCACCAGGTGAAGTTCATTATCAAAAGCCAAGCAAACACTGACCATGAACAGCTCATGAAGCATCCTGGTCTATACACACATGGCCACAAAGTGCCTCATGATTTTTCCTTAAAATGAGTGAGACTGTGGAACTACACCATTACTGTTACACTACAGATGAGTAGAAGGCTATTAGGGTGGGCTCTATTGCAAAGTGATCAATGCCTTCAGACAACAGCGTACCTAGGAAAAAATACAGTAAGGCAGGAGCTTTGCTATTACAAGCCAAAGAACACCTAGAAGAAGTTAGGAGACATGACTGGACAACTGCTTCCTCAGAACCTTCCAAGGAAATATGACTTGACAACACCATTTGAACTTCTAGCCTATAAAATTAAGACAATATATCTATGTTTTGTGTGTGTGTGTTACTACATAAACACAATAGTGAGAGTAAGTGAGGAACTGCCTCAATAGACATAAAATATCCACTAGACTATATTCAACATTACCTCATCATTAATAAGACATTTAAAAACAAAAAAATTTACTTAAATCTGATAAAGGTTTTCTAGATATAAATGCTACATTTAATGGTGAAATAAGATTTTTAAAAAAGGTGACCAGTGGTAGCGCACGGCTTCAATCCCAGCACTTGGGAGGCAGAGGCACACGGATCTCTGTGAGTTTGAGGCCAGTCTGGTTTACAAAAGCTAGTTCTGGGACAGGCCCCAAAGCTACAGAGAAACCCTGTCTCGAAAAACTAAAAAAATGGGTGGGGGGGCAAAGGTATTCCATATCACCATTTTTATGTAAACATAAACATTTCTGCTTGGCATGTGAGGTCCTGGATATGACCCCCAGTACCACCAAAAGGGGAGCAATGCCAGCTGTAGAAGACAGAAGAGTGAGAGGGGTAGGAGAGTGGGAAGGGAGTGAAAAAGGAGGGGGGGAGAGAAAAAGCAAGATCAACCATAGTGAAATGAAACACATGTACACGTGCACCTGCACACATATTCGTGCACATGCACACACACACAGTCAATGAGGGTCTACCTTTTTTTTTTAAATTTTTATTTAAAAAGGCTTTTTTCCATTTTATATACAAACAACAGTTCTCCCCTCCTGAAGCTCTACTTCTTTAAACTCCATAAAGCCACCTAATTTATACCATATCAAATCAGGTTTTAACACTGTCACTAATATAACTTAGCTACAAGAAATAAGCCAGCCCAAGTTGTTAATAACAATTAACTTTCAAAATTAAGCCTGACTTATTTGTCTGAGACCAACAGTGATCTAAAGGATACCACACTTGGTCAAAGAATGTCAAAAGATTGTGTTACATTCAACATTCATTTTCTGAATTTAATTCAATAATATAAACATTTCTTAGTTTTATTTAAATTAAAGAACTCTTTAGAAAACTTATCTTTCAACTATATAGAAATCTTCAAACAAAATCACCACTGAACTATTTCAAGAGTCTAGAACTGAAACTAAGTTTTTCCTTCCTCATTCACTTCAAAGTCATGTTACCTATACATTTTTCTGCACTGAAGATATAGAATTTGTAGCTTACTGTTTGGTGCAGCAGGTAGAACCCAAGGTTTTCTTCTGCACACTCATCAGTGCTATCAGTTAGCTCTACCCCAGACAATGCAAGCCTGTTACCCACCTTACTGACTATAAACTTTTTAAATGTAGCTTGGTTACCCTTTAAATATGTTCAAATACTGAAGCGCATTTTTTAGACTTTGAAATATCCATTTCCAGATATTCTATGCATAACCAAGTTATTATTTACATTTAAAAAGTTTTTTAAAACTTCATAGCTTTTAAAACACAAACCAGAAATTAACTTGCTGAGAGCCGGGAATGGGAATCTGGGACCCCGCTTCTTCCCCAGGTAGCAAACAATGCGAGCATGTGGCCCAGCCCTTCAGTCTCTTCATTTAAAGGACCTTAAAAGGAAGTGTATCTACTATATAGGCTTTGCTGAGAATTAAATGATGTGACTAATTAATGGCATAATTAACTAATTAATTAATTAATATAGCATTGTCAGGCAATGAGAAGTACACCCATAATCCTAGCACCTGGGAGGCCGAGGCAGGAAGATCACTACAAATCTGAGGCCAGCATGAGTTACACAGTCAGCTTCTCTCCAAGCTCTGTTACAGAGTGAGGCTCCACCGATACAAAAGAGAAGGGCGTTAGAATGGAGCAAGTTCTCAGCATTACTGTCTTTCGCTAGACTATTTCCTCTGGGTACTTCTAGGCATAACTGTCAGAGTTTGAGACAAATTAAGTAACATTGATGTTGTGTGTGTATGCGAATGTACGTGCCTGTGTGATAAAGATAATTAGAAAATTCAGTGTAAACAACAATTAATATTAAACTTTCTTCACCAAGTATCATTTAGCAAAACTAAACATAACACAAGTCAAGCTAGTTTTAGCAAAAATAAAATAATAATAAAAACTAACATTAACTTCAGTAATAAGAACCAAAAGGTACTGCCAGAAGAGAATGGGTAACTACCTTCCACACCCACAAGAGAGCAGACTACAGCCATTTACAGGATTTTCATAGTTCTAAGTAGAACAAAACACAGACAAAGCTGAGCTGAGCAACCGGTTCAGACTAGTCCAATCACATCTGTGCAAACCAATCAGCAATCTGCTTTGAGAAATCTATTTTGCATAAGCAAAGCTCAGTAGGAAAAAATATACATGAGAGAAGGGCGTGTTAACTGCAAACCAGTCTCCAAGGCTGTGCTAGCAGAAGGCATTGCTAACGCCCGTCATCTGGACTCGGTCTGTAAAATAAATGCTCCATTTAAGGCAGCCACACTAGTCACAGAACGTTCACACAAATGCAACTCATTTACAGAAAAACCTATTTCTATTTTACAGGAAAAAGTGTCTGCCATATCAAGAAACAACTGCATGGTGTGATGGATTAGTTTCTCCTGGCAGTACTTTTTTAATGAAAAAGAGTTAAAAATAGAATTTTTTTTAAGACTTACTTTACATATTCAGATCTAAGAACTCTGGAGAAATGCTATCAACATTTTCTATATAAATTCATATGTAAATAACCAGAGAAATACATGCTACCTAAAATATGTCTTTATGGTTTGTATTTTTATTTCAGTTTTTTGATAAATTCTTTTTAAGAAAAGACCCATGAGCCTCTTCTTTAAAGGAGAACATTTTTCCTGTGTTCCGCTCCCCTCCACCCACTTCTTTCACTTCCTCTCTAGCTGAGATCACAGCCCTGAGACAAAGGGAAGCTGCTTTATCTTAGCTTATAATCTTCTGGCTCAAAAACTCAAGAATGTAAGTGGCTGTTCTCAGCCAATCAGCAGTCAGCATTCTGATTCCTGCCCAGCAACAGAAGACAGACAATAAGGTCAGAGAAAGACAGTTTACAAAACCAGATCTGAAATACTGCTCTGTGGTTCTTTGTCTGAAATGATAATCTAGAAAATTTGAAATCATGAATCTAGAAGATTTCATGTCTTAAATCTATGATATGTATTAAATATACAGCACACATTAAACAAGCTAATAAGGTTTACATCTTTTATGCTACCTTATCTTGCTCTAGTCAATGATCATAAATGTTTTAAAACATAACTTCCTATCTGAGGAATCAGTTAAACAGGGACAACACATAAAAATATACTTTCTACACAGTGAGTTCAATTTTTCTAGGTTCTAATACATATTTTTTTAGAAGATTAGAGGTAGTTTTTGTATTTTAAAACATTTATAAATAAAACCCATCAAAATCTTAAGTCCAAATAATGAAGATGGCTTCTCGTATCACCTCACCTTCCGTCCCCACTCCACATTTCCACACCCAAACCCCACAGCACGCTGGACGGCGGCAGATGACGCGGTGCTGTGCTGGCTACTGCACAGAACTGACTCAGCTTAAGTCATACAACAAAATCACAATGTCTTACTCTCGCTGACTTAAGTGGTAAAAATATAATTATTACAAAAAGCACAATTAATGCCTTTCACAGTTGTTATAAAAAAGACCACATAAACTCTGATTTTGAAGTAATAAAATGTGGATTATAAAGTACTTCTACAGGGGTTTTTAGAAAATATTAAAAAAAACAGAAAATCTTTTTTTTCCTCAAATTCACCATCTACCAGCTTTTCCTAGTCAACAAAATGTTAACTAATCATATTTTTTTCCCTTCGTTACAGATGAACCTTGCAATTTTTCAGACATACCCAAGAGGGAGCTTGTTGCAGCCATAATTTTTAGTTTATATAATCTCCCCATAAGAGAAATAAATCAACAGCTGCTTCAGTGCTTCAGTCCAGCAAGAGAACTGAAATTCACTCTCTGATTGGCTCAAAGCCTTAGCTGCCTAAAGCCAATCAGAGAAAAATATCCCAAACCTTCCCCGGCAACAAGAGAAGCTGATGTGGGCAAGTGTTCTACTAAGAATTACAGGCACTGTGAAAGTCAAGGGAAACAATAAAATTGAAACCTATTGCACCTATAACCTCAAATGCTTTGTTTGAGTAACAGGTATCTGTACTGCTGCTTGGTTTTTCTCTGAGTGCTTTTCTCCATTTTATTTAAACTAGGGCCTACACAGTATGCACTGTCTTTTAACAGCAGTTATAAATTACTGATTTAAACCACATATGGAATCATCATGCTAATTTAGACTAACATTATTAATAAAGAATATTTAAAATTCAAATTAATATTACCTAATAAAGGATACTTAAAAATAAAATTCACACAAAAACTTAGAACATGAAGCAAAATCACATAAGTGCAGCACTCATCTCTAACAAACACTTCAACCATGCCCAGGCTGTTAAGAACATTAATACTTTCCGTTTTATAGGATTTATTTTTGTTTTTTATTTATGTGCATGTGGTTGTGCCTGTGTTTCTGCTACACGTGTGCAGGTGCTGTCAGGACCCAGGAGGACATCAGACACCCTGGAGCTTGAGTTACCGGTTCCTAGGGAACCCAACTCTGTCTCTGGAAGAGCAGCAAGTGCTCTTAAGCACTGAGCATCTCTTTAGTCCCTAAAATATGTTTTCTTCCATTGTTTTTCCTTAGATGGCTTAACAAAATCAACTCAACAGGCCTGACTACTAATGACCTAGTCCTAGACATCATCCTACTCACGACCCATTGGCCAGTAAGAGTCTGTTGGTCTTCATTCACATATCCTAAGCCTCTAAGAAGGGCAGCTCATTTCTAACCTGGATGTAATAATGGCTTCACGCCTGTAATCACAGCACTAGGCAGAGGAGGGAAGATGCTGAGAAACTGTCTCAAAAAAAAAAAAAAGGCAAATCAATCTGGGCAGGTGAGGTACTACACATCTTTAATCGCAGCACTCAGGAGACAGAGAGAGGTGAGTCTCCATAAAATTCCTGAACAGCCTGGGCTATGTAGACTTCAAAGAGAACCAGGGCTCAAATAGAGATGTCTCAAAACAAAACACCAAAACAGGGGACATCAAGGTAACTCACCAGGGAAGGTGCTTGCCACTGATCTTGATGACCTGAATTGGGCCCCTGAGCCCAATTCTCCAGTGGAAGGAGAGAACCAATTCCACAAGTTGTCCTGTGGCCTCCATTCATGTGGCAATCATGCATCAAATATAACTAAACACGTAATACAAACTAAACAAAGCCCTCATTTCTCAGTTGAGGGCACTGAATTTTGTACTGCATAGAACTTGCAGTATTTCTTGATGAAAGCAGAACCACAAGAAAATCAGTGTTAGGCAGTAAATACTAACAACCCTTCTCAAGCTGATGGCCCCATAGTCACGCCAGTCAGTCTGACAACACAATGACTCATCACTTTGACCTTTACCCAATCCACCTTAGTATAAATTAAATAAAAACTATTTTATCTTAAAAACAAGATGATGTCTTGTCATTTTGTTTAAAATCCATTATCTTTCTCTAACTTCAGCCTAATCCCCTTTATTGGGCCACACTTTTAAACATTAAAAAAAAGAAAAACCAAGAGTGCTGGAAAGATGGCTCAGTGACTAAAAACATTGGTTGTTCTTCCAAAGGATCCAGGTTCAATTCCCAGACCCACAGCAAAAATTGATTCACAATTTCTGTAGCTCAAGAGGAATCACACATCCTCTTCTGACTTCCCTGGGAAACAGGCACACATAGGGTGCACAGGCACCCTATGTATATATAGGCAAAACATGCATATATACCCAATAAATAAATTTTTTTAAGCTACAAAATACTGTTAGCTCATACTTTATTTTAGGGAGTTCAGATTTCCAGGTAAGAGTTTGCTGTGGTTTTTGCCTTTGAGAAAGGTAGTGCATGTAAGAGAGCACCAGCACTGTCTTCAACACACTCCAATAAGCCTGCTCCTTTCCCCTTACCCTACGGGGCAAGATTCCATAGCACGTTTATCACAACAGTCAATAGTGCGTTGCATTAAACACACTATAAAGGGATATAAAAGAACAAAGCATGTAGCATTAAAGACTAAGGTCTACCAGTCTTTTATTCATGTAAAATGCAATTAAACTGACTTTTACCAGAATAACCAGAAGATACAAATGAAACAAATGTTCTCTGAGCCTAATCAAAACCTTGCATGTATCTGAACCTAGCAAGTTTTGAGCTACATTTACTATTCTGCCACTATCTTAAAGGAATCATTTTTAAAATAAACATGATTCAATTCTAATACATTTACATTTTTTCATTAAGCACTTTAGCATATATCATCATATCTCTAGTATAAGGTTTTTAGTATAAGGCATATTTTATAAATCCAAAACTTTCATATTAGAAAACAACTTAAACACATCAATACTTTGATGTTCTTCTGAGGCCATTCACAAAATAATGAAATATGGAAGTCCTTAATGAACACATACTATTTGTGTTTGGGATATATAATAAATACTGACTGAAGAATAATTTGCTACATACATACAACTGACACCTATAATAAAAAGATCTGCTCTCTTAGAAAGCAAAGATGGTAATCTAGAACATTCTAGCAGCTACTAAGCTAGCCTGCTCACATATTTACACATAACTAATAAAATGTACCACTTGCACAATGTCTGAGCAGCAAAGTGAAACACTGTGAGAATCAAATCTGACAAGAGGCATTTTTTCAGCCTTAAAGAAGCTTACATGGACAGTGTGATTTCCCATTTCAAAAGTAAAATACCCCTTTAAGAGAAAGCTACACTTATTACTATATAATGATGAAAAAACCCTCTATGAAATAATGAACATACCCCAAAGGAGCCCCTTGCAGGCATCTTATCAGTTCTTTGACAGAAACAGAAACTGAAATACAATTTGCATAGTCACTGTGGTTGGCTAATGAAAGCAGGGCCATGTAGCCAATCAGGAAGTTAGAACTTGAGCAACCCTAAGAGGAGAAAATTTAAATCCACCTGGCAACAGCCTAAAAATAGAAACAATATGCAAGTATGACTCCTAGAACAGATGTGAACCTAGGAGCAAAAATTACTAACTGAAATACCTTACTTTCTTGAAGACAGAGTCTTGCATTTTACTCTCTAACATTAACCTGACATCTAATTTGCTTATTAGATCCCAGTTACAGAAAAATGAATGCTACATTAAACAAACAGATCACTGCTAGGTAACATTCCGTTGTCTGTATTATTTTACTTATAGACATGTGTGCTCTTGTGTGCATGTGTGTGCACTCACATATTTGTTTTCCCTTTTCCAGGAGAACAATGAAACAGTTGAATCACAGCTGTAATACATTCTAGGCTTTCAAAAGCAAATCTTAATATCTGAATAACACTTCATTTTCCTAGCACTTTTTGTGCAATTATTTGCGAATGGGATTTATTGATTTTTAAAAGCCCATTTGGTGTAAAACACACACACACACACACACACACACACACACACACAAACAAGTGGAGAAAAGCTGGCTTCTAAATAAGGTAAGGGTTTGCCTTATATATTTTTTTAAACATTAACTTCTAATGATAGTGTATCTTATAGACAATAGGCATCAATAATTATTTTTTCAATAAAGCTATTACTAGCATTGAGGGGAAATTTTATATTACTGTTCATGTCAAACAAAATATATTTGAACATAAATAATCTGGACAAAATTTCTATTTCTGATTTTTCAATTGGTTAGCAAGATGGCGAAGTTAAAACCTACAATGTTTAAAATTTCTTCCTTGTCCAGATGTGAGACACATTTCTTCACTCTGACCTTGAAACCTAATGGTTTTTAGTTTACATGTGCCTTTTTCTCTGTGTATTACAAATTTACTCCAGAGAATTCTCATTCCGAAAGGCGGCCCACTGCAGTCTCCTGTAACAGCTCTGAAAGAAGAATATAAAGGCGCAGCATAGAGAGAGCTCACCAAGCATGCGTGTTTGAACCCTAGGCTGGGGGTGGGAGGACAGAGAAGATAATGAAGAAAATTATAAAATAGGAAGAAAGGAAAGGTCAAAGTAGGACAAAACAAAAAGCAAAAAGAACACTTGAGTTTCACTTAAACTTAAGTTACAGCTGCTGAAATCAAAGGCGGCTAAACATCAGGTCCTGTCAGAACAGGCACTTGTCTGGTGTGTCTTTTCTTTTCTTTTCTTTTCTTTTTTTTTCTTTTTGTTTGTTTCTGATTTTGTTCTTGAGGTGATAGGAATCAAAAACAAACCATTTTAAATAGTAAAAGTCCCATAAACAGATAGATAATAAAGGTTAAACCCACCGTCTAATAATGCAATGGCTAAATTTTTGAATGGAGTTTTATCTAGCATTATAATAGCTCTTATTTTAAACAGTTTACATAAAATATAAAGTTGAATTTTTCTTACTGTATTCTTATTCGTTTGATATCCAAAATCTAACTATACTTGTATCTTAATAAAAAGGATTAAAATAAAATCTTGAACATTGTATCTACACTATTATCCTCATCACAAAAGCAAACAGTATAAATTAACCTGTGAGCTACAACTAATTAGAGGGTTTTTCCTCACCCATGATCTAATTTTGTTAATAAGGCACTACTGATGGAAAATGTCTTTGATAAACCTAGATCATTAATATGACATTAAATACAGGCCTTACTATTTCCATTTTCTTTCACTGTATTTAGAGGAGTTACATTTTTTACTTATACTTGGTCAGTTTTACTTTGAGAAAACCAAGAAAGCATGGAATCTCAAGCATTATTCAAAACAGCCGAACAGTATCAATTCGCACTTGTGAGGAACCTGCATAATCAGGGTACCTTAAACAAGCAATTGAACAACTAACAAATACCCTGGAAAGGCTCCTAGAGCTCCAAGGTCAGCAGCGATCAAATGCCACTCGTAGCTTCTCTCCTCCAAAGCCTCACTCATCCATCAGCTGAGAACCAGATGCTGTGCAGCCAGCCCCTGTGGACTGAGGTCTAAGGGCCATATAGAGCCAACACCCTAACCCACTGTCTCCTCCTCCCCAGCACAGCATCCGTCCTGGTAGATCTAGGGGAATTACTTTAACTTTACCACAACTCTTCTAGCCAAGTCTATCTGCAATACACATCTTCACTACCTACATAACATACAGCAAAATCTCTGCTGAGCACACAACAGCAGCAACAACAAATTACCTTCCCATTCTAAAATTTTCCCAAAAAAAAAGTAAGAAGAATCTAATCTATTTATTGCTGGCAAATATTCCTTAAAAGTCGAGTATTGTAGGTTGAGCTACTAGAGAAGATGGTCTTGAATTTATGGGTCTTCCTGCCTTCATCTCCCGGTAGAGACAAATGAACACAACTATAGCTGGCTCCATTAGTTATTATTGAACACTTTGTTTGTTTGGTTTGGTTTTTTGAGACAGGGTTTCTCTGTGTAGCAGCCCTGGCTGTCCTGGAACTCACTGTATAGACCAGGTTGGCCTCAAGCTCAAAAAGATCCCCCTGCCAAGTGCTGGAATTAAAGGCATATAAGCATATAAAATATAGTATAACAGGAAGTGTTATTATAAATGGATCATATAGTCCACGTGGGTGTATATGAAATACAGGTAGCAGGGAATACAATGTTAGTCTTTTTCTACATACATGACCAGGCTGTAGGAGTAGTCCTCTAGCTTGCATGTCTTTATTACAACATTTAATTCTAACTATTCAAAAACTGGGAGACTGAGAGATGGCTTAGCAGTTAAGAGCTCTTGCTACTCCTGTTCAGAGGATTCAAGTTCATTTCCCAGCACCCACATCAAGCAACTCATAGCAGTATCTGTAACTCCAGTTTCAGATGCTCCCATGGTCTGGACTAGCTTTTGACACCTTCCAGACTCACATGCACACACACACCAACAATCACAAAACGGATATTTTTCATCTTTTAAGAGACTATACTTTAGGGGGTCGAAGAGATGGCCTGGTGAATCTTGCAAGGACCTGAATTTGGTTCCCAGCACCTACGTCTCTCAGCTCACAACTGCTGTTAACTCCAGCTCCACAAGATCCAAAACCCTATTCTATGTTCCAAAAACACCCACAAGCATATACAAACACACATTTGAGTTCCCCACACACACAAATAAAAATAATAAAAAGACATGAATTTATAAAGCCTTTATTGTCTTCACGGTAAGCTTAACTTTTATAAGCTAGATTTCTAAACACTGCATTTTAAAAAATTCTTTAAACCCTTAAATTCAAAGAGTATGACTTTCTTTCCAATCCCATTTTAAACTGCACTTCTGTTCATAACCCTATTTATAATTCAGTCATAGACAAAGACTTCACAAGTAGTTGCTAAGCAACAGCAGCATGCTCAGCTTGGGCCTATTGGAAATCTGGCTGTCTGCCACATTAAAGGATTTAACAGAGCCTAGAGCCTCCAGAATTTAAAAAAGCAGACAAGAAGGAGGAGAAAAAGAAAGAGACAGGAAGGAAGAGGTAGAAAAATGAGGAGGAGAAATAGAGAAAAGGGAAAATCTCCCAACGACATACAGTAAAATCTACAACAAGCCAAAAGCACCTAGTGCCATATCCGGGTATTTCTGAAAACTTACATCCTCAGAAGGTTTTACAGTTCTTAAGTTCCTCTTCTAGGAAAAACAAAGCCACTGCAACAGCTTCGTAGCCCACTGAATACAGTCATGAGAACAATGTATGGGACTGCCATGACATCTGAAGAAAACCAACCACATCCCCTCACATTTCTTTATCTCTATATGCCTGGCTAACAACTAAAGGATAATGCCTCCACACTAAAACATTATGCTATTTTTCTATTTTAAAACTGGAATAATTTAAATTTAGGAAATGCAATAACAATCCAAAAGAATCATGAACCACAGCTGCCATTTCTTAAGACTGAGCGAGCATTGAGTATTTCAAAACTCATTCATTTACACAAATTAACACTGATAAGAATAAAACTTAGCATTGTCTAGATCACTCCTTAAGCAAACAAAGATCATTTCTATCAGAAATCTTCATACTTGAACCAGCAGGAACAGTGTGATGCTACTTACTACTGTAGACAAACATTTGCAGAATATACAGTAAGATAAACATGTCCAAAACATCAAAGGAAAGGTATCTAAAAACATTTATATGGATTTTAAAACATGTGCAATATTAGAATTATACAAGACATGACTCAATGTAGAAAATACATTGTCCTAAAAAATAAAAACTATCAAAAGAAATTCTAGTCAAAGCTTCACCTACATAATTTTTGTATCATAACAGAAATGTTAAGATTAATATCTAAAACAGAAGTGGTTTATAAAGAATCAAAAAGTTTTCCCATCAAATACAAAAGCTTATGACAAAGTAGTAATTGTTCAAAAATAACAGTGCAGTAGAATGGTCCAGAGCATAAATAATAACTAAGGACATCGCTTCTTAAATGATTAAGAATAACCAAGTTAGATATGAGTACAACACCAAACAGGTTATATGGAAAACAATGGATCATTCAATGATAGAATGAAAATTAAACAAATTCTTGAGGACCACTTAGAAAAAGGGAATAGCTACAAATGATTAAGGGGAAAGTAAACAGAAAATTCAAATAAGATTTCGATTTAACGGCTGCAAACTACTTCCGATTAGCATTAATATGCAGAAGTTATGCTATGCACTGTTGGAAGAATTAATCAGGATCATTTATGAGAACAAATAGGCATCAACCCTGATCCTCTTATCTCGTGCAGGGGGATCTGGCCTCTCTATCTCAGGATGTGCCCAACTGTTTAAACAGGCAGATGACAGAATACACAGTTACACTGTAAACTAAGAAAATAGTTTTCAAAAATAAAGGAGCATCCAAACTAACACTAGACAGTTTAGAAGAATGTAGTTGATATTTTTAAAGGTGTGATGAAACCTCTGAAAAGTTCTGTGTCAAAAAATGCCCAGTAGAGGGCTGGACAGATGGCTCAGCTGTTAAGATCACTGGCTGCTCTTCTAGAGGACCAGGGTTTAATTCCAATTGCACACATGATGGCTAACAACTTTGCAATTCCCAACACTCTCTTCTTGGCCTCTACAGGCACTGCACACACATGGTGCAGACACACATGTAGGCACACACACACACACACACACACACACACACACACATTTAATAATTAAAAAAAAAAGAGAGTACAAATGAACTTAGGTCGGAGGGATGGCTCGCCAGTTTTGAATGCACACTATTTTTTCTGAGGACCTGAGTTTGGCCAGCTCACAACTGTAATACTAGCTCCACAAAGCTTTGGTGCCTCTGGTCTCCACAGGTACCTGTACTCAGGACCTCAAAACCCACACACAGACCATAACAAGCGTAATTAGAAATAGCAAAAATAAATGTTCTTAAAAGAAAGCTAATCCTAAATCTTAGAAATTAAAAATGAGAGTCAAGTAAAATGATCTGGTTAATCAGCATCCAAAATTTATGTTCCTTCTGCAAAGGACAACTATTCAGCCTGGTAACTATGGAGGGCGTGCGCACTCAACAGTCATTTTCTAGAGGATAGAGGAGGCAGGGGAAAGTCAGGAAAGAAAAATAAAACAAACAAATAAAAACTTTTAGTGTTGAATAAATTAAGGACTACTGAATACTGAAAATCAAAACAAGCAAAATAAAATGTTGGCACTCAGCATCATAAGATTCCATGAGCCCAGTAAGCAAAGACTAAAAACTTAGAGTTTGAAGTTGCAAACTGACATTGAGCTTGTCATCAGCAATAGTGAATGCTAACAGAAACACTACGCTCAAAGTTCAAAGGGAAAGGGTTTTTGTTTGTTTTTCCTGGTTAACAGCCTAAACTAGCAATTATCAAGGATAGAAAAGTAAGGATGCTACTTATAAGCAAAGACTGAAAACATTGGAAACTTATTAAAATATTACATCAAGATTTATTACAAGTACAAAATTAAAAAAATCTAGGAACAAAATCAGATAAAAGAAACAGCAATACTCCAAACAACAAATTAGCTCATAGACAAGATGAAAAATTGCAGATTCGTCTTTGAAATAAATATTGAGAACTAAAATCAAATCCCAAAGTTCACAGCGGGGCAGGGGGCAAAAACTATGCAGAAGAGATGAAGAAATTAGCAGGACAAAACACATCCCTCAGGGGGAAAATATACACACACAGAGCTGAACTTCAAGTTATTAAAAACATTTTTTAAAAAATCATCATCATATATGTATTCCACCAAGGAGACAAATCTTATAATGAAGCAATATAGAAGTTATGAAATTTAGGGAAAAATATTACACATGCTAGCCAAATGCTGACCCAAAATAAGAGGAACATATATGAATAAATGCTATGTGTAACATATTTTAAAAGTTTCAATGTGAAAATCAAGTAATGCAGTCAAGAGATTCACTCTAATGAGGGAAGGTGCAAGCCCACTCCACATACGCCTGTCAGACACACGAAACAATGTACCTCGAATCACGCAGAGCAACAGCGCTCAGAAATTCAGGACAAAACATCCACAAGCAGAAATATACACACTTCTTCATTAATCTATAGATGCAATAAAAATAGTGAATCTTTCTATTAGCAACCTAGAATGCTAGGGAAATATATAGAATCACATACCAATAGAGCCAAAATGTAAAAGTCTCATAAATATAGCAAAAAAAAAATACGAATATACTAAATCGAAAACAAATATAGTGACCTCACATGTGGTAATAAGATTTTCATAAATTCAATAGCAAAAGCGCACACATAATAAAATTATATATTCCAGTAGAATAAGAGATTCTCTATAAATTAAAAAAAAACTTGGATTAAGAGGGCAATTTATAAAAAATAACAACAAAGCACTAACAAAATGCATCCTAAGTAATTCTAATAAACCAGTCCTTTAAAACTTGATATTCTTGGGCATTCAGAAGGCAGAGGCAGGCAGGTCTCTGAGTTCAGGCTGGCATGCTCTATAGAATGAGCTCCAGCCAGGGCTTATGCAGAGAGACCTAGTCTCTAAATGAATAAATAAGTTAGTGAATGACTCCATCTATATATCGTTAGGCTTAAAAGATTCTATGTCACTAGTTAACAAGGTCAGTTTCTTTTTTAAACAAACGATAGCCATAATTGTACTAATTCAAAAATGCTAGTGCATTTAATTGCACTAACCAAAAAACATTAATAAAGACAGAAAGATATACTGTCAACTTAATACAGCAAAAGCAGAAACCACGAGGAAAAAAAACTCAAATATGGCTGTCAAATAATGAAGAGATAAAGGAGGAAAATTTAGTAAGATTCAGAGAGAGCACTAAAATAACAGAAATGTGAAAAGAAAACCTACTTGTCTCAAATATGCAAGTAACTTAAAGATCATCAATGGAGCACCAAGAAAGACTGAATCGTCTGAATTTATTATAAACCCTGGGCTGGTAAGAATGTCTCAGTGGACAAAGGCTTTCCACATATGATGATCTGAGTTCAATTTCCCAAATGCACATAAGTGAAAGTGGAAGGAAAACACTTGACTCTCAAAAGTAGTCCTCTGACCTCCACACAAACAAATAAATAAACATAAAAAAAAAGCTGGGTGGTGGGGTGGCGCACGCCTTTAACCCTAGCACCTGGGAGGCAGAGGCAGGCAGCTTTCTATGAGTTGGAGGCCAGCCTGATACAGAAAGTTCTAGAAAAGTCAAGTTTTAAAAAAAAAAAAACTAAGTAAATAAACAAACATATAAACAACTTAGTAAACTTAAAATCTTCAACAGTACAGAATGGCTACTAAAAACAAAGTTAGACCACAGACCAAAGATAGAAAGTCACGGAGAAGGGGTACATTTTTAGGTTAGTAGGGTTGTCTGAACATCAGAGACAATCTTTTAATACCTATAAAATCAGGATGCCCATTCTAAAGAATGATCTGGAACAACATGTTGTATGAGGAAAAGTTTTGGAAAATAAACACTACATACAGCCTAGGAAATATAAGGTCGATCAGTAACTTCAGGAACACACGCCATGGGGTAGAGAGACAACAGACGCCAGCATTGGGATAATAAGGGACTAACAAGGAACTGCTCTCCAACCCCCCTGGCCACTAGAATGCCAGCGCAGAGACAAGAGGATTCCCTGCCAGGAAGTTGTTCCTGGGCAGAAAGCAATGTCCCAACTACTCCAAGGTGGCTGCTTAGTTTAATTTACTTCCAACTTCTGTGCTTCTTACAGTGAACTAAACAATTTTTAAAGCAAATACAACAAAACTTTATCCCCCAATGTTTGCTTGGTTTTGGCTTGGCTTTTTTTCATTCAGGGTCTCACTCTGCAGTCCAGGCTGGCTTGAAACTCTGAGTTCAGTAACTCTCTTCTTTTCCGATATATTTATATATATCATATATATATATATATAGTATATATATTTATATATATAGGAAATTATATAGCCTAGCCCATTAACAACCTTCCCAGTTCAACGTTTCCCTAAAATGTAGTGGCTCAAAATACATGGGAACATTTCCTAAATGTTTCAGATGTCTGTGTCCCTCACACGAATAAAATTATCTAATCTCAAAATCACTAAAAATTGTTTTCTATTATCACTGTAATCATGGTGACTGAGTTACAACATACACACAAAACATAAATTTCTGTATTAAAAAAATATCAATGAGCAAAAACCTTCAAAAGGCAACAGCTAACATTCCACACTTGTGAAACATGGCTATACTCTATCGTAGCTAGCTCTTTAAATACATAATATAGTAGTTTTGACCAGTTACCTTTCAGAAGCTAGAGAATTGCAAACCCCACCTAATAACATTCTAAAGCTGCAGGGGAAGCCTAGTGTTTATCTTCTAGGGAGGAAGACAGAGAAGAGAATGGCCCACTGTGGCTTTTTCCTCTATTTCCTTTAGCTGGCATCACTACTTTGCACTTCATCCTCCGTATACCTACTCCCAAAAATGACATCAATTTGAAATCTCGAATGTCTGGCCATGATAATCACATATATGTGCATTTCTTCACCTTTCTATCTTTATAGTAATTATAGAAAGCATCTATTATACGCGCTTGTTTTTATTTTCGTGGGAAGTAATATTTCAAGCATACAACACAAGAATAACAATGCCTGTGTTCCACTGGTCAACCTCCAAAATAAAGTGGTAGATGTACTGGAATTCCTATGTTAAATGCATGTTAAAAACTGTGATAAATTGAAATATTTGGAAAAGAAATGATTACAAATATGGAATGAAAACTTGGACCTGGCTATTTTATATAAACACCCTATTCTTTAACACATAAGTAAATCAAATGTGAATGAACATAGGCAGTCTGCTCTACAGTGCCATGTTAACGTGCACTAGGCTTTACAGTGAGCTAAGGTAAGGGAATGTCCTCTCTCTTCACACACCACCTAGTACTGGATTAACTGAGAACATGGTAACCGGCGATAATGAAAAAAGGTCTAAAACTGATGCATATGCAGTGTAAATATATTATATGCATGAGCAATATCCACATGAAGCTCACTTCATTATTTATTTCAATTCAAATGTGAAGGAATTTAAGGATGGAAATGACATCTCTTTAAAAGAACAAACCCAAATATGTCTCTCAAAAACCTCCTGAATATTAACATTAGCAATCTACCAATCCTGTTATTACTACAGTTGAAAACAACAAAACTCTCCTAAAGGCAAAGAGACCGATACGGTACCTGGGGTGCGGAGGTGGCACAGAAAAGGAACCTGAATCTCTTACCTGAGGGCAGCTTGATACTGTCAAAAGATTTCCTCTTCATTTAAGCCAGTGTAAACTGTAAAATCTAATGAGACTTCTAGGGTTAGCCCTGAGTCTAAATGTACTTGATTCATACTCATAAAAACAACCAGGACTACAGTACAATACAGTTGGCTACAGATTATATAATTTCTTTTGGTGTTTCACATCTGCTGTGCAGTCTGTGCAGCAAACAGTCCCATTAAGCAAGAGCCAAAAACTGTCAATCTATTAGTGATGCTTTCAGAACACAGGAGCTCATCTTCAAAATGACTGTTTCCAGTGAAAAAGCCTAGAATCCAAATTCTTTGTGCTGCTTTTCCATCTGTCAACTGTGGGTCTGCAGCAACTGCAGGCACTTAAGTACCTCCCACCTATTACCAAAGGCATCAGGAGACACAGTCTCTAAGAGCAGAATTTACAAGTTAAAAAGCTCACATCTGCTCTTGTACCCGTGTTCACTGTCAACTTTGGAGATGCCATTACTGTAACACTAATGCTTCAACTCTATTCTATCAGCCCAAACGCCAAATTCTCACACATTCCAAAGAGCAAATCCATGACACATATTATTTGTTGCCAC